>NC_090409.1:5719102-6071576 GCF_036365525.1 Heterodontus francisci | reverse complement strand
GATCCAAGAGGCACCCTAAATAGGCTGCAAACAGCATTTATATAAACATGCAAGGGCAAGGAAAGGTCCCAAACATGCATGCCAATGGTAAGGGTGATGCCTTACTTATTCAAAGTGCCGCAGGAGAGTGCAGTGAAAGCTGGACAGACATCTGCGAACACTAATATCCCAGAGGATATAGGGCAGATTAGAAAAAAAGACCCTCCCCAGAGTAAAGGGAAAAGTGAAGGGAAAATACCCTCAAGTAACCAGCACTTGTGTACCTCACCAGAAAGCGAAAAGTGAGCTCAGTGTGGATATACCCACTGAAGAACCCAATGATCAGATCCCAAACCCAAATCTAATCAAACCCAACAATTTCAAAGCAGAACTCAGTAAGAACAAAGACCCAGAGGAAATCTCAGCCACCTCACTGGGGTTAAAGAAACAAGTTATTACTCACTGTCGGTTTTGGGAGAAAGATTATCAAGGTGCAGGAACCTGAATGGTTAAAGCTTCATTGCAGGAGAGAGAAAAAAATATATAGTAGCTGTTGATGCATTGTCCAGGGTCGAACCCGACACATAACCATCCCAGAAAAAAACTCCAACACAATTAAATCAGCACAACTGTAACAGAAAATGTCAGCTGCAGTAATTCTAAGATTAATGTGTGAATTTGAGAAGTGATTATTGGGAATAAATGTGTGTTTCCGTCTATTTCTTCCCACAATTCTGCAATGAAATGCTCCTATTATCACATTTGCAGTGTCAAGATAACACAATATGCCAAATGAGCAATTTTAATTCATAGATTGGAAACTTACACTGAACATTTAATGGAAAAATCCGACAGTTAAACTTGAAAAAACAGGCAGCCAAGATGGCCACCGCAATTGGCATCTGAAATACTTTTTCACATTCCAAGGCCTACAACAGGAGACACGTCTGATGGGCCTGGACCCAAATCACTGGCTTGTTCTAGCGATTGAATGACCTAAGCTTACAATCATTGACATGGCATACAAGGCCACCCTGACACACTGACTTTGAAAGAGCAAACTCCTCCAAGTGTAAATACTGGTATCCTGAACCCTGGGGAGATAGAAGTTTCCAACCTTGAATCTCATTATAAGGGTCTAGAGAATACAGTGAGGCAGTCATGAGACCTTCTGCACATCTCTTTGAAAGCTGTTAGTTTCCGCTGGACAAAGACAGACAAGCCAGTGGTTCAAATTGTGCAGAAGCAGAAGGGTTGTGTCCCTTCTTTCTCTTCAGATAACATCACAAGTTTGAAAACCACATCCGAATGTGGTCCCTCCAAGTCTATATATCGCGACAGACAGAGACATCAGGGAAAGGAAGACACCTACAAGTCTGCCTCCAAGAAATCCCTGAGCCATGTGGGCCAGCCACAAAGGACACTTCAAAAAGCCAAAGACTTCAAGAATACAACTTCAGCCAGAAGAGCTCCGAATCGTCCAACCTCACAGAATGAATATTTTATTTTTATATTTATTCTGGACTCCAATCCAACCATAAATTTACTTCTCACTCTGTACTCTATTTCTGTGTGATTCTCGTGTGGATGTTTTTTATTGTTAAGTATAATAAACTCACCTCTTTCGTGTTTCAACTTTCTAAACTCCTCTCAACACTCTGTAGTTTTGAGTTCTCAGTGTCGGATATATGCTTCCCTTTTCTGTCTTATCTTACAATATAGGCTCCTTGACATCCATGGGACTCGAGATTTGGCCGCCTCACTCTTTTCCTTTGTGGGAACATGTTTACCCTGAACCCCTTGAATCTCCACTTTGAATGCCTCCCAGTGCTCTGAGACTGATTTACCTTCAAGTCGCTGTTTCCAGTCCACTTTCGCTCCTCGGTTTAGTAAAATTGGCCTTGCCCCAATTAGAACTCTAACTCCTATTCTATGTCTGTACGTTTCCATAGTTATGTTTTAACTGACTGAATTATGATCACTCCCACCAAAATGCTCTCCCCTGACATTCCATCCACCTGCCCATCGTCATTTCCTAAAACAAAGTCGAAAACTGCACCCTCTCCAGTTGGACTTTCTGCATGCTGGACACAAATGTTGTCCTGAATGCACCTCAAGAATTCTGCTCCCTCAATTCTTTTCATACTAAAACTATCCTCGTTAACATCGGGGTGATTAAAATACCCTACTATTACTGCCCTGTTGTTCTTGCACTGCTCAGAGACTTGCCTACTTATCTGCTCCTCGATTAACCTCTGACTATTTGGCTGTCGAGATCACACTCCCAGCAGTGGTTCCTTAGCTGAATCCATACGGCCTCACTTGATGAACCTTCCAACATATCATCCCTCCTCACAGCTGCAAAAGATTCCTTGACCAGAATTGTCAATCCCCTCCTTTCTTCACCCCCTCCCTATTGCGTCTGAAAACCCAGTAACCAGGAACGTTGAGTTGCCATTCCTGTCCCACCTTAAGCCATGTTCCTGTAATAACTATGATATCGTACTGCCACATGTCTATCTTTTCCCTCCGCTCATCTGCTTTATTTGCAGCACTCCATACATTGAAATAGATACCCTTGAGCACTGCCAAACCTTTTTTCATTTTCTCACCCTCATTTCCTTTGTCTTCTAGACTCAACCATTAATTTTCCACCTTCCATTTTCATTTCTGATTTTGTCCCAGTTGAGTCTACACTCATGTCCCAATTCCCCCTGCTAAACTAGTTTAAACCCTCCCCAACAGTACTAGCAAAACGTTCCGCAAGGAGCCCAGTCCTGGCTCTGTTCACGTGCAACCCGTCCGGCCTGTAAAGGTCCCACCTCCCCCAGAGCCGGTCCCAGTATCCCAGGAATATGAATCCATCCCTCCTTCATCATCTTTCCAGCCACACATTCGTCTGCTTGATCTTTCCATTTCTATACTAAGTTGCACCTGGCACTGGGAGTAATCTGGACAATTCTACATTTTGACTATGTTTGATGTCCTGTTAGCTAATTTCTTCCCTAGCTCCCTAAATTCTGACTGCAAGACCACATCCCTCTTTCTACCTATGTCGTTGGTTCCCATGTGGACCACGACTTCTGGCTGTTCCCCTCCTCCTTCAAGCTGCTCTGCAGTCGCTGAGTGACATCCTTGACCCTGGCACCTGGGAGACAACACACCATCCTGGATTCACGTCTGTGGCCACAGAAACGCCACTCTGTTCCCCTGACTATTGACTCACCTATCACTATGGCTCTTCCAGTCATCCCTGTATGCCGCTCTGCAGCTGAGCCACCCGTGGTGCCATGGACTTGCTGTGGCTGCTCTCCCCAGGTGAAGCATCACTTTCCTCAGTATACAGAACTGAATACCTGTTGGAGAGTGAGATGCACACAGGGGTCTCCGGCACTACCTGCCTGTGAATTTTTGACTGCCTGCTGATCACCCATTCCCTCTCTACCTGCGTGCTCTTCAGCAGTGCGGTGACCACATCTATGAACATGCTAAAGCTGAATAAACTGGTATATGAGAAGGAAGAATGTGCTGGGTTCCGGGAAGAAGGCAGGGAATGGGATTAGGTGAATTGTGCATTCGGAGAGCCGGTGCAGACACGACTGGCTGAATAGTTCCTTCTGTGCTGTAATAACACTGTGATGGGGCATCTCAGATGGGTGTAATGTTGGAGAATGGGGATCCATGGCGGGAAAGAGAAGTTGTCCTATGGGAACCGGAATCTTAGTAGGGACTCTCCGACAACCTGTCCGGCTGGAAGGCATACAGGAAATATCCTCCCTGTCTCCTCCTCCTGAGGTAGCCTCCGGATTCCTGGTGCCAATGCCTGTGTCCTCATGATGGTAATGATATGAAGGATGCAGCAGATCACCATGAACTAGGACACCTGCTTCAGTGTGCACTGGAGGACTCCACCCGAGCGGTTCAGACATCGGAAACATTGCTTCATCACACCGATGGTCTGTTCCACCATGTTCCTGGTGATTCCATTGCTCACATTATACCCATGTTAATTTTGTGAAGTTGGTTGGTGGTGGGATGTGGTTTGGGGGTGTAGAAACATGAGCTGTGTCTAGAGGAGTTTCCTTTGCCTCCGAGAAGCCACATTCTGGTTCTGCATGGAGCCCCGGAGTATTGGGACAGGCTGACTGATTCAAATTGAAGGTATCCTTGCTGCTGCCAGGATAGTGGACATTCACCAACATGATGTACTGGGCATGCTCACACACCAACTGTACATTAATGGAGTGAGAGTGCTTCCAGTTCCTGTACCTCTCCCCGTTGACATGGGGGCCCCGCAGAGCTACCTACACCATTAGGAATCCCTCTATCCTGACAAAGCCACGGGATCACTCATCCTGCTTCTCCCTGCTGAGGAAGAAGATGATGACATAGATGGTTACCCTCACCTCCCAGAATTATCAATGGACAACACACAGGCCTCGCAACTACTGTTCAGTTAGTTTAACATCATTGGTGAGTCAGGTTTTAGAAGCAATAATCAGGGAAAAAATAAACACACACTTGGAGAGGTTTGATTCAATTGAGTATTGTCAGCACGGATTTCTAAAAAGGCCGATCATGCTTGACTGAACGAATTGAATTTATTTCGATGATCTGAGAAGGTTGATGAAGGGAATGTGGTGGGTGTTGTATGCATGGATTTTATGAAATTGTTTGATGAACAACCACACAAAAGCTTGGTTAACAAAATTGAAGCTCAGGAATAGCATCCATTTGGATCAAAAATTGTCCAAATGACAGAAAAAAGAGAAATGTGTGAAATGGTTGTTTTTCAAACTGGAGGATGGAAGACAGTGATGTTTCCCAATGGTCAGTGCGAGGAACACTGTGCTTTTTTTTTGCTACATATAAATGACATGGATCTTGGAATACAGAGAAGAATTTGCATTTTTTCTGATGATTGCAATCTTGGAGGATGTCACAAACCACCTGCAACATGATATCGATCGGCTAACGGAATGGACAGAGAAGTGGCAGGTAGAACTTAATAAAGAGGAGTGTGATGTGATGTATTTTGTCAGTTGGAAGAGGAAGGCAATATAGACTTAATGACACAGTTCTAATGATTGTGCAGGAACAGAGGGACCTGGGGCTCCATATGTATTGATCTTTGAAGGTGCCAGGACATATTAGGAGGGTGTTTAGCAAATCATATCAGATATTGGGATTCATCATTAGAGGCAAAGATACAAAATAAGGGAAGTTATGCGGAACCTTCATAAAGCTTTAGTTGGACACCAACTCGAGAACTGTGTACAGTTCTGGTCACCACACTGTAGGAAGGATGTGATAGGCCCTGAGAGGGTGCAGAGGAGATTTACCAGAATGATTCCAGGGATGGGAGTTTAGTTGCAAAGTGAGTTTGGAGAAGATGGAGTTGTTCTCCTGATGTAAAGGAGATTGAGAGAGATTTGATAGAGGTGTACATGATTATGATGGACTTAGATAAGATAGACAAGGAAAAACTGTTCCCATTAACTGATGAAACACAGCCTAGGGGACACAGATGGAAGGTTTCGGGTAAGAGATACAGGGGGAATATGAGGAAGAACCTTTTTACACAGTGGATGGTAATGAGCTGGAACTCACTGCCCATGAGGATGGTGAAAGCTGAGACAATCAGTGATTTCAAAAGGAAACTGGATGGACACCTGAAGGAAATGAACTTGCAGGGATACGGGAATTGAGCGGGGAAGTGGAACTGACTGGATTGTTCCACAGAGATGGCATGCAGGGGCTGAATGGCCTCCTTCTGTGTTGTAAATGACTATCGATTTCTACCACTCTCTGTTGGATATGTCTCCTGCTCCTGCCTGGAACGATCCCGATACATAGACGTTCAATGAAACTGTGACCTTAACGGCCACTGACAGCTCCGTCCTCACCCTGGTGTGAGGCTCTAGGTTGTGTTACAGGAGGTGACACAGCTCTGTGACCACCTCCTTATTGAATCAGAGTCATCTCACACACTGCTCCTGGGTTAGGTGTAGGTAAGAAAAGTGCTCTTGGAAAACCCGGGGTGGGTAGTGCAGAGCCCCCTCCTCCTCCCTCTTTGCAGAGCTTCCCCTCTCTGCAGCCTCTGTTCCATTTGTTGCTAATGTGACAGACCCAGTTTCACTGTAACTACAGTCCCCATACCTCGTCCAGAGTTGGGTCACCAAATCTTCTGTCCTCCCTGAATGCCTGCAGCAGCTCACAACACAACCTCCAGAAAACCATCCACAGCACCTCCACGAACTTTACAATAGCAGAAGTAAGTCAAAAGCCCCTCACCTGTAAGTCGGATTCCTGGTCCTTTTCAATAACACTTGAGGGGTTCCTCCTGCTGCTGAATGTGTGTTCAGCTGAGAATGACTAACACAGGTGGTCAGTGGACCAAGTTTCAAAGGCGTACATCAAAGCTGCCTGAATGGCTGATTGACCTCACATTCAATTCCCTCCTCACGCGACAGACACACACATGTTACGCCCACTCCAGCACCCCGGTCAGCCTGGGTGTCCTGTACAATATGTTGGATGTGACCAGCCGTGCAGCTCACACCTTTTTATGGATCCAAACCTCCACAGCACCAGTGGAGCTGGAGAGATGAAATGTGCGGTCAGGCAGAGAGACAGATAGAAAGAAACTCACTTTAAAAAGGGAATTCGAAAAAGACTTTAAGATGAACAAGATTCACGAATATTGGAAATGGTCAGGGATTGGGATAATCATAGGGGTGAGGACATGGAGGGATTTGATCACATGAGCGAAAATATTAAAATTGAGGTGTTACTGGACCATGAACCAATGTAGGTCACTGAGTGCAGGGATGTTGGGTGAATTGAATTTGGTGTAAATTAGAAGATGGCACCAGAGCTTTGGATGACCACAAGGTTACAGAGAGTAGAATGTGGGAGAGCAACCAGGAGTGTATTAGAATAGTCAAGTCTCGAGTTAACAGACAAGTCTTCCAGCCAAAATGGACAATTTCACCTCTTCTCACATTCTACTCCATTTGTTATATCTTTGCTCACACACTTAACCTATCTATATCCCTTTGTCGCCGCCTTATGTCCTCTTCAGAATTTACCATCTTACCTATCTTTGAGTCATTGGCAAATTTTACAACCATACCTTCGGTCCATTCATCCAAGTCATTTATATAAATTGTAAAAGGTTCAGGCCCCAGCAATAATCCCTGTGGCACATCACTCGTAGCATCTTGCCAATCAGATATGCCTACTCTCTGTTTCCTGTTAGCTAGCCAATCTTCTATCCATGCCAATATGTTACCCCCCTATACCATGAGTTTTTATTTTCCACAATGACGTTTGATGTGGTACCTTATCAAATGCCTTCTGGTAATCTATGTCCAGTGCATCCATCAGTTCCCCTTTATCCACACTGCATGTTACTTCTTCAAAGAACTCCAATACATTGGTTAAACATCATTTCCCTTTCACAAAGCCATGTTGACTCTGCCTGATCACCTTGAATTTTTCTACGTGCCCTGCTATAACGTCTTTAATAATAGCTTATAACATCTGATCCATTGCCAGAAAGCCTTTCTCACCTGCCACAGGTCGTATGTCTACTATGTTTATTCTGATGCTGTGCTGTATTTGAACTGTTACTCCTCAATAGAGTCATACAGATGTAGAGAAATACAGCAGAGAAACAGGCCCTTCGGCCTACTATGCCTGTTCCGGCCATCAAACACCTAACTATTCTAATCCCAGTTCCAGCACTTGGCCTGTAGCCTTGTATGCTATGGCGTTTCAGGTGCTCAACTAGATACTTCTTAAATGTAGTAATGTTTCCTGCCTCCACTAGCTCTTCAGGCAGTGGGTTCCAGAAGCGAACCACCCTCCGGGTGAAAATTATTTTCCTCAAATCCCCTCTAAACCTCCTGTCCCTTACCTTAAATCAATATCCCCTGGTTATTGACCCCTCAGCTAAGAGGAAAACGAAGGTTTCTTCCTATCTAACCTATCGATGCCCCTCAGAATTTTGTATATCTCAATCACGACACCCTCAGCCTTCTCTGCTCCAAGGAAAATAACCCTCGCCTTTTCAGTCTCTCTTCATAGCGGAAATGCTCCAGCCCAGGCAACATCCTGGTGAATCTATTCTGCACCCTCTCAATGCAATCACATCCTTGCTATAGTGTGGCAACCAGAACTGTACACAGTACTCCAGTTGTGGCCTAAATAGCGTTTTATACAGCTTCATCATAGCCTCCCTGCTCTTATATTCCATGCCTCATCTAGTACAGGCAAGTATTCCATATGCCTTCCTAACCACCTTATCTACCTGTGCTGCTGCCTTCCGTTATCTTGGGACAAGTACTCGAAGGTCCCTCTGACCCTCTGTACTTCCTAGGGTCCTACCAGCCATTGTATATTTCCTTGCCTTGTTAGTCCTCCCACAAGAGATCACCTCACACTTCTCAGGATTAAATTCCATTTGCCAATGCGCCACCCATCTTATGAGCCCAGCTATATCATTCTGTAATCTAAGGCTTTCCTCCTCAGGAATTACAACACAACCAATTGTAGCGTCATCTGCGAACTTACTGATCATACCTCCTATATCCACGTCTAAATCATTAATGCACACTACAAACAGTAAGGGTCCCAGCACCGATCCCGGTGGTACACCAGTGGTCACAAGCTTCCACTCACAAAAACAACCCTCGACCAGCATCGTCTGCCTCCTGCCACTAAGCCAATTTTGGATGCAATTTGCCAAACTGCCCTGGATCCCATGGGCTCTTTCCTTCTTAACCAATCTCACATGCAGGATCCTATCAAAAGCCTTACAAAAGTCCATGTAGACTACATCAACTGCTTTACCCTCATCTGCACATCAAGTCATTGCCTCGAAAAAAATTAATCAAGTTAGTTAGACAGGATTACCCCCTGGCAGAGCACTGCTGACGATCTCTAATTAATCCCTGCCACTCCAAGTGGACATTATTCCTGCCCCTCCAATTTGTTTTTCCAATAGTTTCCTTGCAATAAACTGCTTGTGACCCTTCGACCTCCTTTTGGTTAATCTGTAACCCTGGATCAGATCTTACAGTGGTGTAGGAGAGCGAACAGAGTTCATGTCAAAGTCCTGCCTCCCTTTTCTATGATCCTGCATAATGGACAGGGACTACTGGGCAGTAATGTGCTCAAAGGTTATCAGCAGTAATTGATTATCCCTAAATTTGTATATTTTAGAACATTAAAACATACCCCTACTCTGGTGTCCAGTGTAACCTCAATATTCATGATTAACATATCAGAGGAGTGGGAACCAGACACCTCTGATGACCCTGAGGTAAAGGCGATTCTCGAGTCGGTGCTGAGTGTAATCGCAACTCATAAAGATGATTGTGGAAACATGAGCAGTCCTGAAGAAATTAACTGACCATTGCATGCTCCATGACGCAGTATTCATACCGAGCTGAGATTATATCATATATTCCAGACACTATCAGTTCATTGTTATACCAGGGTGTAGTTCACAAAGACACAATCATTATTAACTGCCCGATTTGGCCGGTTAGAAAACCGGATGGCAGCTGGTGACTGTCTATTGACCACCGCAAACTTAACTCAGTCACCCCAGTGTGAACCTGGTTGTCTGAGAGACACCCACCCTACTCTCCCGGATTCCCAGCAACAGGGCTGACTTCACCACCCTGGATATCTCTAATAGTTATTGGAGTATCCCAGTAAAACTAGAGAAACAATTTAAATTCACATTCACTTCTGAGGACCAGAGATACCCCTGGACATGTCTGTCACAAGGGGTTCCACAATAACCCCACTATTCTCCACAAATGTATGGCCGGGCCCATCTGAGATTTTCACAGTCTTCCTGCTCGCCTTAACATGTCGATGATCTCCTCCTCATCACCACAGACCGTGTCTACACATTTAACCCTTTTACAGGAACTACTGCAATTACTTTGGGAGCTGGACTAAAAGACCATCCACGTAAGACCCAGCTGATGTAAGATCGTGTCACCGTTGCAGGTGTCCAGATTGTATCATCCACCATCAGCCCAGACCAACATCAGGTCGAGACCATCCAGTGTCTACCCCTGTCCACCACAAAGACTGCCCGGTGTCCTATCCTCAGGCTGGTGGGTTATCAATTGCCCCTCATCCAGTGTCTACCCCTGTCCACCTCAAAGTCTGCTCTGTATCCTCTGCTCAGGCTGGTGGGGTATCAGTGGAGCCTCATCTAGTGTCTACCCCTGTCCACCTCAAAGACTGCCCTTTGTCCTATCCTCAGGCTGGTGGGTATCAGTGGACCCTCATCCAGTGTCTACCCCTGTCCACCTCAAAGACTGCCCTTTGTCCTATCCTCAGGCTGGTGGGTATCAGTGGACCCTCATCCAGTGTCTACCCCTGTCCACCTCAAAGACTGTCCTGTGTCCTATCCTCAGGCTGGTGGGGTATCAGCGGACCCTCATCTCTCGATTTGCAGAGACTGTGACTCCTCTTTATGAACCACCGAATGGTGATGATGACCAGGTTTATCCCATTTGGACTGAAGAGAGCACAGAAACAGTAACACAACTAAAGAAATCTGTCGCCCAGGCAACGTGTCTTACCTCACCGAACCCCGACAAGACTTTCCACATGGATGTGGGGACACAGTGACAACCTGGCTGCTGTCCAATGCCGAGAAAACCAGGAGAAATTACTCCCCATTGTGAATTACTCCAGAATTGTGAATGGGGCTGAACTGATTTACTCTGTTTGTGAAGGACATTTGTTAACCATGTTCTGGGGCATCAAACATTTCACTTACATCACGGGGTTCAACAGGGTGATACTGTCCAGTCCATTATACACCTTCCCAGTATAGGAAAGCTGTTGGAATAGAATACCCATGTCATAGAGCCTTAGTCAATTCTGGCACAGAATGGGACATTTCAACTCATCGAGTCCGTTCCAGCGCTTTGTAGATAAATCAAGTCAGTCTCATTCCCCAGCTCCATGGATGACAAGGAGCCTACAGGGTAAGATACAGCAGGAAGGGCAAGTTTATGTCCCACACCGATAACTCAATACAACAGAAAACCAAGAGGAGTATAGAAAGTGGAGGCTGATATCAAAAAGGAATTTACGAAAGCAAGGAGAAATCATAAAAAAATATTGGCAAGCAAAATCAAGATGAACCCATGTATGTTTTTTCTTTCAATACATTAAGGCTAAGAGGACAACTAAGGAGAGAGTAGAGCCCATTAATGACCGATAAGGTAACCTATGTGTAGGGACAGTAGTTACTGACATGGTTCTTAATGAATACTTTGTGACTGTCTTCACAAAAGAGGGGAACGGTGCAGATATTGTAGTTAAGGAGGAGGTGTGTGAATTATTGGATGTGATAAACAGAGGCAGAGAGGAATTACTAATGGAATTAGCCTCATTGAAAGTTGATACATCACCATGGCATGATGAAATGTACCCGAGGTTGTTAAAAGAAGCAACAGAAGGAATAACCAAAGGTATGTCCATGATTTTCCAGTTCTCACTGGATACAGGTGTGGTGATGGAGGATTGGAGAACTGCTAACATTGTACCACTGTTTAAAAAGGGAGCGAAGGATAGACCGAATAAATACAGGACCGCCAGTCTAACCTCAGAGTGGGAAAATTATTGTAATCTATTCTGAGAGACATGATAAACTGTCACTTAGAAAGGCACAGGTTCATCAGGGATAATCACCATAGATGTGTTAAGGCAAGATTGTGTCTGACTAACTTGCATGATTATTTGATGAAGTAACAAGGACGATAGATGAGGTTAATGTAGTTGATGCGGTCTACTTGGATTTTAGCAAAGCTTTTGGCAAGGGCGCACATAGCAGACTTGTTAAAAATAAAATCCCAGGAGATGCAGGGAAAGGCAGCAAGGCGGATGCAAAATTAGCTCAGTGACAGGAAAGAAAGAGTAATTGTTGACAGGCGTTTTAGCCACTGGACGGATGTTTCCAGCAACATTTAGTGGATGCAGTGGTGTAGTGGCAATGTCACTGCACTTGTAAATCCAGCAAACCCAGGTAAACACTCTGGGGACGTGGATTCGAATCCCACCATGACACATAATGAAATTTGAAATCAATTAATAGTTCTGGAATTAAACAGCGACTCTAATGGTGACCATGAAACCATTGTCGATTGTTTGAAAAGCCCATCTGATTCACTAATGCCCTTCAGGGAAGGAGATCCGCTGTCCTTACCTGATCTGGCCACATGTGACTCCAGACCCACAACAATGTGATGGACTATTAAATGGCCTCACAAGCCACTCAGTTCAAGGGCAATGAGGGATGGGCAATAAATACAGGCCCAGGCAGTGACGCCCAAATCCCACGAATGAATAAAAAAAAGGAAATTCCACACAGCTCAGTACTGGGACCCCTGCTTTATGTCGCATACATTAACGATTTGGAAGTAAAGGTAGGGCATAATCAAGAAGTTTGCAGACGATACAAAGATTCACCGTGTGGTAGATCGCAAGGAGGATAGGTCAGATGGGCAGAGAAGTGGTAAATTGAATTCAGGCTGGGTAAGTGCGATATGATGCATTTGGGGAGGTCAAATAAGGCAAAGGAATGCACGATTAATGGGAGAATACTGAGAAGTGTAGAGGAAGTGACAGACCTTAGAGTGAATGCCCACAGATAGCTGAATGTAGCAGGACAGGTCGATTAGGTGGTTAAGAGGTCATATGGAATCCTTTCCCTTATTAGCCGAGGTATTGAATATAAGAGCAGGGAGGTTATGCTGGAACTACATAAATCATTGGTTAGGCCACAACTTGAGTAATGTGTGCAGTTCTGGTCACCTCATTACAGAAAGGACGGAATTGCACTGGAGAGGGGACAGAGGAGATTTATCAAACATGTTGCCGGGACTGGGAAAATGCAACTTTGAGGAATGATTGGATAGGCTGGGGTTGTTCGCCTTGGAGCAGAGAAGGCTGAGGGGAAATCTGATTGAAACGTACAAAACGTTGAGTGCCCTGGATCGAGTGGTGGTGAAGGGTCTATTCACCTTAGCAGAGAGATCAGTGACAAGAGGGCATGGATTTAAATGATTGGTAGAAAAATTAGAGGGGAGATGAGGAAAAAAATCACCCAGAGTGTGGTGGGGTGGTGGTCTGGAACTCAGTTTCTGAAAGGGTAGAAGAGGCTGAAAACCTCATCTGATTTTAAACGTGCCTTGCTACACCTCAAGTGATTTAATCTGCAGAGCTCGGGACCAAATGCTGCAAAGTGGGATTCGGATGGGGAGGTCGTTTTTTGGATAGCAGAGACACAATGGGCCAAGTGGCCTCTTTCTGTGTTGTAAACATTCTATGATTTTTCTATGATTTTCTAGGTGCAGTTAGGCGGTTTTACTGAAGGTGTGTAGATGTGGTCAGAAGTTCATCTCGGGGTCAAATATGACACCAAGGTGTGAACAGTCTGGTTTAGTCTCACACAATTGCCAGGGAGAGGTATGGAGTCGGTAGCTAGGGAATTAAGTTTGGAGCAGGGACTGAAAACAATGTCTTCAATCTTCTGAAATTTGAATTGTCACAGCAGAGATGTGAGGTAATACCTTTTCGAAGGATGTATGTGGAAAGACAACACAAGCTACATGTTACAACTGTAAAGGGAGTGCAAGAACAGAGAGACCTGGGGAGTTTATGTGTAAATCGTTGAAGGTCACAGGACAGGTTAGCACAACCGTTAATAAAGCATATGAGATCCTGGGCTTTATAAATAGAGGCATAGAAAACAAAACTTGGAAGTTATGCTAAATCTATATAAAACACTACAGCATATCCCAGTACATGACACATGGAATAGCAGAATTTGAAACATATGGGACCAGGGATCTGGGAATTCAGTTACATGGAGAGATTGGAAAAGCTGGGTTTGTTCTCTTTAGAGCAGTGAAGGGTAAGAGGAGATTTAATATCGAATTCAAAATCATGAAGAGTTTTGATCGGGTAATTAATGTGAAACTGTTTCCAGTGTCAGAAAGTTCAGTATCAAGAAGACACAGATTGAAGGTAATTGACAAAGAACCAAAGGTGAAATGAGGAGAATTTTCCTTCTCAGCGAGTTGTTGGGATCAGAAATTCACTGCCCGAAAACATGATTGAAGCAGATTCAATAATATCTTTCAAAAGGGAATTATAATAAAAAAACTGGAAAAGGCGAAAAAAATAGTCTGGGGATAAAGGAGGAGCATGGTAATAATTAGACAGCTCTTTCAAAGAAACAGCACTAACACAAAGGGCCGAATAGCCTCCTTCAGTGCTGCACCTGTCTCTAATTCTATGAGCAAGAGACATAGAGTGAAGGGAGAGAGAGTGAGAAAGGGAGAAAGAGGGAAAGGAAAATAGAAAGAGAGAGAAAACCGGGTTTGCATCGCTTTTTGAGCAGTGGGGTCATGATCTGCCAGTTGAGGCAGGTGATACAAAATTTCTGGGGCCTCCTCATTTCATTTCCGTAAATTTTAGGGGCCGCCCAGGGTGACCCGCGCTGCTGTCTGTCTGCACGCTTAACAGGAGACTTAACTGTGTCTGAGTCTAGCATGTGTTTCAGCCAGGATTCAGCCCTTAAAGGCAGTCTGTCCCTCTTAAAGGGAAGCTGCACTGAATCACAGGAGGCTGCTGCTGCTGACTGTGAATGCTGCAATTGGAGAAAAGGTAGGTTGAATACGAGCACAGAGAGAGGGCTCTGTGATTCACGGATGTAGTGCTGGAGGCCTTAGTCATGGAGGGTGACAGGAGAAGAGAGGCCATGTATCAGTGGGGTGGGATGTAGACTCTCAAGAAACGCACTCCGAAGGGAATGGGAGCAGGTGGCCAGGGAGGTCAATGCAGGAAGCTTGGCCCCAGGACCTGGCAGCAGAGCCAGAAGAAGTAGAATGAGCTCACACGGGTGATCAATGTCAGTGAATTCATCTCCACATGGCATCTCCAACCCCCAACATCACCAACCTCTCACACTGCTCAATGTACCACACCCCCATCACTCACCCATCAGCAGTCCTTAACACTCAGGACTCACACCTAACATTTACATACTCCACATCACCTTTACATACCTTCCACTGATACCAGCCTCACATCCACCTTCCACTGCCTTCATATACCACCAGCTATTCAGCTGTTGCAGGCATATCTCCCAAACACAGTGCAGCACAATCACTGACATTCTGCTCTCTCTCTTACAGGACAGGGAGCAGCAGTGAACTGTCGGGATCCAGGCTTACCTTCATCCCCTGAGCCTGAGGGAGGAGTTCATTCTCCACCTCATGGGAACGGCTGTGACAGAGCCCGTAGCATCCGGCATCACCGACAGCATTCAGGATGACGTTATGTTCCTGCCTTATGCCCCTTCTTAACTCCTACCTCCTCTTCATCCTGCTGTCTGGGATGATGTACAAGCTGCAGATGGTGGGACCTTGGATGCCTTTGTGGTGTTTACGTGAGGTTGAGTAATTTGTGAAGAGCAAGTTATAGATGTGGTCACCCCACAGATTAAGGGAAGAAGAATTACAGTCAAGCAGAATTAGGCAGGCAGCACAGGAGACCCCAGAGTGCATCTCACTCTCGAACCAGTATTCAATACTGAGGAAAGTGATGTTTCATCTGGGGACTGCAGCCAGAGACAAGGCCATGGTACCCGTGCTGTCTCAGCTGTACTGGGGGTGGGAGGGGATACAATGAAGACTAGAATGTTGACAGTGACAGGAGATTCGATAGTCACGGGAACAGACGAGCGTTTCTGAGGCCGCAGACATGCATCCAAGATGGTGTGTTTCCTCCCTGGTGTCAGGGTCAAGTTAGCCATCTCAAAGTAGTAATCTCCGGATTACTGCCAGTACCCCTTGCGAGTGAGTATAGAAATAGGAGGATAGTACAGATGGATGTGTGGCTGGGAGGATGCTGCAGAAGCGGTGAGGTTTGCATTGCTGGGACACTGGGACCAGTTCTGGAGAATGTGGGATCTGTACAGGCCGGACGGTTGCACCTGAACAGAGCTGGAACTAATTTCTTTGCAGGGTGATATGTTAGTGCTATTGGAGAGGGTTTACACTAAATTGGCAGGTGTGTGGGACCAGGGGTAAACATCAGAGAGGAATTCTAAAGTGCACAGAATACTGGGAGAGATGGATAACACTATAGTAGGGTTTAGAAAGTTATTATTTGGGGTCTGAGTAAGGGAGGAAGTAATAAACTTGACATCAGGGTTGATGTGCATGTATGTGAATGTACGGAGTGTGGTTAATAAGACTGGTGAGGTACAGGTGCAGATTGCCATATGGAAATATGATGTTGTGGCTATAACAGAGATCTGGCTCAAAGAAGGGCAGAACTGGGTGTTAAATATTCCTGGATACAAGGTGTTCAGGAAAAATAGGAAAGGGAGAAAAGCAGTAAGAGTGGTGATATTGATTAAGGAGAACATTATAGTGCTGGAGAGAGTGAAAGTCCCGGGGACGTGTGTGGGGAGGTGGGAGTGGGGGTGGGTGGGTGCGTCGGTGGGTGACGGGCAGAATCTATTTGGATAGAGCTAAAGAACAAAATTTACATTGCTCGTTGTTGTCTATAGGCCATCAGCTAATGGGAAGGATGTGGAGGAACAAATCTGCAAGAAAATTACTGAAAGATGCAAGAATTATAGAGTAGTTACAATGGGGGAACATTCATTATCCTAATATGGACTGGGATAGTAGTAATGTAAAGGGCAGAGGGAGGCAAGTGTTACGACAGTGTGTGCAGGAAACTTTTCGACAACCGTATGTTGCTAGTCCAATGAGGAAGGAGGCACTGCTAGACCTGGTTCTCGAGAATGAGCTGGACCCAAGTGGATTAAGTATCAGTAGGAGAACATTTAGGGGACAGTGATCATTGTATCATAAGGTTTTTGTTGACTATGGGAAAGGACAAAGAGCAATCCAGATTAAGAATAATTAACTGTGAGAATGTCAACTTCAACAAGTCAACCAGTGTAAAAATGGAGCTGGGGCGAATAAATTAGAGTCAACGTTTGGCAGGAAAACAGGAGTTGAACAATAGGCTACCTTCAAAGAAGAGATAGTTCAGGCAGAGTGCTGGTGAACGGTCGTTTTTCACACTGGAGGATGGTAGACAGTGATGTTTTCCAAGGGTCAGTTCTGGGACCAACTGATTTTTTATTTGCTGTAGAAATAAATGAGATGGATCTTGGAATTCAAGATAAGAATTTGAAAATTTTCCGATGATACCATACTTGGAGGTGTGGTAAACAGTGAGGATGATGCAAAATGCCTACAACAGGATATAGATAGGCTAGCAGAATGGACAGAGAAGTGGCAGGTGGAACTTAATACAGAGAACTGTGAGGTGATGCATTTTATCAGATGGATTAGGAAAGCAATATAGACTTAATGGGACAGTTCTAAAGATTGTGCAGGAACAGAGGGACCTGGGGCTCTACATGCATTGATCTTTGAAGGTAGAAGAACATATATGGAGAGTGTTAAGGAAAGCTTATAAGATATTAGGCTTCATGATTCGAGGCAAAGATACAAAAGCAGGGAAGTTGTGCTGAAATTTTATAAAGCATTGGTTAGTCCCCAACTAGAGAACTGTGTCCAGTTCTGGTGAGCACACTTTAGGAAGGATGTGAAGGTCCGTGAGAGGGTGCCGAGGAGATTTACCAGAATGGTTCCAGGGATTGGAGGCTGGGTGGGGGGGGGGGGGGGCGGGGAAGCGGGATGGTTAGTTACAAGGTTAGTTTGGAGAAGATGGAGTTGTTCTCCCTGGAGTAAAGGAGGATGAGAGAGGTATGATTAAGGTGAACACGATTATGATAGGCTTGGATAAGATTCGATAAGCCAACTGTGGGACAGCCCCAACAACCAATTTTATCTGCAGCACCTGTGGAAGAGTCTGTCACTCGAGAATTGTCCTTTACAAGCCACTCCAGGCGCTGCTTCCCAAACCACTGACCACCACCAGGCGCTTACCCATTGTCTCCCGAGACAAGGAGGCCAAAGAAGAAGAAAATAAGATAGACAAGGAAAAACGGTTCCCATTAACTGATGAAACACGGACTCGGGGACATAGATGCAAGGTTTGGGTAAGAGATGCAGGGGGAATATGAGGAAGAACTTTTTTACACAGTGGATGTTAATGACCTGGAACTCACTGCCCGTGAGGGTGGTGGAAGCCGAGACAATAAATGATTTCAAAAGGAAACTGGATGGGCACCTGAAGGAAATGAACTTGCAGGGACACGGGGATTGGGAGGGAGAGTGGGAGTGTCTGAATTGTTCCACACAGAGATGGCACGAAGGGGTCGAATGGCCTTCTCCTGTGTCGTAGATGTCTCTATCACTCTCTGTGACTCTATGTTAGAAATGTCTCCTGCTCCTGCCTGGAAAGATCCAAATGCATAGAAGTTCAATGAAACTGTGATCTTAACAGTCACTGACAGCTATGTCCTCACCCTCGTGTGAGGCTCCAGGTCGTCTTACAGGAGGTGACACAGCTCTGTGACCACATCGTTATTGAATCAGAGTCACCTCACACACTGCTCCTGGGTTAGGTTTCGGTAGGAAAAGTGCTCTTGGAAAACCCAGGGTGGGTAGGGCAGATTCCCCTTCCTCCTCCCTCTTTACAGAGCTTCCACTATCTGTAGCCTCTGCCACATTTGTTGTTCGTTTTGCAGACCCAGAGACACTAACTACAGTCCACATACCTCGTCCAGAGTTGAGTCACCAGATCCTTTGTCCTCCCTGAATGTCTGCAGCAGCTCACAACACAACCTCCATAAAACCATCCACAGCACCTCCACTAACTTTGCAACAGCAGAAGTAAGTCAAAAGCCCCTCACCTGCAAGTTGGATGCCTGGTCCTTTTAGATAACACGAGAGGGGGTTCCTCGTGCTGCTGAATGTATGTTCAGCTGAGAGTGACTAACACAAGCGGTCAGTGGACATGCACAGACCAAGTTTCAAAGATATACATCAAAGCTGTCAGAATCGCTCACGGACGTCACATTCAAACTCTCCTCATATGAGCATCACATGCATGTTACAACAGGACTGGACCCTTGCCCAGAATGGGGCACTGTGCTGACAACACTAGAGCCCTGTCCAGCATGGGGCATTGTGCTGACCACACTAGCGCCCTGTCCAGCATGGGGCACTGTGCTGACCACACTGGAGCGCTGTCCAGCATGGGGCACTGCGCTGACCACACTAGAGCGCTGTCCAGCATGGGGCACTGTACTGACCACACTAGCGCCCTGTCCAGCATGGGGCACTGTGCTGACCACACTAGCGCCCTGTCCAGCATGGGGCATTGTGCTGACCACACTTGCGCCCTGTCCAGCATGGGGCACTGTGCTGACCACACTAGAGCGCTGTCCAGCATGGGACACTGTGCTGACCATGATAGAAGTAGCCGGCTGTGCTGTTCACGTCATTTTCTGAAACCAGGTTACCATAGCGTTGGCAACAGCGGCGCCATAGATTGAAAATCGCAGCAGGGGAAGTTAAGGATATAAAATAACTCACTTTATAAAGTAAATTGGATGTAAAGTTGAAGTTATAAGATTTTCAAGAATATGGACAGGGGAATGAGATTAATTGGAGGGGTGAGGCCATGGAGAGATTCAAACACCAGAATGAGAATATTAAAAATAAGTTGCTGTCAGACCTGGAGTCAATGTAGATCAGTGAGCACAGGGGTGATGGGTGATCGGGATTTGGTGTGAGTTAGGATACAGGCAGCAGAGTTCTGGATGATCTGTGGTTTATGGAGTTTTATAACTGGGGGGGGGGGGTGTGACCAGGATAGTCTTGGAATAGTCAAGTGTGGATTTAGCAAAGGTACAGATGAGGGTTTATGCAGCAGGTGGGCTGAGGCAGAGGTGGAGACGGGTGATATTACAGAGGTGGGAGTAGGCACGGCTGATGATGGAGAAAAAATGGAGATGAACTCAGCTCAGGGTGAGATAGAACACAGAGGTTGTAAACTGTCTGGTTCTGCCTCAGTCATTAGCCAGGGTGGAGAATGAGTTTGACAGATAGGGGATGGAGTTTGTATGGAAACCAATGACACTGGCTTCAGTCTTCCCAAAGTTTACATTACAGAACCGTATTTCAGTGAAACAGGGTTGACAGATCTCCTAGCTGGAAATAGAAACAGCAGCAGAAGCAATGATGAGAGAGTAAATGACAAGAACTGTAATACTATTAGCAATGGTTTATAGAGCTAATAGTTGGAGATAGAGATTCACCAAGAATAATAACAGAAGTAAGCAGGGCAGAGTAAATGACTGGAGCAGTAATGCAGTTAAAAAACGGTTTATAGAATTAATAGCTAGACAGAGAGAGAGAGAGACTTACCAGGGATACCAACAATAGCGAGGATAGGATAGTAAATGTATTGAATAATCTTAAGTGCGCGATGGATCCGAGCATTTAATGAGAGCCGATCATAATATGTAGAAAGAATGTAAATATCCCAGGATAAACTCCTGTCCATTGTTGGAACATTTCAATCAATTGTTCTCAGATTCTGATCCATCCTCTCCCTCTCTCCAGAGCTGCTGATCCCTGTTCGTGCCGGTGTTATGGTCCAGCTCCCAGTATGGGATCACACATTGAAAGGAGTCCCGTTTTAATAGAAGATGGAAACCCTCCAGTGACACAATTAGGATCCATGGAGACTGACATTAATTACAGTCACTGAACAAACAGGTTCAGTTAACACCTTTCAATCCAGCAGTTTCAGTATCACAATAAAGTGGAACATTTACCCAGTGTGGATGGGATGTATGAGGGTTGCTGAGGGAAGGAATGGTGGAAATAGCAGAGGCACTGGCCAGAATCATTCAATTATCCTTGGATATGGGAGTGGTGACAGAGGACTGGAGGTTGCAAATGTTACAACCTGTTGAAAAAAGGACAGATAGGATAAACTCTACAATTATTGACCAATCAGACCGGTGTCACTACTGGGGAAAAATGTAGAGGTGACAACCCAGGAGAAAAATATTTGTTACTTGGAAAACCAGTGGATAGTAACTGGCTAGCAACATGGATATGCTGAAGGACAATCATGTCTGGCAAAATTCAACAACAACAACTTATATTTATATAATGCCTTTAACATTGTAAAACATCCGAAGGTGCTTCACAGGAGCATTAAGAAGCAAAGTATAACGCTGAGACACTGCAGGAGATATTAGGTCAGATGACCAACAGCTCAGTCAAAGAGATAGGTTTTAAGGTGTATCTGAAAGGAGGAAAGCGATGTGGAGAGGCGAAGAGGTGCAGGGAAGATATTACACAGCTTAGGGACCCGGCAGCTGAAGGCACGGCCGCCAGTGGTGCAGTGATTAAAATCAGGGATGCACAAGAGAGCAGAATTAGAGGAGCACAGATATCTCGGGGGATTGTGGAGCTGGAGGAGATAACAGAGGTAGGGAGGGACGAGGCCATGGAGGGATATGGAAACAAGGTGGAGAATTTTAAAATCAAGACATTGCTTGACTGGGAGACAATGTCGGTCTTTGGTTGATGAACCGGACTTGGTGTGAGCTAAGACATGGGCAGCAGATTTTTGGATGACCTCACGTTTACAAGAGAGTAGATGTGGGAGATCAGCCAAGAGTGAGATGTAATAGTCACATCGAGAGGTGACAAAGGCACGAATGAGGTTTCAGCAGCAGATGGACTGAGACATGGTGAAGTAGGGTGATGTTACTGAGGTGGAAATAGGAGGTTGTAATTATATCCTGAGAATGAGGTTAAAGCTCATTTTGTGGCGAAATGTGACACCAAGGTTGCAAACAGACTGTCTGAATCTCAGACTGTCACCAGGGAGAGGGATGGAATCAATAGCAAGGGAACAGAGTTGGAGTGGGGAGTCAAAACAATGATTTCAGTCTTCCCAATATTTAATATTGGCTAAGGAACAGTAAACAGAGAGAAGTAGTGAAACGTTGTTGTTCAGACTCGATGGGAGTATACAGTGGTGTTCCCCAGGACTCGGTATTAGGATCGCTGCTCTTTTTGCTCTTGGAAAACACGAGGTGGGTAGGACAGAGACGCCTCCTCCTCCCGCTTTACAGAGCTTCCCCTCTCTGCAGCCTCTGCTCCATTTGTTGGTCATGTTACAGACCCAGAGACACTGCAACTACAGTCCCCATACCTCGTCCAGAGTTGGGTCACCAAATCCTCTGCCGTCCCTGAATGTCTGCAGCAGCTCACAACACAACCTCCAGAACACCATACACAGCACCTCCACTAACTTTACAATAGCAGAAGCAAGTCAAAAGCCCCTCAACTGTAAGTTGGATGCCTGGTCCAGCAGTGTAGCTCACACCATTTTATTGATCCAAACTTCCACAAAATAATGTTGACTCTACCTGATCACCTTGATTTTTTCTATGTGCCCTGCTATAGCGTCTTTCATACTCACTTCCAATAACTAATCTGTAGCCAGAAAGCCATCACCTGTTACAGGTCATATGTCTCCTGTTTCTAATCTGATTTTGTGCTGTATTTGAACTGTCATTACTCAATTAACTGCTTGTGACTCTTCTCCCTCCTTTTGGTTAATCTGTGACCGTTCATCAGATCTTACAGTTGTGTAGGAGAGCGATCACAGAGATCTGGATCATAGGCTTGGCTAACTTGGTTTGTGAGAAATGACAAACTCAGTTGAGCGATCTTTGCTGGGAATGGGTAGGAGATTTGGAGACAGAAAGAGATTACAATCGGCCAGATGCCTGTGGTTATTGCAAAGTCTAGGTAGGAATTTTGCGACAGAGAGCTGGAGAGAGAGAATGTACACTCTAAAACATGTGATTAGCGTTGGGACTGGCTCAGAAATCTCGAAGCTGGTGGCATTGGCAAATTTGGAGATTCTACTCTGTATTCCAAGAACTAAGTCATTTATATACCGCAGAATCACAATGGCCCCAGCACTGAACTTTCGGGAACTCCCACTGTCTACCATCCTCCAAACTTAAAAACAACCATTTATTGCCACTCGCTGTTTTCTATCCTTAATCCAATTTGACAATGATCCTCTTATTCCATGAGCCTCAATTTTGCTAAACAGCCTTTTACGTGGTACCTTATCAAACACGTTCTTAAAATACATATACACAAAATCCACGGCATTCCCTTCATCAACCGACTCTGTTACATGATCGAAAACTTCAAGTAAATGAGTGAAGTATGATCGACCTTTACTGGAGTGTGTACGAGATGGGTTTCTGGAGCAGAACATTGAAGGACTAAGAATCGGGCTATTTTATGTAACGAGAAAGGATTAGTTTATAACACTGCTATAAAGGAGCTTTTGGGAAATAATGACCATATTATGATAGAATTTCACATTCCATTTGAATGTGATAAATCTGAAACTAGGGTGTTCAATCTGAACAAGGGGAACCATGAAGGGACGGGGGCAAATTGTCAATTTAGTGTTAGCAAAGAGGTAGTACTTGAAAATGTAACTGGATTGAAGGCTGATAAATCCCTGGACCAGATGAGCTACATCCCAGAGTGTTAAAGGAGGTGGCATTATAGATGGTGGATGTATTTTTGGAATCGTTCAAGCTTCTCGATTCGGGAAGAGTTCCTGAGGACTGGTAAGTAACAAATGTGACCCCACTATTTAAGAAGGGTGGCAGAGGGATAATGAGAACTGCAGGCCTGTTAGTTTAACATCAGTAATCGGGAAAATGTTAGAATCTATTGTCAAGGATGTGATAACTGGACACTTCGAAAATAATAGTAAAATTGGCAGAGACAAAGTGGATTTATGAAAGGGGTATTATGTTAGAATTAGAATTAGAATTAGAACATTACAGCGCAGTACAGGCACTTCGGCCCTCGATGTTGCGCCGACCTGTGTAACAAACCTGTTGAAGTTTTTTGAGGATGTTACTTGCAGCATTACTAAAGGTAAACCAGCAGGTGTGGTGCATTTGGACCTATTTTGGTAAGGTCCCACACAGGTGATTAGTAAATAAAATTACAGCACATGGAATTGGTGGCAATATGCTGGTATGGATCGAGAACTGGTTAACAGACAGAAAACAGAGAGCATGAATAAACGGGTCATTCTCCGAATGGCAGGATGTTACTAGTGGGGTAACACAAGGATCAGTACTCGGGCCACTGCTGTTCACAATCTATACAAATAATTTGAATTTGGGGACCAAATGTAATACTTACAAATTTGCTAATGACACAAAACTCGGTGGGAAAGTAGGTTGTGAAGAGGATGCAAGGAGGCTTCAAGTGGATTTGGACAGGCTAAGTGAGTGGGCAAGAACATGGCAGCTGGAATATAATATGAATAAGTATCAAGTGCTCCACTCCGGTAAAACAAAAACAGAAAGACAGAATATTTCTTGACTGGCGAGAGGTTGCGACGTGTTGATTTTCAAAGAGACCTGTGTTTCCTTGTGCATGAGTCACTGAAAGCAAATGTGCAGGTGCACCAATCAATTTGGAAGGCAAATGGTATGTTGGCCTCCATCTCAAATGGGTTTTGAATACAGGAGTAAAGATGTCTGGCTGCAATTGTATCCCGCCTTGCTGAGACTGCACCTGGAGTATTGCATACAGTCTTGGTCTCCTTGTCTAAAACAACAAAGAACAAAGAACAGTACAGAACAGGAACAGGCCATTCGGTCCTCCAGGCCTTCGCCGATCTTGATGCCTGCCCAAACTAATACCTTCTGCACTTCCGTGGTCCGTATCCCTCTATTCCTATCCTATTCATGTATTTGTCAAGATGCCTCTTAAACGTCGCTATGGTACCTGCTTCCACCACCTCCCTCGGCAACAAGTTCCAGGCACTCACCACCCTCTGCGTAAAGAACTTGCCTCGCACATCCCCTCTAAACTTTGCCCCTCTCACCTTAAAACTATGTCCCCTTTTAACTGACTCTTCCACCCTGGGAAAAAGCTTCTGACTATCCACTCTGTCCTTGCCGCTTTTAAATTTGTAAACCTCTATCATGTCGCCCCTCCACCTCCGTCCTTCCAGTGAAAACAATCCGAGTTTATCCAACCTCTCCTCATAGCTAATGCCCTCCAGACCAGGCAACATCCTGGTAAACCTCTTCTGTACCCTGTCCAAAGCCTCCACGTCCTTCTGGTAGTGTGGCGACCAGAATTGCACGCAATATTCTAAGTGTGGCCTAACTAAAGTTCTGTATAGCTGCAGCATGACTTGCCTATTTTTATACTCTGTGCTTCGACCGATGAAGGCAAGCATGCCGTATGCCTTCTTGACTACCTTATCCACCTGCGTTGCCACTTTCAGTGACCTGTGGATCTGCACGCTCAGATCTTTTTGCCTGTCAATACTCCTAAGGGTTCTGCCATTTACTGTATACTTCCCACCTGTGTTAGACCTTCCAAAATGCGTTACCTCACATTTGTCCGGATTAAACTCCATCTGCCATTTCTCCGCCCAAGTCTCCAACCGATCTATATCCTGCTGTATCCTCTGACAATCCTCATCACTGTCTGCAACTGCACCAACCTTTGTGTCATCCACAAACTAATTATCAGACCAGCTACTTTTTCCTCCAAATCATTTATATATACTACAAACAGCAAAAGTCCCAGCACTGATCCCAGCGGAACACCACTAGTCACATTCCTCCATTCAGAAAAGCACCCTCTGTCTTATATGCCTCAGACAGTTATGTATCCATCTTGCCAGCTCCCCTCTGATCCCATGTGACTTCACCTTTTGTACCAGTCTGCCATGAGGGACTTTGTCAAAGGCTTCACTGAAGTCCATCTAGATAACATCCACTGCCCTTCCTTCATCAATCATCTTCGTCACTTCCTCAAGAAACACGATCAAATTAGAGAGACGCGACCTCCCCTTCACAAAACCATGCTGCCTCTCGCTAATAAGTCCATTTGTTTCCAAATGGGAGTAAATCCTGTCCCGAAGAAACCTCTCTAATAATTTCCCTACCACTGACGTAAGGCGAACCGGCCTATAATTTCCTGGATTATCCTTGCTACCCTTCTTAAACAAAGGAACAACATTGGCTATTCGCCAGTCCTCTGGGACCTCAACTGTAGCCAATGAGGATGCAAAGATTTCTGTCAAGGCCCCAGCAATTTCTTCCCTTGCCTCTCTCAGTATTCTGTTGTAGATCCCACCAGGCCCTGGGGACTTATCTACCTTAATGCTTTGCAAGACACCCAACACATCCTCCTTTTTGATAATGAGATGAATGAGACTATCTACACTCCCTTCCCTCTGCTCATCATCCACCAAGTCCTTCTCCTTGGTGAATGCTGATGCAAAGTACTCATTTAGTACCTCGCCCATTTCCTGTGGCTCCACACATAGATTCCCTTCGCTGACCTTGAGTGGGTCAACCCTTTCCCTGGTTACCCTCTTGCTCTTTATATACGTATACAAATCCTTGGGATGTTCCTTAATCCTGTTTGCCAATGACTTCTCATAACCCCTTTGAGTCCTCCTGACTCCTTGCTTAATTTCCTTCCGACTGTCTTTATATTCATCAAGGGATTCGTCTGTTCCTAGTCTTCCAGCTCTTACGAGTGCTTCCTTTTTCTTTTTGACGAGGCTCACAATATCCCGCGTTATCCAAGGTTCCCAAAACTTGCCAAACTTATCCTTCTTCCTCACAGGAACATGTTGGTCCTGGATTCTAATCAGCGGACGATTGAAAGACTCCAACATGTCAGATGTTGATTTACCCTCACATAGTCGTCCCCAATCTAAATTCTTCAGTTCCTGCCTAATATTGTTATAATTAGCCTTCCCCCAATTTAGCACCTACAGCCGAGGACTACTCTTATCCTTATCCACAAGTACCTTAGAACTTATGGAATTATGGTCACTGTTCCCGAAATGCTCCCCTATGAAACTTCGGCCACCTGGCCGGGCTCATTCCCGAATACCAGGTCCAGTACGGCCCCATTCCTAGTTGGACTATCGACGTATTGTTTCAAGAAGCCCTCCTGGATGTTCCTTACAAATTCTACCCCATCCAAGCCCCTAGCACGAAGTGAGTCCCAGTCAATATCGGGGAAGTTAAAATCACCCACCACTACAACCCTGTTTCCTTTACATCTTTCCGAAATCTGTCTACATATCTGCTCCTCAACCTCCCGCTGGCTGTTGGGAGGCCTGTAGTAAACCCCCAACATCGTGACTGCACCCTTCCTATTCCTGAAGTCCACCCATATTGCCTCGCTTCATGACCCCTCCGTGGTATCCTCCCGCAGTACAGCTGTGATATTCTCCTTAACCAGTAATGCAGCTCCCCCACCCCTTTTACATCCCCCTCGTTCCCGCCTGAAGCTTCTAAATCCTGGAACATTTAGCTGCCAATCCTGTCCCTCCCTCAACCAAGTCTCTGTAATAGCAACAACATCATAGTTCCAAGTACTAATCCAAGCTCTAGGTTCATCTGCCTTACCTGTTATACTTCTCACATTGAAAGAATTGCACTTCAGACCACCAGTCCCGCTGTCCTCTGCAACATCTCCCTGCCTGCTTTTCCTCTTAGTCTTACTGTCCTTACTGTCCTAGTTCCCCCTCATTTATTTCACTTGCTGTCCTACTGCTCTGGTTCCCACCCCCCTGCCACAATAGTTTAAACCCTCCCGAGTGACGCTAGCAAACCTCGCAGCCAGGCTATTTGTGCCCCTCCAGTTCAAATGCAACCTGTCCTTCTTGTGCAGGTCTCATCTGTCCCTGAAGAGATCTCAATGGTCCAGATATCTGAAACCCTCCCTTCTACACCAGCTGTTCAGCCACGTGTTTAGCTGCACGATCTTCCTATTTCTAGCCTCACTGGCACGTGGCACAGAAGGATATATTTGCCATGCAGGGATTGCAACTGAGGTTCAGCCGGATATCCATGGGATGGCAGGATTGTCTTATGAGGAGAGATTGAGAAAAATGGGCCTGTATTCTCTCGCATTTCAAAAAATGAGAAGTGATCTCATACAAAATTCTTACAGGGGGTGATGGGGTGGATGCAGATCGGATGTTTCCCCTGTCTGGTGAGTCTACAACCAGGGGACATAAACTCAGAATAAGGGGCAGGCAAATTAAGACTGAGATGAAGAAGAATACCTTCACTCAGAGGGTGGTAAATCTTTGGAATTCACTACCACAGAGGGTGTGGAAGCTCAATATTGAGTATGTTCAAGACAGAAATCAATGAATTTCGGGAGACAAATGACATCAAGGGATACAGGGATAGCACGGGAATGTGGCGTTTAGGTAGATGATTAGCCATGATCTAATTGAATGACAGAGCAGTGTCGATGGGCTGAATGGCCTACTCCTGCTCCTATGTTCCTGCAAACACGTGCTTGCTATCCTTCATTCCCTCAAACCTCTCCAAGTTTCTGTTGATTTCTTCTCCAAATATTGTTTGCCGAACATTACCCTCTACTAATGTTAAACTAATTGGTCTGTAATTGCTAGGACTGTGCTCACAACATCATTAAAAATATGCAGATTTAAGGTAATTGGCAAAGAACCAGAGACAAATTGAAGAGAATTTTCTTACACAGTGAGTTGCCAAATTTAGAGTCCCCGGTTGTCTAGAAACATACAGAAACATAAATCAGAAAAATAAAGCTTATGACAGTCACAAACAAATAATAATTTAGAAAGCTGAGAGGAGTAAAGAAAGTGCAGGGGTGAAGTAAAGAAAGGAAATTAGAAAAGCAAAGAGAGGGCATGAAAAAATATTGGCAGATAAAAGCAAGGAAAACCCAAAGATGGTTGATCAGTACATTAAGAATAAAAGGATAACTAAGGAAAGGGGAGGACATATCACAGATGTACAAGGTAGTTTGTGCATGGTTGCAAAAGATGTTGGCAAGGTCCTTAATGGATTTTATGTCTCCGTCTTCACAAAGTAAAGGGATGATGTAGACATTGTAATTAAAGAGGAGGAGTGTGAAATATTAGATACAATCAGCATAATGAGAGAGGAAGTACTCGAGTGTCTGAAATCCTTGAAAGTGGATAAATCGCCAGGGCAGGATGGATGGTATCCCGGGCTATTAAAGGAAGCGAGGGAGGAAATAGCAGATACTCTGAGGATCATCTTCACATTCTCACTAGATACAGGCGAGGCATTAGACGATTGGAGGTCTGTGAACATAGTGCCAGTGTTTAAACATAGTGCAAAGGTTAGGCCAAATAATTATAGGCTGGTCAGTCTGACCGAAAGGCCCGCTACCCGACACAAACACGATGAGACCCGACGTCATATGTCGGGTTCGGGCCGGATCGCTCTTCCGGATCCGGTTTTCGGGCTCGGGTTGGGTCGGACACACACAGTACTAACATTTGATCGGCTGGGAAGGAAAGAGAAGTTGAGTAAGTAAGCATCAACATTGGAAAAGCCTGCCAGAGCTGGGAGTCTGTGACGTCAAGGAGGGAAACGTGCATCTGGACTCAACAGACTGTGAGTCTGCGCAGTGAGAAAGTGAGTGTTTCTCTGATGTCACGGCGCTCATGATGCAGCTTCCTTCCATTCCATCCAAAAGTGCTAAGTGCAGTGAGTGCAATATGGTCGGGTCAGGCTCGGGCCTGCTCGGACTCGGGTCCAATGTGGTTCTGTGAGGTTTGGTCGGTTTTATTTCCAGACCCGAGCAGGCCTTTAGATTAGATTAGAGATACAGCACTGGAACAGGCCCTTCGGCCCACCAAGTCTGTGCCGAACATCAACCCCCCATTTATACTAATCCTGCACTAATCCCATATTCCTACCAAACATCCCCAAATGTCCCTATATTTCCCTACCACCTACCTACACTAGTGACAATTTATAATGGCCAATTTACCTATCAACCTGCAAGTCTTTTGGCTTGTCGGAGGAAACCGGAGCACCCGGTGAAAACACACGCAGACACAGGGAGAACTTGCAAACACCACACAGGCAGTACCTGGAATCGAACCCGGGTCCCTGGAGCAGTGAGGCTGCGGTGCTAACCACTGCGCCATTGTGCCGGACATCGGTGGGCAAATTATTAGAATCAATTCTCAGAGCTACGATAAACTGTCACTTAGAAAGGCAAAGATTAATCAGGGATAGTCAGCATGGATTTGTTAAGGGAGGGTCTTGTCTTACTAACATAACTAAGTTTTTTGAGGAAGGAGCAAAAAGGATTGATAAAGGTAGTGCAGTGGATGTGGTCTACATGGATTTTAGTAAGGCGTTTGACAAGGTCCCACATGGCAGACTGATCAGAACAGTGAAAGCTCATGAGATACAGGGGAATGTGGCAAGTTGGATCCAAAATTGGCCCAATGTCAGGAAACAAAGGGTAATGGTCGACAGATGTTTCTTGTGAATGGAAAGCGGTGTCTAGTGGCGTTCCCAGGTCTCAGTGTTGGGTCCCTTGCAATTTGTGATAGATATTAATGCTTTGGACGTAAATGTGGGAGGCATGATTGGAAAATTTGCTGATGACACAAAAATTGGTCATGTAGTTGATAGTGAAGAGGATAGCTGTGGACTCCAGAATGATATCAATGGTTTAAATGGTTTGGTTGAGTGGGCGAAAAAGTGGCAAATGGAAGTCAATCTGGGGAACTGTGAGGTAATGCAGTTGGGAAGGTCAAATAAAGCGAAGGAATACACAACAGACAGGAGGATAGTGAAAGGGGTAGAAGATGTTAGAGACCTTGGAGTGTTTGTCCACAGTTCCTGGAAGGTGGCAAGACAGGTAGACAGAGTGGTGAAGAAGGCATATGGAATGCTTTCCTTTACTGGCCGATATATAGAATACAAAAGGAGGGATGCAATTCTGGAATTGTATAAAACACTGGTTAGGCCACAGCTGGAGTATTATGTGCAGTTCTGGTCACCACATTACAGGAAGGACATAATTGCTTTGGAGAGAGTACAGAGAAGATTTTCAAGAATGTTGCCAGTGATGGAAAATTGCATCCATGATGAAAGATTGGATAGGCTAAGATTGTTTTCTTTAGAACAGAGGAGACTGAGGGGTGACTTGATTGAGGTGTACAAAATTATGAGGGGCCCAGGTAGAGTAGTCAGGAAGGACATGTTTCCCCCATTGGAGAGGTCAATTACCAGGGGGCACAGATTTAATTGATTGGTAGACGGATCAAAGGGGACGTGAGGACAAACTTTTTCACCCAGAGGGTGGTGGGTGTCTGGAATTCACTGCTAGGAACGGTGGTGGAGGCAAAAACCATCAAAGATTTGAAAAGGTACCTGGACCTACACCTGAAGTGCTGCAACTGGCAAGGCCATGGACCAGCGGCTGGAAGATGGGATTAGATTCGGCGGCTAGTTTTTTCAGCCAGCAGAGACACATTGGGCTGAATAGCCTCCTTTTGTGCCATAACCCTTCCATGGATATTTGGTCCTATCGGTCTGTGGGTGGGATCTGGAATTCAATGCCTGAAATCATGGTGGAAGCAGATTCAATAATATCTTTCAGAAGGGAATATAACAAAAACTTGACAAGGAAAAAAAAATCAACAGGAGTCTGGGGAAAGAAGAGGGAGTGGGACTAATTAGTTAGCTCTTTAAAGGAGACAGCACTGATACAATGGACATTCTGTGCTGCATCAATCAATGATTATATGAACAAGGGACAAAGAGAGAGAGGGAGAAAGGGTGAAAGAGAAAAGGAAAATAGATACAGAGTTAAAGAGAAGTTTCTACCAGTTTTCAGGGGTTGGGACTGTGATTCGTGATCTGCCCGTGCCCATTCCTGTTGAGGCAGGTGACACACAGACTTCCTGCTGCCTCCTCATTTGCATGAATTCTACGTACCGCCTAGGGTGACCCGCGCTGCTGTCTCTCTGCAAGCTGAACAGGGACGTAACTGTGTTTGCGGCTGGCACGTGCTTCAGCCAGGATTCAGCTCTTAAAGGTAGTCTGTCCCTCTTAAAGGGAAGCTGTACTGAATCACAGGAGGCTGCTGCTGACTGTGAGTGCTGCAAATGGAGACAAGGTAAACGGAATACTAGGGCAGAGAGAGGGCTGTGCTGTTCACGGATGTCGTGCTGGAGGCCTTAGTAATGGAGGTTGACCGGAGGAGAGAGGCCATGTTTCTGTGGGGTGGGGCGGAGACCCTCAAGGAACGTCTTCCGAAGGGAATGGGAGCAGGTGGCCAGGGAGGTCAATGCAAGAATTCTGGCCCCAAGGACCTGGCAGCAGAGCCAGAAGAAGTTTGATGAGCTCACACGGGTGGTGAATGTCAGTGAATTCATTGCTACATGGCATCTGCTACCCCCGACATCACCAACCTCTCACACTGCTCAATGTACCACACCCCCATCACTTAGTTTCAAAGACGTGTATCAAAGCTGCTGGAATGGCTGATTGGTGTCAGATCAAATCCCTCTGCACACTACCAGCACATACTTGGTGAACAGGGACGAGAGCCCTGCTTAGCATGGAGCACTGGAAGTGACCGGCAGCTCAGCTCATACCATTTTATGGATCCAAACGTCCATGGCATTGGGCCCAGTGACACTGCAAAGCTGAGAATACCTGCCATAGACCGAAACAGAGGGAAAGAAGCCTTCTTTTAAATCGGAATTGAAGAAAAGACTTGAAGGCAGGAATATGGGAATGGACAGGGCAATGGGACTAATTGAGGATGAGATTCAAACACAAGAATGAAAATATTAAATTTAAGGTGCTGCTGGTCCCGGAGCTAATGTAGATCAGTGAGCAAAGGGGTGATGGGTGATCAGGATTTGGGGTGACGGGTGAAGAGGATGTGGTGCATATTAGTGTACAGGCAGCAGAGTTCTGGATGGGCAGTGGTTCATGGAGGTTTATAACTGGGAGGGTGACCAGGATAGAACTGGAATAGTCAAGTGTGGATTTAACAGATTTAAAGATTGATGAAGACAAATGTAGGTCCCTTCCCGTCAGAAACAGTGGAATTAATTATGGGGAACAAAGAAATGGCTGACCAACTAAATGCATACTTTGGTTCTGACTTCACAAAGGAGAACACAAATATCATACCAGAAATGTTGGGGAACACGGGGTTTAGTGAGAGAGAGTAACTTAAGGAAATCTGTATTAGTAGAGAAATGGTGTTGGGGAAATTGATGGTATTGAAGGCCAATAAATTCCCAGGGCCTGATAATCTACATCTCAGAGTGCTGAAGGAAGTGGTCCGAGAAATAATGGATGCATTGGTGGTCATCTTCCAAAATTCTATAGATTCTGGATCATTTCCTACAGATTGGAATGTAGCTAATGTAACCCCAGGGAGGTTGAGAGAAAAGAGGGAATTATCGACAAGTCAGCCTGACGTCGGTGGTGGGGAAAGTTCTAGAGTCCATTATCAACGATTTTATAGAGGAGCACTTGGAGAAAAGTGGTTGAATCGGACAGACTCAGCATGGATTTACGAAAGGGAAATCACGCTTGACAAATCTACAAGAATTCTTCGAGGATGTAACTAGTAGAGGGGGAGCCAGTGGGTGTGGTTCATTTGGACTTTCAGAAGGCTTTCGACAAAGTCCCACGCAACACATTAGCCTGTAAAATTAAAGCGCATGAGATTGGTGCTAGTGTATTGTGATAGATAGAAAATTGGTTGGCAGACAGGAAACCCAAGAGTAGGAATAAATGTGTCTTTTATTCCGAATGACAGGCTATTCACCTGCTAATGTCACTAGTGGGGTACCATAGGGATTGGTGATAGGACCCCAGCTATTCACAATATATCTTACTGATTTCGATGAGGGAACTAAATGTAATATCTCCAAATTTGCAGATGACACGAAACAGGGTGGGAGGGTGAGTTGTGAGGAGGATGCAGAGAGGCTTCAGGGTGATTTGGACAAATTGAGTTAGTGGGCTAATGCATGGCAGATGCAGTGCAATGTGGATAAATGTGAGGTTAATCACTTTGGTAGCAAAAGCAGGAAGGCAGATTATTATCTGAATGGCTATAAACTGAGAGAGGGGAATATGCAAGGAGAGCTGGGTGTTCTCGTACACCAGTCACTGAAGGTAAGAATGCAGGTGCAAAGGACATTAAAAAAGGCAAATGGTATGTTGGCCTTCACAGCGAGATGATTCGAGTACAGGAGCAGGGATGTCTTGTATCAATTCTCCAGGGCCTTGGTGAGGCCACACCTGGAATATTGTGTGCAGTTTTGGTCTCCTTATTTAAGGAAGGATGTTATTGCTATAGGTTTACCAGACTGATTCACTGGATGGCGGGACTGACGTATGAGGAGAGATTGAGTCGGTTCGAATTATGTTCGCTGGAGTTCAGAAGATTGATGGGGATCCCATAGGAACCTATAAAATTCTAACAGGACTCGACAGAACAGATACAGGAATGATGTCCCCGATGGTGGGGGAGTCCAGAACCAGTGGTCGTCGTCTAAGGATACGGGGTAAACCTTTCAGGACTGATATGCGAAATTTCTACACACAGAGAGTGGTGAGCCAGTGGAATTCGCTGCAGCAGAAAGCAGTTGAGGCCAAAACATTGCATGTTTTCAAGAAGGAGTTAGATATAGCTCTTAGGATGAAAGGGATCAAAGGAAATGGGGGGAAAGCGCAAACAAGTCGCTGAGTTGGACGATCAGCCATGATCATAATGAATGGCGGGGCAGGCTCGAAGGGCCGAATGGCCTATTCCTGCACCTATTTTCTATGTTTCTATGTTAACAATGGCACAGATGTGGGTTTATGTAGCAAATGAGCTGAGGCAGACGGGTGATATTGCAGAGCTGGTATTAGGCAGGGCAGGTGATGGAGAGAATAAGGGTTCAGAACTCAGCTCAGGGTTAAATAGAACGCAGAGGATGCAAACTGTCTGGTTCAACCTCAGATATTAGCCATTAGGGGTACGTGGTTCATGGAGATTGAAAAACTTTCCGAAGGAGACCGATTGCACGAGCTCCACTCTTCCCAAAATTAAAATTCTCAGAACATTATTTCAGTGAAACGCGGTTTACAGATCACATAGCGGGAAATAGGGACCTAGCAGGGGCAGCAACAGCAGAAAACATAGTAGAGTAAATTCCATGAACTCTAATACAAGTAGCAATGGTTTATAGAGCTCATAGCTGGAGATAGAGTTTTGCCAGGGATAACAAAAGTAACAAGGAGGGCAGTGTAAATGACAAGAACAGTAATGTTGCTAAACTTGGTTTATAACATTCATAGCTGGATAGAGAGACTTACCAGGGACACTGATAAAAGCAAGGATGGGATAGTAAATGTGTTGCATAATCTTCAATGCGAGATAGATCCGATAGTCTAATGGGAACCGATCATAATTGGCAGAAAGATAGTCAAACTCCCAAATGAAACTCCTGCCCATTGTTGTAACATTCCATTCTATTGTTCTGAGATTCTGACACATTGTTGTAACATTCCAATCTACTGTTCTCAGATTCTGAACCATTGTTGTAACATTCCAATCTATTGTTGTCAGAGTCTGACCCATTGTTGTAACATTCCATTCTATTGTTCTGAGATTCTGACCCATTGTTGTAACATTCCAATCTATTGTTCTCAGATTCTGAACCATTGTTGTAACATTCCAATCTATTGTTGTCAGAGTCTGACCCATTGTTGTAACATTCCAATCTGTTGTCCTCATATTCTGACCCATTAGAACATAGAACATAGAACATAGAACATAGAACATAGAACATAGAACATAGAAAAATACAGCACAGAACAGGCCCTTCGGCCCACGATGTTGTGCCGATCCTTTGTCCTCTGTCAAGGACAATTTAATCTATACCCCATCATTCTCCTTTATCCATATACCTATCCAAAAGCCTTTTGAAAGTCCCTAAAGTTTCTGACTCAACAACTTCCCCGGGCAAGGCATTCCATGCCTCGACCACTCTCTGGGTAAAGAACCTTCCCCTGACATCCCCCTTATATCTCCCACCCTTCACCTTAAATTTATGACCCCTTGTAACGCTTTGCTCCACCCGGGGAAAAAGTTTCTGACTGTCTACCCTATCTATTCCCCTGATCATCTTATAAACCTCTATCATGTCACCCCTCATCCTTCTCCTTTCTAATGAGAAGAGGCCTAGAATGTTCAGCCTTTCCTCGTAAGACTTATTCTCCATTCCAGGCAACATCCTGGTAAATCTCCTCTGCACCCTCTCCAAGGCTTCCACATCCTTCCTAAAATGAGGCGACCAGAACTGCACACAGTACTCCAAATGAGGCCTTACCAAGGTCCTGTACAGCTGCATCATCACCTCACGGCTCTTAAATTCAATCCCTCTGCTAATGAACGCTAACACCCCATATGCCTTCTTCACAGCCCTATCCACTTGAGTTGCAACTTTCAATGATCTATGCACATAGACCCCAAGGTCTCTCTGCTCCTCCACATGCCCAAGAACCCTACCGTTAACCCAGTATTTTGCATTCATGTTTGTCCTTCCAAAATGGACGACCTCACACTTTTCAGGGTTAAACTCCATCTGCCACTTTTCAGCCCAGCACTGCAACCTATCCAAGTCCCTTTGCAGACGACAATAGCCCTCCTCGGTATCCACAACTCCACCAACCTTTGTATCATCTGCAAATTTACTGACCCACCCTTCGACTTCCTCATCCAAGTCGTTAATAAAAATCACAAACAGGAGAGGACCCAGAACTGATCCCTGCGGCACGCCACTGGTAACTGGGCTCCAGGCTGAGTATTTACCATCTAAGACCACTCTCTGCCTTCTATCAGTTAGCCAATTCTTAATCCAATTGGCCACATTCCCCACTATCCCATGCCTCCTGACTTTCTCCATAAGTCTACCATGGGGGACCTTATCAAATGCCTTACTAAAATCCATGTACACCACATCCACTGGTTTACCCTCATCCACTTGCTTGGTCACCTGCTCAAAGAATTCAATCAGGCTTGTGAGGCAAGACCTACCCCTCACAAAACCGTGCTGACTGTCCCGAATCAAGCAGTGTCTTTCCAGATGCTCAGAAATCCTATCCCTCAGCACCTTTTCCATCAACTTGCCTACCACTGAAGTAAGACTAACTGGCCTGTAATTCCCAGGGTTGTTCCTATTCCCTTTCTTGAACAGGGGCACAACATTTGCCACCCTCCAATCACCTGGTACCACCCCCGTCAGCAGAGAAGATGAAAAGATCATTGCCAGCGGCTCTGCAATTTCATCCCTTGCTTCCCATAACATCCTTGGATATACCCCGTCAGGCCCGGGAGACTTGTCTATCTTCAAGTTATTCAAAAACCCCAACACATCTTCCCTCCTAACGAGCACTTCCTCGAGCTTACCAGTCTGCTTCCCACCGTCCTCTTCAGTAATACACCCCTTCTCATTCGTAAATACCGAAGAGAAGTACTCATTCAAAACCTCACTTATCTCTTCCGGCTCAACACACAGTCTCCCGCTATTGTCCTTGACCGGACCTACGGTCCCCCTAGTCATCCTCATATTTCTGACATACGCGTAAAAGGCCTTGGGGTTTTCTTTTATCCTACCCGCCAAGCATTTTTCATGCCCTCTCTTAGCTCTCCTAATCCCTTTCTTCAGATCCTTCCTGGCCATCTTGTATCCCTCCAGAGCTATGCCTGTGCCCTTTTTCCTCAACTTTATATACGCATCCTTCTTCTTCCTAACAAGACTCTCAACCTCTCTTGTCAACCACGGTTCCCTCACATGACCATCCCTTCCCTGTCTGACAGGGACATGCTTATCAATGGCCCCTACTATCTGCTCCTTGAAAAAGTTCCACATTTCCACCGTGCCCTTCCCTGCCAGCATATGCTCCCAACTTATGCTCCTCAGTTCCTGCCTGACAGCATCATATCTACCCTTCCCCCAATTGTAAACCTTGCCCTGTTGCACATACCTATCCCTCTCCATTACCACAGTGAATGCTACAGAATTGTGATCACTATCTCCAAAGTGCTCGCCCACCAACAGCTCTATCACTTGCCCTGGTTCATTACCTAGTACCAAATCCAATATTGCCTCCCCTCTGGTCGGGCAGTCTACATACTGAGTCAGAAAAGCTTCCTGGACATACTGCACAAACACTACCCCATCCAAACTATTCGATCTAAAGAGTTGCCAATCAATATTTGGGAAGTTGAAATCCCCCATAATTACTACCCTGTGACTTCTGCTCCTTTCCAAAATCTGTTTCCCAATCTGCTCTTCCACCTCCCTGCTGCTATTGGGGGGCCTATAGAAAACTCCCATCAAGGTGACTGCTCCTTTCCTGTTCCTGACCTCAACCCACAGTGCCTCAGTCGGCAGATCCTCCTCGAAAATTCTTTCAGCAGTTGTTACACTATTTCTAACTAACAATGCCACCCCCCCACCTCTTTTACCACCATTCCTAATCTTATGAAAACATCTATAACCAGGTACCTCCAAAAACCATTCCTCCCCCTCACCTATCCACGTTTCAGTGATGGCCACAACATCGTAGTCCCAAGTGCCCATCCACGCCTTCAATTCACTCACCTTATTCCTGATGCTTCTTGCGTTGAAGTATACGCACTTTAACCCTTCTCCGTGCCCATCTGTCCTCTGTGACAGTGCTACCTTCCCCAATACCTCACTACACTCTTTGTCTTTCTGAGTGGACCCACTGGTCCCTGGATTACAAGTCCGGTTCCCATCCCCCTCCCAAACTAGTTTAAACCCTCCCGAACAGTACTAGCAAACCTCCCTCCCAGGATATTGGTGCCCCTCTGGTTCAGATGCAGCCCGTCCTGTTTGAACAGGTCCCATCTTCCCCAGAATGCAGTCCAATTATCCAAGAACTGGAAGCCCTCCCTCCTACACCATTCCTGCAGCCACGTGTTCAGCTGTGCTCTCTCCCTATTCCTAGCCTCACTATCACGTGGCGCCGGCAACAAACCAGAGATAACAACTCTGTCCGTCCGAGCTTTCAGCTTCCAGCCTAACTCCCTAAACTCACTTCTAACATCTGTGCCACCCTTCCTTCCTACGTCGTTGGTGCCAATGTGCACCACGACCTCTGGCTGCTCCCCCTCCCCTTTAAGGATCCTGAAGACGCGATCACAAACATCACGGACCCTGGCACCAGGGAGGCAACAAACCATCCGTGCGTCTCGCCTGCGCCCACAGAACCGCCTGTCCGTACTCCTCACCATCGAGTCCCCGATGACTAGTGCTCTCCCATTCTCCCTCCTTCCCTTCTGAGCCACAGTGCAGGACCCCGTGCCAGAGGCCCGGTCACTGCAGCCTGCCCCCGATAGGCCGTCCCCCCCAACAGTATCTAAAACTGTATACTTGTTGTTGAGGGGAACGACCACAGGAGATCCCTGCACTGACCTCTTCTTACTCAGCTCCGCACCTTTAAGGAAAATACCCACCCAGGAGTCCTCGCTGCCGACCAGCTTCCGGTTCCTCCGGCGCCAAAAGAAACTCAAAGACAAGGAAAACAGTAAGTAAAACAGTAAGTACTTACTTTTAAAACACAGCTCCTGATGCCTTCACTCACCCACCGAAGAGTCGCTACCTTCTCCTGCTGCTCCGCCGGGAAATGAGGCCGAGTCCACGGAGCTCCGCACCTTTAAGGAAAATACCCACCCAGGAGTCCTCGCTGCCGACCAGCTTCCGGTTCCTCCGGCGCCAAAAGAAACTCAAAGACAAGGAAAACAGTAATTGTTGTAACATTCCAGTCAATTGTTCTCAGATTCTGATCCATTGTTGGAACATTTCAATCTATTGCTCTCAGATTCTGATCTATCCTCTCCCTTTCTCTGGAGCTGCTGATCCATTTTAGTGCCAGGGCTGATGCTCCCGCGAACACTATAGGATAACACATTGAAAGCAGTCCCTTATTAATAGAAGAGGGAAACCCTCCAGTGACACGATTAGAGTCCATGGAGACCGACATTAATTACAGTCACTGAACAAACAGGTTCAGTTAACCCCTTTCAATCCAACACTTTTTGTACCACATTAAAATAGAACATTTACCCAGTCTGGATGGGATGTATAAGGATTACGGAGGGAAGGAATGGTGGAACTGGTAGAGGCACTTGACAGAATCTTTCATTTCTCCTTGGATATGGGAGTGGTGACAGAGGACTGGAGGTTTGTAAATGTTACACCCTGGTTACAAATGGAGAGATGGAGTAAACCCTGTTCTGTTCAGTCAATCTGACGTCAGTGGTGGGGATATTTCACAACCCAGGGCAGAAATATTCGTTGGTTGGAAAAGCACAGTATAATAAATTTCAAGCAGCACAGATATACCAATGAAAAATCATGTCTGGCAAACTTCAACAAGAACTTATCCTAAGGTAAGCAGCATTATGAAACAAAGTGTAACACTGAACCACAAATGCAGATATTAGGTTAGGAGACCAAAAGCTTGGTCAAAGAAGTAGGATTTATAAGAGTATCTTAAAGGATAAAAGCGAGGTGGAGAGGTGGAGCTGTGGAGGGAGGATATTCCAGAGCTCGGGACCGAGGCAACTGAAGGTGCGGCCAGCGATGGGGGAGTAATTAATATCAGAAATGCACAAGAGGCGAGAATTAGTGAGTAGAGATATCTCAGAGGGTTGTCGGGCAGGAGGAGATTACAGAGATAGTGAGGGGTGAGGCCATGGACGGATTTGAAAACATGATTGAGAATTTTAAAATAAAGGCATTGTTTGACTGTGAGCTGATGTAGGTCAGTGATCGGGGAATGGGACTTGTTGTGAGTTAACACACAGGAAGCAGAGTTTTAGATGACCTCAAGTTTACAGATAGTAGAATGTGGGAGAATGACTTGGAATAGTCTAGTGTACAGGTAATGAAAGCATGAATGAGAGCTTCAGCAGCAGATGAGTTGAAACAGGGGTGACGTTGGGCGATCTTATTGAGGTGGGAATAGGTGGGCATAGTGATGGCACGTATATAAGGTTGGAAGCTCATTTTGTGGTCAAATGCCACAGAATCACAGAATTGTTACAGCACAGAAGGTGGCCATTCAGTCCATCGAGTCTGCTCTGCCTCTCCAAAAGAGCAATTCATCTGGTGTCACTCCCCTGCCTTCTCCCTGGAACTCTGTACAATCTTCCTTTTCAGATAACTATCCAAATTCCTCCTGAATGCCTCGATTGAATCTGCCTCCACCACACTCTCAGGCAGTGCATTCCAGACCTTAACCACTCGCTGTGTGACAAAGTTTTCCTCATGTCACTTCTGCTTCTTTTACCAATTACTTTAATTCTTTGTCCTCTCGTTTTCGATCCTTTCAGGAATGGGAACAGTTTTTCCCTTTCCACTCTGTCCAGACACCTCATAATTTAGCAGACCTTTTTCAAATTTCCTCTCAGCCTTCTCTTCTCCAAGGAAAATGTTCCAACTTCTCCAGTCTGTCTTCAATACTGATATTCGTCATCCCTGGAACCATTCTTGTGAATGTTTTTTCACACTCGAAAATGTTTCCATGCTATCTAATGTGCCCAGAACTAGACGTAACGCTGCAGCTGAGGCCGTACTAGTGTCTTATACAAGTTCAAAACAACCCCCTTGCTCTTGTATTCCATGCTACAGGATACTGTAGGCTTTATTAACTGCTCTCTGATCCTGTCATGCCACCTTCAATGACCGATGCACATATACATCCAGGTCCCTCTGCTCCAGAACCCCTTTTAGAATTGTAACCTTTATTCTATATTTTCTCTCCATGTCCTTCCGACGAAATGAATCACTTCACATTTCCCCACATTGAACTTCATCTGTCTGCCCATTCCACCAACTTGTCTGTGTCCTTTTGGAGTTTTGCACTATCCTCCTAATAGTTCATAATGCTTCCAAGTTTTGTATCATCTACAAACTTTGAAATTGTGCCCTGTACACCAAGGACTAGGTCATTAATATATGTCAGGAAGAGAAAGGGTCCTAACACGGATCCCTGTGGACCTCCACTACAAATCTTAAATAAAAAACGAAACGTGCTGGAAATACTCAGCAGGTCAGGCAGCACCTGTGGAGAGATAAGCAGAGTTAATGTTCCAGGTCAGTGCCCCTTCATCAGAACTGGAAAAGGTTAGAAATGTAATAAGTTTTAATCAAATAAAGTAGGGATGGGGCAAAATGGAGCAGAAGGGGTGTTGATAAGACAGAGGGCCAGAGAGATTAACTGACCAGGAGGTCATGGGGCAAAGGCAAAGAGAGTGTACTCATGGTGTGGTGAAAGACAAAGCATTCGTGCAGAGCAGGTTTTAAATGAAAGAACAAGGAACAGCCTGAGCTAAAAGCACCAATATAAAAATCCCAGTTTAAGTCTGGCACATAGTAAAAAAAACTGATAAAACAAATAATAAAAATGGACCTACTCTGAATGCTCTGAAATTATTGAACTCAGTGTTCAGTCCAGAAGTCTGTCGAGTGCCTAATCAGGCAATGAGGTGCTGTTCCTCGAGCTGGCGTTGATGTTCACTGGAACACCGCAGCAGGTGAAACGCAGATTGGGTGAGCGCTTTGTGGAACACCTCCGCTCAGTCCAAAAGCATGATCCCGAGCTTCCACTCGCTTGTCATTTCAACACCTTTGATCCCCCACCCCTGCTCAAATGTCCACATTTCTGTCCTTGTGTTTGCACCCTCTACTCCCGCTTTACTTGCTTAAATCCTATGACATTTCTAACCTTGGCCAGTTCTGATGAAAGGACACAAACCTGGAACATTAACTCTGTTTCTCTCTCCACAGACACTGCTGAGCATTTCCAGCACTTTCTGTTTTTATTTCAGATTTCCATCATCTGCAGTATTTTGTTTTGATTCCACTACAAACTTTTCTCCAACCCGAAAAGCATCCATTAATCACTACTCTCTGTTTCCTGTCGCTCAACCAGTTTAGTTTCATGTTGCTACTGTCGTTTTATTTGCTGAGCTACAACTTTGCTCACAGGTCTGTTGTGTGACACTTTATCAAATGATTTTTGGAATTCCATTTAAACCACATCAACAGCAATGTCCTCATTAAGCTTCTTTTTTACCACTTCAAAAAACTCCAGCAAGTTTGTTAAACACCATTTTCCCTTAACAAATCCGGCTGGTTTTCCTTAATTAACCCACATTTGTCCATGTGCCTATTAATTTTGTCCTGAATATGACACCAAGGTTGCAAACAGTCTGTCTGAATCTCAGACTGTTCCGAGGGAGAGGGATGGATTCAATATCAAGGGAACAGAGTTGGAGTGGGCAGTGAAAACAATGGCTTCAATCTTCCCAATATTTAATTGGAGGAAATTTCTGCTCATCCAGTACTGGATGTCGGATAAGCTGTTGGATAATTTAACAACAGTGGAGGAGTGGAGAGAGGTGGTGGTGAGGTAAACATGATGGAGTTCTTTGATAAAACAATGGAGAGGGTTGATGAGGGTGGTGTGATTTAAGTTATATTTATAGACTTTCAAAAGGTGTTTGATCAAGTGTCATTCAATAGACTGATTAGGAAAACTGAACCCGATGCAGTGATTGATAAAACAATGGAGACAGTTGCTGAGGGAAGGAATGGTGGAAATAGCAGAGGCACTGGTCAGAATCTTCCAATCCTCCTTGGATATGGGAGTCATGACAGAGGACTGGAGGGCTGTAAATGTTACTCCCTGTTACAAAAGGAGTGATTAGATAAATCCTGTTACTACTGACCAGTCAGTCTAATGTCAGTGGTTGGAAATTACTAGAGGCCAGAACCCAGCTCAAAAAATATATCTTTCTTGGAAAAACATGGGATAATAAATAACAAACAGCACGGATAGGTTAATGAAAAATCATGTCTGATAATCCTGATCAAGTTCGTTGATGACAAAACTGTGAGTGTTGATGAGGACAACATGTTTTGTGTTATGTGTACAGACTTTCAAAAGACCTGTGATCAAATGTCAGTTGATAGACTTGTTATGAAAAATGGAAGACATGGATTAATGTGACAGTGATAGTGTGGATATGACACTGACTCAGGGACAGAAAGAAGAGAGAAGTGGTGAACGGTCATTGTTCAGACTGGGGGAGTGGGAGTATACAGTGCTGTTTCTCAGGACTCGGTATGAGAACCAGTGCTGTTCCTGGAATATAGATAGATATATAAATGACACCAACGTCTCCGTAAAAAAAAAACATAATTTCAACTCTTGCAGAAGACATGAAACTCATAGCTAACGGTGGAACAATGCAGACCAGAGAATTATCCAACCACACAGACGTTTTTTTTTTAAATTTATTTATTCTGGACTCTAATCCATCACGAGTTTATTTCGCACTCTAATTTATTTGTGTGTGATTTTCATGAGAGTGTGTGCGAGAATGTGTAGAGTATATTTTTATTATTTTATTTAGATTCAGCTTCTATTGTGAAGTATAATAAACTCACCTCTTGTTTAAACTCAAGAAAACCTGTCCGATTGGTTCTTTTATGATCACAACAAAGATAAAAGGTAGAATACTCACTGAGGTGGTCAGCACGTCCACTGTTAAAAAGGATACCCTCTTGCGGTAAAATAAGATATAAGACAAGAGGGGGACTGGGACCCTTACTCACCTGGCTGGAACAGAAATCTGGAGGTTCGAATGATGATAACGCAACAACACATGAGAAATTGGAAGTGGGAAAAACAATTGATCCTGAGAAAAAAGTTACAAATATCAATGCCGGTTTTATTGTGGTTTTCACTGCTGGAACACTGAAATGTCCACGGACGAAGACAGAGCATATGAACATATGAACATGTGAATTAGGAGCAGGTGTAGGCCACTCGGCCCCTCAAGCCTGCTCTGCCACTCAATAAGATCATGACTAATCTGATTGAAACCTCAACTCCACATTACCACCTACCCTCGATAATCTTTCACCCCCTTGCTTATCAAGAATCTATCTATCTCTGTCTTCCAAGTACTTAAAGACTCTCTTCCACTGCCTTTTGAGGAAGAGAATTCCCAAGGCTCACAACCCTCAGAGAAATAAAAATCTCCTCATCTCTGTTTTAATTGGGCGACCTCTCATTTTTTAATCGTGACCCCTAATCCTAGATACACCCAGATACACACATCTTTCCACATGCACCTGTCAAGACTGCTCAAGATCTTAGATGTTCAAATCAAGTCGCCACTTACCCTTCTAAATTCCAGTGGATATAAGCCTAGCCTGTCCAATATTTCCTCATAAGACAGCCCACCCATTCCAGGTATTAGTCTAGTAAACCATTTCTGGGTTGCTTCCAATGCATTTACATCATTCCTTAAATAAGGAGACCAGTGCTGTATACAGTATTCCAGATGTGGTCTGACCAATGCCCTCTATAACTGAAGCATAACATGCCTACTTTTGTATTCAATTACCGTCGCGATAAATGATAACATTCTATCAGCTTTCCTAGTTACTTTCTGAACATGCATACTAAGCTTTGGAGATGCATGCAAAATGACACCCAGATCCCTTTGCATCTCAGAGCTCTGCAATCTCTCACCATTGGATAATATGCTTCGATTTTATTATTCCTGCCAAAATGGGCAATTTCCCACTTTCCCACATTATACTCAATTTGCCAGGTCTTTACCCAATCACTTAACCTATCTATATTCATTTACAGCCTCCTTCTGTCTCCTTCACAAGTTACTTTCTTACTCATCTTTGTGTCATCAGCAAATTTGGTAACCAGGCCTTCGGCTCCTTCATCCAAGTCATTTATATAAATTGCAAAAAGTTGAGGTCCCAGCCCTGATCCCTGTGGCACACCAGTCCTTACATCTTGCCAACCAGAAAATGGCCCATTTATGCCTACTCTCTGTTTTCTGTTAGCTAACCAATCTTCTATCCATGCCAACATGTTACCCCGTTCACCATGAGCTTTTATTTTCACAAAACCTTTGATGTGGCACCTTATCTATTGCATCCTGGAAATCTATGTACAGTACATCCACCGGTTCCCCTTTCTCCGCAGCACATGGTACCTCTTCAAAGAACTCCAACAAATTGATTAAACATGATTTCCCTTTCATAAAACCATTTTGATTCTGCCTGATTAGGTTGAATTTTTCTAAGTGTCGGCTACACCGTCTTTAATAATAGCTTGTAACATGTTTCCTATGACAGATGTGATGCTAACTTGCCTGTAGTTTTCTGTTATCTGTTTCCCTTGCTTTTTGACTAAAGGAGTTACATTCCCAATCAAGGAGTTATATACAGAGTGAAGTAACTTGGCACAGGTTAAAGTCCCTCTCTGTTGAAAAGTTGAGCAATGTAGCTGGACAGTTAGGGATTACTCTCCATCTAAAAACCTGGAAACCCGAATTCCTAAGACTTTTGGCCAACCATTTTCCACTTAAAGCTGAAGATTCAAACAGGGTTAGAATCACTAACAGATAGAGTAATGTTAGCTGAGGTAAAACTGGAAAAGAAGAGACTAGAATTAGAATTCCAGAGAGAGCGAGAAAGCGCAGAGCGAGTGCCAAGAAAGGGAAAAAGTAAGAGTGTTCCAGAAGGAGAAGGAGGAAAGGGAGTTAAGGCAGCTCAAACAACTAGAAGAAGACCCAGTACACCCAGTGAAGGCACAGCTCGTGAGGGAGCTACCCCTAGCTCAGGACCATGTGCTGATCTCTTAACGTTCTCCCAGTTCATGACAAAGTTCAATGAGGAGGATGTGGCAGAATTTTTCGTCACTTGTGAAAAGCTTGTAAAACAACCAAAATGGCCGGCAGAGAGCTGGACACTGATTTTACAAAGCAAAGTAACAGGAAAATCCCATCAGTTCTATTCAATGTTGCCACCTCCCTATTCCTTTTGAAACATCTAAACCCCGGAACATCCAACATTCATTTCTGCCCCTGTGATATCCAAGTCTCCGTAATGGCCACAACATTGTCGCTCCAAGTACTGATCCATACTCTATTTTCATCACCCTTATTCCTGACACTTCTTGCGTTAAAATAGACACACTTCTCCCATGAAACTGGCTGCAACTGTGCCCTGTCAACTGTCTAACCTTGCTCACAGACTCTCTGCACTATGTAACTGCCTGTTCAACATATGGAGTAAATGGCAAGAACAGTAATGCAGTTAAACATGGTTTATAGAATAAATAAGTGGATCGAGACACTTCCCAGGGAAACCAATGATAGCCAGGATGGGATAAAAAATATTGAATAATCATAAGTGTGTAATAGATCCGCCTGTTTATTGGCAGCCAGTCAAAAATTTGCAGAAAGAAAGTCAAACTGCCAGATGACACTCCTGCCTATTGTTCTGACATTCCAATCTATTGTACTCATATTCTGACCCATTGTTGTAACATTCCAATCTATTGTTCTTAGATTCTGATCTATCCTCTCCCTTTCTCTGGCGCCACTGATCCCTGTTAGACCCGGGGATGATGCTCCCACTGACACTAGGGGTGACACATTGAAATGAGTCTTTTATTAATAGAAGAGGGAAACCCTCCAGTGACACAATTACGGTCCATGGAGACTGGTATTAATTAAAGTCACTGAACAAACAGGTTCAATTAACACCTTTCAATCCAACACTCTTAGCACTACAATAAACTGGAGCATTTAACCGGTCTGGATGGGAATTATGAGGGTTGATGAGAGAAGGAAAGGTGCAAATGGCAGAGGCACTGGACAGAATCTGTCAATTCTCTTTGGATATGGGAATGATGACAGAGGACTGGAGGGCTGCAATTGTTACACCTTGTTTGAAAAAGGTGATATGGGTTAAACCATGTCCTGTCCAGTCAATATGACGTTAGGTGGGGCATTTCACAACCCAGGTCATAAATATTCGTTGCTTGGAAAAGTACAGCATAATAAATTTCAAGCAGCACGGATATGCTAACGACAAATCATGTCTGGCAAACTTCAACAAGAACTTATCCCGAGGTACTTCACAGCAGCATTATGAAACAAAGTATAACACTGAACCACAAAATGGGATATTAGGATGGGTAGCCAAATGCTCGGTCAAAGAGGCAGTTTTTAAAGGAGTGTGTTGAAGGATAAAAGCGAGGTGGAGAGGTGGAGCTGTGAAAGGAGGATATTCCAGAGCTTGGAACCGAGGCAACTGAAGGTATGGCCACAAAAGGGAGAGTAATTAAAATCAGGGATGCACAAGAATCCAGAATTAGAGGAGCAGAGGTACCTCGAAGGACTGTGGGGCTGGAGGAGATTACAGAGATAGTGAGGGGTGAGACCATGGAGGGATTTGAAAACGTGTTGAGAATTTTAAAATAAAGACATTGCTTGACTGTGAGCTGATACAGGTCAGTGATCGGGGAATGAGACTTGCTGTGAGTTAAGGCACAGGCTGCAGAGTTTTAGATGACCTCAAGTTTACAGATAGTAGAATGTGGGAGAATGAGTTGGAATAGTCTAGTCTACAGGTGATGAAAGCATGAATGAGAGCTTCAGCAGCAGATGAGTTGAGACAGGGGTGAAGTCGGGCAATGTTATTGAGGTGGAAATACGTCGTCATAGTGATGGCACGAATATGAGGTTGGAAGCTCATTTTGTGGTCGAATGTCACAGAATAATAGAATTGTTACAGCACAGAAGGTGGCCATTCAGTCCATCGTATCTGCACTGGCTCTGCAAAAGAGCAATTCATCTAGTGCCACTCCCCTGCATTCTCCCTGTAACTCTGTACAATTTTCCTTTTAAGATAGCTGTCCAACTTCCTCCTGAATGCCTCGATTGAATCTGCCTCCACCACACTCTCAGGCAGTGCATTCCCAACCTTAACCACTCGCTGTGTGAAAAAGTGTTCCTCATGTCACTTATGCTTCTTTTACCAATTACTTTAATTCTTTGCCCTCTCGTTTTCGATCCTTTTAGGAATGGCAACGGTTTTTCCCTATCCACTCTCTCCAGACACCTCATAATTTTGCAGACTTTTTGAAAGCTCCTCTCTACCTTTTCTTCTCGAAGGAAAATGTTCCAACTTCTCCAGTCTATCTTCCTAACTGATATTCTTCATCCCTGGAACCATTCTTGTGAATGTTTTTTCACACTCTCCAATGTCTTCACGTTAGATAAGGTGTGGTGCCCAGAACTAGACGTAATACTGCTACTGAGGCCGAACTAGTGTCTTACACAAGTTCAAAATAACCTCCTTGCTCTTGTATCCCATGCCTCTGTTAATAAAGCCCAGGATACTATATGCTTTATTAACTGCACTCTCATCCTGTCATGCCACCTTCAATGACCGATGCACATATACGTCCAGGTCCCTCTGCTCCTGCACCCCCTTTAGAATTGCACCCTTTATTCTCTATTGTCTCTCTATGTTCTTCCTACCAAAATGAATCACTTCACATTTCTCCACATTGATCTTCATCTGCCACCTGTCTGTCCATTCCACCAACTTGTCTATGTCCTTTTGATGTTCTACACTATCCTCTTCACAGTTCACAATGCTTCCAAGTTTTGCATCCTCTGCAAACTTTGAAATTGTACCCTGTACACCAAGGTCTAGGTAATTAATATTTGTCAGGAAGAGAAAGGGTCCCAACACTGATCCCTGGGGAACTCCACTGCAAACCGTAAATATGAACAAAAAGTGCTGGAAATACTCAGCAGGCCTGGCAGCATCTGTGGAGAGATAAACAAAGTTAACGTTTCAGGTGTGTGACCATTCATCAGAATTGACAAAGGTCAGAAATGTAATAGACTTTAGGCAAATAAAGCAGGGGTGGGGAAAAAGTGAACAAAAGGGGTGCAGATAGAACAGAGGGTCAGAGAGATTAAGTGACGAGGAGGTCTTGGGGCAAAGGCAAAGAAAATGTGCTTGTTGTGTGGCGAAAGATAAAGCATTAGTGCAGAGAGGGTGTTAAATGATAGAATAATGAACAGCTCTAGCCAAAAGCACCAAGAAAACAAATCCAGTTTCAGGCCGACACATGGGAAAAAATGTTAAAACAAAATAATTGTTGAACTCAATATTCAGTCCAGAAGGCTGTAAATGCCTAATCGGACAATGAGGTGCTGTTCCTTGAGCTGGCGTTGTTATTCACTGGAACACCGCAGCAGGCTAAATGCAGATTGGGTGACCGCTTTGTGGAACACCTCCACTCAGTCCAGAAGGCATGACACTGAACTTCCGCTCGCTTATCATTTCAACACCCTCCATCCCCCACCCCCGCTCTAATGCTCACCTTTCTGTACTTGTGTTTCCCCCAAAACCCCCACTTTATTTGCTTAAAACCTATTACATTTCTAATCTTTGCCAGTTCTGATGAAAGGTCACCGACTTGAAACATTAACTCTGCTTCTCTCTCCACAGATGATGCCAGACCTGCTGAGTATTTCCTGCACTTTCTATTTGTCTTTCTGATTTCCAGCATCCGCTGTATTTTGTTTTGATTCCACTACAAACTTTTGTCCAGCCCGAAAAGCATCCATTAATCACTACTCTCTGTCTCCTGTCACTCAACCAGCTTAGTTTCATGTTGCTACTGGCCTTTTTATTTGATGAGCTATAACTTTGCTCACAGGTCTGTTGTGTAACACTTTATCAAATGCCTTTTGGAATTCAATTTATACCACAGCAACAGCATTGCCCTCACGAAGCTTCCTTTTTACCTCTCCAAAATATTCCAACCATTTAGTTAAACACAATTTTCCCCAAACAAATACATGCTGGTTTTCCTTATTTGTCCATGTGCCCATTAATGTTATCCCAAATATGACACCAAGGTTGCAAACAAACTGTATGAATCTCAGACTGATACAGGGAGAGGGATGGAATCAATAGCAAGGGAACAGAGTTGGAGTGGGGAGTGAAAACAAGGGCTTCAGTCTTCCCAATATTTAATTGGACGAAATTTCTGCTCATCCAGTACTGGATGTCGGATAAGCAGTCTGATAATTTAACAACAATGGAGGAGTGGAGAGAGGTGGTGGTGAGGTAAACTTGATGGAGTTCTTTGATAAAACAATGGAGAGGGTTGATGAGGGTGGTGTGATTGAAGTTATATATATGGACATTCAAAAGGTGTTTGATCAAGTGCCATTCAATGGACAGGTTAGGAAAACTGAACCCTATGGATTAAAGGGATAGAGACAGTGTGGATATAACATTGGCTAAGGAACAGTAAACAGAGAGAAGTGGTGAAAGGTTGTTGTTCAGACTCGATGGGAGTATACAGTGTTTTTCCCCAGGGTTTGGTATGAGAACCACTGCTCTTTTTGCTCTTGGAAAACCCGGGGTGGGTCGGCAGAGACCTCTCCTCCTCCCTCTTTACAAAGCTTCCCCTCTCTGCAGCCTCAAACTCAGCTCATTCACTCCTACGTGAATCCAGTTGTCTGAGAGACACCCACCCTACTCTCCCGGATTTCCTGCGGCAGGGCTGTCCTCATCACCCTGGATATCTCTAATGGTTATTGGAGTATCCCAGTAAAACTAGAGAAACAATTTAAATTCACATTCACTTCTGAGGACCAGAGATACCTCTGGACATGTCGGTCACAAGGAGTTCCACAATAACCCCACTATTTTCCACAAACGTATAACCGGGGGCCTTCTGAGCTTTTCACAGTCTTCCTGCTTTGTGCAATATGTCAATGATCTCCTCCTCATCACCACAGACCGTGTCCACACATTTAACCCTTTCACAGGAACTACTGCAGTTACTTTGGGAGCTGGACGAAAAGACCATCCACGTAAGGCCCAGCTGGTGCAAGGTTGTGTCACCATTCTAGGTGTCCAGATTGGATCATCCAGCATCAGCCCAGACCAACATCAGGTCGAGACCATCCAGCATCTACAACTGTCCACCTCAAAGACTGCCCAGTGCCCTATATTCAGGCTGGTGGGGTATTAGTGGACCCTCATCCATCGATTTGCAGAGACTGTGACTCCACTTTATGAACTACCTAATGGTGATATTGACCAGTTATAACCCGGTTGGACTGAAAAGAGCACGGAAGAAGCAGTACAACTGAAGAAAGCTGTCGCCCAGGTAACGCGCCTTATCCCACCTAACACTGGCAAGAATTTCCACATGGAGGTGGAGGACACAGTGAAAAGCCTGGTTGCTGTCCTATGTAGAGAAAACCAGGAGAAACTACTCCCCATTGTGAATGACTCCAGAATTGTGAGTGGGTCTGAACTGATTTACTCTGTTTGTTAAGGACATTTATTAACCACGTTCTGGCCACTTACATCACGGGTGATACTGCCCAGTCCATGATAAACTTTCCCAGTATCGGAAAGCCGTAGTAATTGTAATCCCCTGTCAGAGAGTCATAGTCATTTGAGTACAGAATGAGGCCACTCAAACCATCGAGTCCATGCCAGCTCTTCCGAGATAAAGCCAGTCAGTCCCATTCCCCAGCTCTGTCTCCATATTCCTGCAAGTTTATTTCCCTCACGTGTCCATCCAATATCCTTTTGAAATCATTCAACATCACTCCTTCCACCACCCTCGTAGGCAGTGACTTTAGAGGCCATTCCCACTCGCTGTGTAAAAAAGTTGTTCTTCACATCCCCCTGTATCTCTGTTCCACCATCTGAACTCTGGTCCTTGTACCATTAACTAATGGGAACATCTTTTCCCTTCTACCTTTTCCAAACAAGTCATCATCATGTATACCTCTATCAAATCTCCCCTCAATCTCCTTTACTCCAAGGAAAATAATATAGGCTTTTCAAGAGTAACCTTGTAGCTAAAATCCTCCATCCCTGGAACGATTCTGGTAAATCTCCTCGACACCCTGTCAAGGACACTCACATCCTTCCTAATGTGTGGTGAACAGAACTGGATGCAGTACTCCAGTTGGGGCCTAACCAGAGCTTTATAAAGGTTCACAATAACTTGCCTTCTTCTGTACTCACCACCTCTATTTATTTTAGGATAGTCAGTATGGATTTGTTAAGGGAAGATATTGTTTGACCAACTTGGTCGAATTTTTTGAAGAAGTAACAAGGAAGATAAATGAGGGTCGTGCAGTTGATGTGGTCTACCAGGATGGTAGCAAGCCTTTTGACAATGTCCTACATGGCAGACTGGTTCAGAAAATCAGATTGGGGTGGCACAGTGGCGCAGTGGTTAGCACCGCAACCTCACAGCTCCAGCGACCCGGGTTCAATTCTGGGTACTGCCTGTGTGGAGTTTGCAAATTCTCCCTGTGTCTGCATGGGTTTCCTCCGAGTGCTCCGGTTTCCTCCCACAAGCCAAAAGACTTGCAGATTGGTAGGTAAATTGGCCATTATAAATGGCCCCTAGTATAGGTAGGTGGTAGGGAAATATAGGGACAGGTGGGGATGTGGTAGGAATATGTGATTAATGTAGGATTAGTATAAATGGGTGGTTGATTGTCGGCACAGACTCGGTGGGCCGAAGGGCCTGTTTCAGTGCTGTATCTCTAAAAAAAATAATAAAATCCCACGGGATCCGGGGAAATGCATCAAGGTGGATACAAGATTGACTCAGTGGCAGGAAAGAAAGGGTATTTGTTGACGGCTGTTTTAGAGACTGGAAGGCTGTTTCCAGAGGCGTTCCGCAGGGCTCAGTACTGGATCCCTCGCTTTTTGTGGTCTATATTAATGATTTGGACTTAAATGTAGGGGGCATTATCAAGACGTTTGCAGATGACACAAAGATTGACCATGTGGTAGCGGGTGAGGAGGGTAGCTGCAGACGACAGAAAGATAGTGATGGCCTGGTCAGATGGGCAGAAACGTGGCAAAAGGAATTCAACTTGCAGAAGTATGATCTGATGCATTTAGGGAGGTGAAACCAGGCAAAGGAATACAGGATTGATGGCAAAATACTGAGAAGTGTAGAGAAAGTGAGGGACCCTGGATTGAATTTCCACACATCCCTGAACATAGCAGGAGTGTTCGACAACGTGGCATATGGAATGCTTTCCTTTATCAGCCCAGGTACAGAATACAAGAACAGGGAGGTTAGGCTGGGGCTGTATAACTCATGGGTTAGGCCACAACTTGAGTACTGTGTATAGTTCTGGTCACCTCAGTACAGGAGGGATGTAATTGCACTCCAGAGGGTACAGAGGAGATTTACGAGGATGTTGCCAGGACTGGAAAACTGCAGCTATGTAGAAAGATTAGATAGGCTGGGGTTGTTCTCCTTGAAACAGAGAAGGCTGAGGGGTGATCTGAATGAAATGCACAAAATTGTAAAGGACCTGGATCGAGTGGAGGTGAAGAATCTATTCACCATAACATCGAAGAGGGGGAATAGAGTTAAAGTGATTGGTAGAAAGATCAGAAAGGAGATGAGGGTGGTGCTGGGTCTGCAATTCACTACCTGAAAGGGTAGTTGAGTCAGAAACCCTCAACTCATTCAAACATAGTCTGGATATCCACCTTAAGTGCTGTAATCTGCAGGTCTACGCACCAAATGCTGAAAGATGGGATGAGAATAGATGGATCATTTTCTGGCTGGCGCAGACAAGATGGGCCAAGTGGCTGCTTTCTGTGCCTTAACTTTCTATGATTCCACTAGAATGCTTCCAGGGATTGGGGTATTTTAGTTACAAGGTTAGTTTGGAGAAGATGGAGTTGCTGTCCCTGGAATAAAGGAGATTGAGAGAGATTTGAAAGAAGTGTACAAGATTATGATCGGTTGAGAGAAGATAGACAAGGAAACATTGTTCACATTAACTGATGAAACAAGGACTAGGGGACACAGATGGAAGGTTTTGGGTAAGAGATGCAGGGGGAATAGGAGGAAGAACTTTTTTACACAGTGGATGTTAATCAGCTGGAACTCACAGCCCGTGAGTGTGGTGGAAGCTGAGACAATCAATGATTTCAAAAGGAAACCGGATGGACATCTGAAGGAAATGAACTTGCAGGGATACGGGGATTGAGTGGGGGAGTGGGACTGACTCGATTGTTCCACAGAGAGCGGGTACAGAGGGGCCGAATGGCCTCCTCCTATTTCGTAAACGACTCTGACTCTCTGTGAATCTGTTGGATATGCCGCCCACTGCTGCCAGGGGAATGATCCGGATGCAGTGAAGATCAATGGAACTGTGACTTTAACGGCCACTGACAGCTCCGTCCCCACCCTGGTGTGAGGCTCCAGGTCGTGTTACGGGAGTTGACACAGCTCTATGACCACCTCCTTATTGAATCAGAGTCACCGCACACACTGCTCCTGGGTTAGGTGTAGGTAGAAAAAGTGCCCTTGGAACACCCCAGATGGGTAGGGCAGAGCCCCCTCCTCTTTTCTCTTTACAGAGTCTCCCCTCTCTGCAGCCTCTACTCCATTTGTTGGTCATGAGTCAGACCCAGAGACACTTTAACGACAATCCCAATACCTCGTCCAGTGTTGGGTCACCATATCCTCTGTTCTCCCTGAATGTCTGCAGCAGCTCACAACACAACCTCCAGAAAACCATCCACAGCACCTCCACTAACTTTACAATAACAGAACTAAGTCTAAAGCCCCTTACCTGTAAGTTGGATGCCTGATCCTATAAAATAACTTTGGGGGGTGGTGGTGGGGAGGGCGGGGGGAGTTTGGGGGGTGGGGGGTGGAGGTGCGGTGGTTCCTCGTGCTGCTGAATGAATGCTCAGCTGAGAGTGACTTACACAGGTGGTCAGTGGACATGCACAGAGCAAGTTTCAAAATCGTATATCAATCCTGCCAAAATGGCTGATTGACATCAGTACAAGCCCCTCCTCACACTAACAACACATACATGGCACCCAGGCTAGATCCCTGCCCAACATGGGACACTGTGCGGACCGCAATAAAAGTGGCCATCTGTGCAGTTCACATCATTTTATGGATTTATAATTGGAAGGTGACCAGGATAGAATTGGAAGAGTCAAGTGTGGATTTAACAATGTCACGATAAGGGTTTACGCAGCTGGTAGGCTGAGGCACATATTAAAGAGGTGTTATTGGTGTCAAGGAAACACGATACGCCAATGAGGAATTTTAATTCATCAGGTGGAAACTTACATTAAAGTTTTAATGGAAAAAATCCTGCAAGAAACTGGCAGCCAAGATGGCCACTGCAATTTGTATCTGAAGCACCTTTTCACATTCCAACGTCTCCAACAGGAGACACATGTCTGATGAGCCTGGACCCAAAATAATGGCTTGCTCTTGAGACTGAATTTGCTAAGATTGCGTTCATTAGCATGGAATTCAAGGACATCCTGACACACTGACCTTGAAAGCATAAACTACTCCAAGTGTCAACAATGGCATCCTGAGCCCGAGGGAGATGGCAACTCCTCACCTTGAATCTCATTAGAAGGCTCCGGAAAATATATTGAGGCAGCCATGAGACCGTCTGACCATCTCTGTGAAAGCTGGCAGTTTCCCCTGGACAAAGACAGACAAACCAGTGATTCAAACTGGCAGAAGCAGAAGGGTGGTCTCCTTCCCCCCTCCCCTAGCCACCCCCCAACCCCAAGCCCCGTTCTCTTTCTGTCTCTCACCAGATGACATCACAAGTTTGAAAACCATCAGCGACTGTGGACCCTCCAATCCTACAGATTGCTACAGACTGAGGCACCAGGGTAAAAAGGCCACCTACCAGTCTGCCTTCAAGAAAACCCTGAACCATGTGGATCAGTCACAACGGGCACTTCGACCAGCCAAAGACTTCAAGAGTACAACTTCAGCCGGAAGATCAGGGATTTATCAAACCTCACAGACTGCATATTCTGTTTTCGAACATAGAACATAGAACAGTACAGCACAGTACAGGCCCTTCGACCCACAATGTTGTGCCGAACCTTTAACCTACTCTAAGATCCATCTAACTACCTACCCTTCATTCTACTATCATCCATGTACCTATCCAAGAGTCGCTTAAATGCCCCTAATGTATCTGCTTCTACCACCACCGCTGGCAGCGCATTCCACGCACCCACCACTCTCTGTGTAAAGAACCTACCTCTGACATCTCCCCGAAACCTTCCTCCAATCACCTTAAAATTATGCCCCCTGGTGATAGCCCTTTCCATCCTGGGAAAAAGTCTCTGACTATCCACTCTATCTATGCCTCTCATCATCTTGTACCCCTCTATCAAGTCACATCTCATCCTTCTTCGCTCCAATTAGAAAAGCCCTAGCTCCCTCAATCTTTCTTCGTAGGACATGCCCTCCAGTCCAGGCAGCATCCTGGTAAATCTCCTCTGCACTCTCTCTAAAGCTTCCACATCCTTCCAATAATGAGGCGACCAGAACTGAACACAATATTCCAAGTGTGGTCTAACCAGGGCCTTATAGAGCTGCAGCATAACCTCGCGGCTCTTAAACTCAATCCCCCTGTTAATGAAAGCCAACACACCATACGCCTTCTTTACAATCCTATCAACTTGGGTGGCAACTTTGAGCGATCTATGGACATGGACCCCAAGATCCCTCTGTTCCTCCACACTAACAAGAATCCTGTCTTTGAGCCTGCATTCCGCATTCAAATTCGACCGTTGATTTATTCTGGACTCTAATCCAGCCACGATTTTACTTCTTATTCTGTAATCTATTTGTGTGCGTGAGATTCTTGGGTCAGTGACAGCATAAATGCATAACGTATGTTTTTATTATTTTATTTTGATTGGGTTTAGATATTAAGTGTATTAAACTCACCTCTTTCATGGTTAAACTCAAGAAAACCTTTCCGATTGGTTCCTTCACTATTACACCAAAGGTAAAAAGTAAAACATCACAAAAATGGTAAATACATCCACGGTTAAAAAAGAACAAACACGATTGCGGTCAAATAAGAGGAAGGACAAGAGGACCGACTGTGAACCCTCATCACCTGGCTGTATCAATATGTAGGGTTGGAGGTGGAGTTAGCATGAGGATCAACTGAGCTCAGCATTAAAGATACCAGTGGCTGAGGTACAGAATACAAGAGCAGGGAGGTTATGCTGGAACTGTATAAATCATTGATTAGGCCACAACTAGAGGATTGTGTGCAGTTCTGGTCACCTCATTACAGAAAGGATTGAATTGCACTCGTGAGGATACAGAGGAGATTTACGAGGATGTTGCCAGGACTGGAAAAGTGCAGCTATGAGGAAAGATTGGATAGGCTGGGGTTGTTCTCCTTGGAACATAGAAGGCTGAGGGGAGATCTGATTGAAAAGTACAATATTTTGAGTAGCCTGGATAGAGTGGAGGTGATGGGTCTATTCACCTGAACAGAGAGGTGAGTGATTGGTAGAAAGATCAGAGGGGAGATGAGGAAAAACTTGTACAACCAGAAATACAAAATTGGTTCAGTGGCAGGAAACAAAGGGCAATTGTTGATGGGTATTTTACTGACTGGAGGACTGTTTCCCGTGACGTTCCAGAGGGCTCAGTACTGGGTCCCCTGCTTTTAGTGACGGTCTGGAAAAGACTGCTTGAAAGGATGTTTGAGGCAGAAACCCTCTACTCATTAAAAAGGAGTCTGGATGTGCACCTCAAGTGCCATAATCTGTAGGGCTATGGATCAAATGCTGGAAGGTGGGATTAGAATAGGTGGATCATTTTTCGGCTGGTACAGACACGATGGGCCAAGTGGCCTCTTTCTGTCCCTTAAGGTTTCTACGAGTCAATGATTCTATGACATGAAACACGCTATGCTCATTAACACTCACAGTTATATCAACAAACCCTATCAAGATGATCAGAAATGATTTTCCATAAACCTATCCGTGCTGCTTGTCATTTATTATCCCATGATTTTACAAGCAAGATATATTTTTATATCAGGCTGCTGCTTGACTAGTCTGTGGCATAGTTCTACCAACTTTGGCACAAGCCCCCAGATGTTAGTAAGGAGAACTTTGGAGGGTCGCTAGGGCTGGGTTTGTCGTTGTCATTTCCGGTGCCTCGGTCTATGCTGGGTAGTCCATCCGTTTTCATTCCTTTTTATTGACTTCATAGTAGTTAGATGCAACTGAGTAGCTTGCTAGCCCATTTCAGAAGGCATTTAAAAGCCAACCACATTGAGTTGGTCTGGAGTCACATGTAGGCCACGAGGTAAGGGCAGCAGATTTCCTTCCCTAAAGAACATTAGTGAACCTTTCGTGTCACTGGAGAGTTTCCATCTTCTATCACTCCCATATCCAAGGATGACTGAAAGATTCTGGCCAGTGCCTCTGCTGCTTCCACCATACCTACCCCCAACCACCCTCATACATCCCATCCAGACCAGGCAAATGTTCAACTTTGTTGTTGTACAAAAAGCGTTGAATTGAAAGGAGTTAACAGAACCTGTTTGTTGAAAGACTGGAATTAATGCCAATCTCCATGGACCCGAATTGCGTCACTGGAGTGTTTCCTACTTCTATTAATAAGGGGCTCTATTCAATGTGTTATTCCATGGTATCAGCGGGAGCATCACCTCTGGCACTAACAGAGATCAGCGGCTTCAGACAGACGCAGAACTTGCAAACTCCACACAGGTAGTACCCAGAATTGAACCCGGGTCAGTGGAGCTGTGAGGCTGCGGTGCTAACCACTGCGCCACTGTGCCGCCCATAAGGTTAAAATCTGAGAACAATAGATTGAAATGTTACAACAATGGGTCAGAATTTGAGAACAAGAAATTAGAATGTTACAACAATGGGCAGCAGGAGTTTCTCCTCTTCCTTTGGCCTGGTTACGGCAGATTATTATTGGATGACATTAACATTGCGGATCAATTATGCTCTGAGGATGATTCAATTTATTTACTATCCCATACTCGCTATTATTGGTGTCCTCTGTATCCAACTATTAGATTCATAAACCATATTTCACTGATTTAGTGTTCTTGTCATTTAAATCATGAGAAGACAGAAGCCATTGGCTTCAGTTTCTGTCACAAACTCTATTCCCTATCCACGATCTACATCCCCCTGGCTGGTCGTTGCCTGAGGCTGAACCAGGAAGCGTACAACCTCTGATATCTATTTATTGCTGAGCTGAGTTCATTGCAATATTCTCTCCATCCCCAGCCTGGCCGATTGTCACGGCCAGGTGAGGAGGGGTCACAGTCTGTCCTCTTGTCTTTCCTCTTATTTGACCGCAACACTGTTTGCTCTTTTTAAACAGTGAATGTGCTAACTATCTCAGTGAGTATTTTTCCTTATACCTTTGGTGTGATGGTGAAGGAACTGATCGGACAGGTTCTCTTGAGTTTAAACACGAAAGAGGTGAGTTTATTATACTTAACAATATAAACCCGATCTGAATAAAATCATTAAAAAATACACCACACATGAACGCACACACTCACACAAGAATCATACACAAATAGATTACAGAGTGAGAAGTAAATTTTTGGGTCGATTGGAGTCCAGAATAAATATAAAAATAAAATACTCATTCTGTGAGGTTGGACGATTCGGAGGTCATCTGGCCGAAGTTGTATTCTTGAAGTCTTTGGCTGTTGGAAATGTCCTTTGTGGCTGGCCCACATGGCTCAGGGATTTCTGGGAGGCAGACTTGGAGCTGTCTTCCTTTCCCTGATGTCTCTGTTTGTCGTAATCTGTATGCTTGGAAGGCCCACAGTCGCGTGTGGTTTTCTAACTTGTGATGTTATCTGGAGAGAGAGAGACGGAGAGAGGGAGAGGGAGACACAGCCCTTCTGCTTCTTTGTCCAGGGGAAGCTCCCAGCTTTCACAGAGATGGACAGAGGGTCTCATGACTGCCTCACTTTATTCTCTTGACCCTCATAATGAGATTCAAGGTTCGAAACTTCTATCTCCCCAGGGTTCAGGAAACCAGTATTTACACTTGGAGGTGTTTCCTCTTTCAAAGTCAACGTGTCAGGAGGGCCCTGTATGCCGTGTTAATGAATGTAATGTTCGGGAATGCATTCACTGGAGCCAGCCAATGATTTGGGTCGAGGCACATCAGACATGTTGGAGGCCTTGGAATGTGAAAAGGTGTTTCAGATGCCAATTGCGGTGGCCATCTTTGCTGCCAGTTTTTTCAAGGTTAACTGTAGGATTTTTTTCCACTGAACGTTAAGTGTAAATTTCTAACCGATGAATTAATTTCCTCATTTGACATATTGTGTTATCTTGACACCACTGCAGAACATGGGAAGAAATGTGATGATAGGAACATTTCATTACAGAATTGTGGGAAGAAAAAGAAAGAAACACACATTCATTCTCAATAATCACTTCTCAAATTCACACATTACCCTTAGAATTACTGCAGCTGACATTGTCTGTTACAGTTGTGCTGATTTAATTTTCTGGAGTTTTGTCTGGGATGTGTCGGGTTCACCCTGGACAATGCATCAACAATTACATTGATTTTTTCTCTCCTGCAATGAAGCTTTAACCATTCAGGTTTCTGCACCTTGATAATCTTTCTCTCTAAACTGACAGTGTGTAATAAATTGTTTTTTTAGCCCCTGTGAGATGTCTGAGATTTCCTCTGGGCCTTTGTTTTTGCTGAGTTCTGCTTTGAAGTTGTTGGGTTTGATTAGATTTGTGTTTGGGATCTGATCATTGGGTGCTTCAGTGGGTAGATCCACACTGACCTTACTTTGAGCATTCTGGTGAGGTACACAAGTGCTGTTTACTTTAGGGTATTGTCCCTTCCCTTTTCTCTTTACTATGGGGAGAATATTTTTCCTAATCTGGACTATGTCCTCTGTGACATTAGTGCTCGCAAATGTCTGTCCAGCTTTGACTGCACTCTCCTATGGCACTTCGACTAGGTGAGGCATCTCCCTTACCATTGGCATGCCTTTTTGGGAAGTGTCCTTGTCCTTGCAGCTTTCTGTAAATGCTGTTAGCAACATTTTTAGGGTGCCTCTTTGACCTGCATTTAAGGAGGAGAGCGTTTGGTCCAATTGATCAAACATTTCAGGGTTGCCTAATCGGAGAATAGGGGATTCTGGTTGGGAATCCTCCTGGACCTCCTCTAACCTATCCTCACTGTCCTTTTAAATCCTCCCATTCTGACTGTCTGACAGATCTGTATTTGTCTGTCCCCTCCACAGACTTTCCTTTTTTGCCTTTGGTCTGGGTGTCAATTAAATAATTTACCTGACTGTTCCTTTTGCCACTCGATATGGACCACTGAACCGGGCTTTCAGGGTTCACGCTGCATTGGGAGTAGTAACAATACATGGTCTCTGGGCTGAAATGTTCTCGCCTTGGCATTTTTGCCTGCTTATCTATTCATAGCGGCCTGGGAGGTGTTTAGGTGTTCCTGAGCCATTGCACAGGCTCCCCTGAGCCGCTCCCAGAACATGGAAATGTGGTCTAACATGGAAGACACATCCCTGTGTCTCAAATACTTCTCCTTGATTAGTTTAAGAGGACCTCTCACCTCGTGTCCATAAACTAATTCAAAGAGACTAAACCCAGTGGACTCATTAGATAAGTCTCGGTAACCAACAGGTGAAATCCCAGCCCTTTGTCCCAGTCATGGGGTTACTCATAGCAGTATGGCCTGATCATTGTCTTGAGGGTCTGGTGGTACCGCTACAAAGCCCCTTGTGACTGTGGCTGGTAGGCTGAGGACTTTAGCTGGGTTATGTCCTGAATACCCATGACCTATTCAAAAATACTGGACAGAGAATATGTGCCCTGCTCCGACTGGATCTGAGCAAGCGGCCCATATCGGGTAAAGAACTGAGTTAGCCCCTCCACCACTACCTTGGCAGAGATAGTTATTTGGGAGAATGGCCTCTGGGAATTGGGTCACCACATCCATAATGCTGGGAATATACTGGTTTTCACTTGTTTTCCACTTGTTTTCAGCAGGTATCCCAAGCGATCCACCAGCACTATGCTGAAGGGTTCCCAAAAAGCAGCTATGGGAATTAGGGGTGCAGGTTTCCTGGCTTCCAGGGCTTCCCCACAACCTGGCACATGTGACCAGTTTTACAGAACTCCACCACATCTTTGTGGAGTTGTGCCCAGTCAAAATGCTGTCTTATGCGGGCTTCGATTTTCCATACACTGCCATGTCCAGTCATTGGAAGCTCGTGGACCATTCTTAATATTTCTTTAAGGTACCTCGGCAGCACTGTCTGGTGCAGCACTGTCCACTCTTCATCCGCAGGTCTGTGAGGAGATCTCCACTTCCTCGTCAGCACCTCATTCTTTAAATAGTAGCACCCTGGAACTCCCTCTGCTTCAGTTTTGGTTTGGACAGTCTGTGCTATTATTTAACACTGGGTCGGGATGTTGAGCCTCAACTAAGGAGGATCTGTTTAGAAAATCCTTTGTGTCCTCTAACTTCCCAAAGAAGGTTTCCGGCAACCAGACAGTAGGGTCATCCGTCTGCAGTGTCAGTTCAGGAGATTGTTTGGCCATGGACCGAGTCACCACATGATCAGGGAGAATGCCAGTGAACTTCTCCTGTAACTGCTCTGTCTCCCAAACCTCTTTTGGTCTCCCTAGAACTACTAGGGAAGCTGCCACCTTTTCCCCTTTCAGATCATTACCCAGGAGCAGGTCGACCCATCCACTGGTAAACTAGGTACAATCCACATGTTTACCAGTCCTGAAACTGAGTCATACTCCAAGAGCAGCCGATATAAAGGTTTGGACATATACTGTCTTCCGATACCATTCACTAACACTCTAGCATTCACTGCACGCTCGGAGGAAGGTGATGCCTTTTCCCAGCATCAGAGATTGGGTGGCCCCTGTATCCCTCAGTATGACTATGGGCTTGCTTGCCTCAGTCGAGGGGGATGGAGTCACGTTTCCTTGGGATACAAATACCTGGTAACTCTCAGGGATTTTGTTAAGTTTTCCCACACTCTCTGTGGTAGATTTACTGGGTCTGACTGCCGCAGTTAAAGGCACAGCCTGATCTGCTGTGCTTTTCATTCGGGCAGCTTTCCCTGCACTGATCCGATGGACCCTGATTAATCCTACAGGTTTCCCCGTCATTTCCATTATTCAACTCAATAATTAGTGTAAAACACACAGATCGTCGGCCGTTACTCCTGCTCTCAGTACCGTCCGATTTAGCCTGAGGAGGCCCCCCTCTGTGTCCAGCTTTTCCTTCTTGCTCATGTCCGTTCGGGCTCCAATCACCCTTCTATCTTTTAACCTCAGGTCTTTGGGGTTAATAGGGAAGGGTTTCCCTTTGGGGTAAGGCCTTATGTACAAGGGAAAATTTGTCAGTTAGCATTGCAACATGCCTGGCTCCTTGTACCTTTTGTTCCTCTATGTGGGTTTTAATGGAAGGAGGAGCGAGTTTTCGAACTCCTCGAGAAGGATCACCACTCTGAGGTTGTCATATGTGGGCTGTATCTTGAGTGTCTGCATCTACTGGCCAAAGGTAAACACCAAAACAGACTGTACAATCTTCTATAGATACCTTAAATGGTAACGTTGAGCTCAGACAAATGTGGGTCCATTACAGGCAGAGTCAGGAGAATTTATAATGGGAAATAGAGAAATGACAGATAAGTTAAATGATTATTTTGCGTCTGTCTTCACTGAGAAATCTCCCAGAATTAGAGATCCAAGGGATTTGGGAGAATGAGGAATTGAAGGAAATTAGTATTAGTAAGAAGTTTCTATTGGAGACATTAATAGGACTGATGTTTGTCAGTTACCCAGGATCTGAAAGTCTACATCCCAGAGTGTTGACGGAAGTAGCAATGGAGATTGTTCATGCATTGGTGATCATCCTTAAAAATTCTATCAATTCTGGAACGCTTCCTGCAGATTGGAAGGTAGCAAATGTCACCCCACTATTTAAGAAGTGAGGAAAAGAGAAAATTGGGAACGACAGACCTGTTAGCCTTACATCAGTACTAGGGAAATTGCTAGAATCTATTCTAAAGTATGCGATAAATGGATCTGATTGGGCATAGGCAACATGGATTTATAAATGGGAAATCATGCTTGATGAACCTGTTGGAGTTTTTTTAGGATGTTACTATCAGAATAGGAAAGGGGAGCCGGTGGATTTTCCGAAGGCTTTTGATAAAGTGCCCTACAGGAAGTTGGTAAGCAAAATTAAGGAACATGGGATAGCAGGTAATATACCGACATGCAGTAAGGACTGGTTAACAGGCAGGAAACAGAGAGTAGGAATAAACGGGATATTCTTGCATTGGCAGGCTGTGAAAAGTGGAGTACCGCAGGGATGAGTGCTTGGGCCCAGGCTGTTCACAATATCCATCAATGATTTGGATATGGGGACCAAAGCGATATTTTCAACTTTGCAGATGACACAAAACTAGGTGGGAATGTGTGTTGTGAGGAAGATGCAAAGCGGCTTCAAGGGGATTTGGACAGACTTAGTGGGCAAGAATGTGGCAGATGGAGTATAATGTGGAAAAATGTGAGGTTAGCCACTTTGATAGAATGAATAGATGTGTAGAGTATTTTTTTTTAAATGGTAAGAGATTAGAAAGTGTAGATGCACAAAGGGACCTGGGTGTCCTCATCAATAGGTCGCTGAAAGCGAACATGAAGGTGCAGCACGCACTTAGGAAGGCTAATGGTATGTTAGCATTTATCACAAGACCATTTGTGTACAGGAGTAGTGAAGTCTTGCTGCAATTGTATAGATGCTTGGTTAGACTGCACTTGGAGTACTGTGTGCAGTCAGGTCCCCTTACCTGAGGCAGTATATTATGACAACAGAGGGAGTGAAAAGAAGGTTCACCAGACTTGTTCCCGGGATGGTGGGACTGTCCTATGAAGAGAGATTGTGGAAACTGGGCCTGTACTCTCCCGAAATTCGAAGAATGAGAGATGATCTCATTGAATCCTACAAACATATTTAAAGGGATAGACAGGGTAGACGCAGCTAACATGTTTCTCCTGGTGGGGGAGTCTAGAAAAAGCAGACACAATTTCAAAACGAGAGATGCCCTCTGAAATAGCCTCGGAAGCCATTCAGTTGCACCTAAACTCTACAAAGTCCATAAAAAGGAACGAAACAGGACAGACCACCAGGCATCGACCAAGGCACCAGAAACGAAAACAGCAAACCCAGTCCTGTCGACCCTGCAAAATCCTCCTTACTAACAACTTGGGGATTGGACTGACGTTGGGAGAGCTGTCCCACAGACTAGTCAAGCAACAGCCTGACATAGTCATACTCACGGAATCACACCTTACAGACAATGTCCCAGACACTGCCAGCACCATCCACGGGTACGTCCTGTCCCACCGGCAGGACAGACCCACCAGAGGTGGTGGCACAGTGGTATAAAGTAGGGAGGGAGTTGCCCTGGGAGTCCTCAACATCGACTCTGGACCTCATGAAGTCTCATGGCATCAGGTTAAATATGGGTAAGGTAACCTCCTACTGATTACCACCTACCGCCCTCCCTCAGCTGAGGACTCAGTACTCCTCCATGTTGAATACCACTTGGAGGAAGCTCTGAGGGTGGCAAGGGCACAAAATGTACTCTGGGTGGGGGAATTCAATGTCCATCACCATGAGTGGCTCGGTAGCATCACTACTGACTGAGCTAGCCGAGTCCTAAAGGACATGGCTGCTAGACTGGGTCTGCGGCAGGTGGTTGGGGAACCAACACGAGGGAAGAACATACTTGATCTCGGCCTCACCGATCTGCCGGCCGCAGATGCATCTGCCCATGACAGTATTGGTAGGATTGACCACTGCACAGTCCTTGTGGAGATGAAGTCCCGCCTTCACACTTCACATTGAGGATACCATCCATCGTGTTGTGTGGCACTATCATCGTGCTAAATGGGATAGATTTCGAACAGATCTAGCAATGCAACACTAGGCATCCATGAGGCGCTGTGGGCCATCAGCAGCAGCAGAATTGTACTCAACCACAATCTGTAACCTCATGGCCCGGCATATCCCCTACTCTACCATTATGATCAAGCCAGGAGACCAACCCTGCTTCAATGAAGAGTGCAGGAGGGCATGCCAGGAGCAGCACCAGGCATACCTCAAAATGAGGTGTCAACCTGGTGAAGCTACAACCCAGGACTACTTGCATGCCAAACTGCGTAAGCAGCATGCGATGGACAGAGCTAAGCGATCCCATAACCAACGGATCAGATCAAATCTCTAGTCCTGCCACATCCAGCTGAGAATGGTGGTGGACAATTAAACAACTGACTGGAGGAGGTGGCTCCACAAATATCCCTATCCTCAATGATGGGGGAGCCCAGCACATCAGTGCGAAAGATAAGGCTGAAGCATTTGCAACAATCTTCAGTCAGACGTGCCGAGTTGATGATCCATCTCGGCCTCCTCCTGTCGTTCCCAGCATCACAAATGCTAGACTTCAGCCAATTCGATTCACTTCACGTGATGTCAAGAAACAACTGAAGGCACTGGATACTGCAAAAGCTATGGGCCCTGACAATATTCGGGCAATAGTACAGAAGACCTGTGCTCCAGAACTTGCCGCACCCCTAGCCAAGCTGTTCCAGTACAGCTACAACACTGGCATCTACCCTGCAATGTGGAAAATTGCCCTGGTATGTCCTGTACACAAAAAGCAGGCCAAGTCAAACCGGGCAATTTACCGCCCCATTAGCCTGCTCTCATCAATCAGTAAAATGATGGAAGGTATCATCAACAGTGCCATCAAGCAGCACTTGCTCAGCAATAACCTGCTCAGTGACGCATAGTTTGGGTTCCGCCACGCCCACTCAGCTCCTGACCTCATTACAGCCTTGGTTCAAACATGGACTAAAGAGTTGAACTCAAGAGATGAGATGAGAGTGACTGCCCTTGACATCAAGGAAGCATTTGACTGAGTATGGCATTAAGGAGCCCTCACAAAACTGAGGTCAATGGGAATCAGGAAAAAACCCTCCACTGGCTGGAGTCATACCTAGCACAAAGGAAGATGGTTGTGGTTGTTGGAGGTCAATCATCTGAGCTCCAGGACATCACTGCAGGAGTTCCTCAGGGTAGTGTCCTAGGCCCCACCATCTTCAACTGCTTCATCAATGACCTTCCCTCAATCATAATGTCAGAAGTGGGGATGTTCGCTGATGAATGCACAATGTTCAGCACCATTCGTGACTCCTCAGATACTGAAGCAGTCTGTGTAGAAATGCAGCAAGACCAGGACAATATCCAGGCTTGGACTGAAAAGTGGCAAGTAACATTCACGCCACACAAGTGCCAGGCAATGACCATCTCCAACAAGAGATAATCTAACCATCTCCCCTTGGCGTTCAACGGCATTCCCATCGCTGAATCCCCACTATCAACATCCTAGGGGCTATCATTGACCAGAAACTGAACAGGAGTAGCCATATAAATACCGTGGCTACAATAGCAGGTCAGAGGCTTGGAATCCTACGGCGAGTAACTCACCTCCTGACTCCCCAAAGCCTGTCCACCATCTACAAGGCACCAGTCAGGAGTGTGATGGAATACCCTCCACTTGTCTGGATGGGTTAAGCCCCTCCAAGTCACACATCTTCCTGACTTGGAACTATATCGCCGTTCCATCACTGTCGCTGGTTCAAAATCCTGGAACTCCCTTCCTAACAGCACTGTGGGTGTACCTAACCCACATGGATTGCAGCGGTTCAAGAAGGTAGCTCACCACCACCTTCTCAAGGGCAATTAGGGATGGGCAAGAAATGCTGGCCTGGCCAGTGACGCCCTCATCCCATGAATGAATAAAAAAAAAGAAACCACTTAGGACGGCGATGAGAAGGAATTTCTTTACTCAGAGAGTTATGAATCTTTGGAATTCTCTGCCCCAGAGAGCTGTGGAAGCTCAGTCATTGAGTCTGTTTGAAGCAAAGATTGACAGTTTTCTAAATGCCAATGACATAAAGGGATACGAGGATAGTGTGGGGAAAAGGCATTGAAATGGATGATCAGCCATGATCATATTGAATGGTGGAACTGGCTCGAAAGGCTGAATGGCTTACTTCAGCTCCTATGTTCCGAAATTCCTAAGCTGCTTAACTCTTTCAAACTCGAGGTCAGTTCAGTGAGGCTGCTTTCTGAGGGGTCGGAATATTTGATGGTACACTTCTGGTACTGTCGCATATGCACCCAGGATAGCATTTATAGTCATCTCATGATGTGATAAATGTTGATCTGGTAACAGTGAATAAACCACGTGTGCTTTTCCTGTTACTTTCCTTTGTAAAAACTGTGTCCGTCTCTCTGCCGATCATTTCAGCTGTTTTGCAAGATTTTCAAAAGTGATGAAAAATTCTGCCACATCCTCCTCATTGAACTTTGGAATGAACTGGGAGAACTTTAAGAGTTCAGCACATGGTCCTGAGCTAGGGGCAGCTCCCTCACTAGCTGTGCCTTCACTAGGTGTACTGGGTCTTCCTCTAGTTATTTGAGACACCTTAACTCGTCTTCCTCCTTCTCCTTCTGCAACACTCTTACTTCTCACTTTCTTGACAAGCTATGTTATTCAACTTTTCAACAGAGAGGGATTTTAGCCTGTCCCAAGTTACTTCACTCTGTATGTAACTCCTTTATTGCGACTATAACTCCTTTATACAAAAAGGGAGAGAAACAGAAAGCTCGAAAAATTATGAGGGGCATAGATAGGGTAGGTGGGAAGAAATTTTCCCTTAGTGGAGGGGTCAATAACCATGGGGCATTGATTTAAGTTAAGGGGCAGGAGGTTTAGAGGGGATTTGAGCAAAAACGTAATTCACCCAGAGTGTGGTTGGCTTCCAGAACACACTACCTGAAGCGGTGGTAGAGGCAGGAACATTTTAGAAGTAGTTAGATGAGCACTTGAAATGCCATAGCTTAAAAGGTTACGGGCCAGGTGCTGGAAAATGGGATTAGAATGGATAGGCTTCTTGGCAGGCACAGACACAGTGGGCCGAAGGGGCTGTTTCTTTGCTGCATAACTCTGTGACTCTATGACACTTCCAAATTCTGGTTTCTCGTTGGGTTATGATCACTAGAACCTCCACATTTCTGTTACAGCCAGGTGAGGAGGGGTCCCAGACTCATCTCATGTCCTATCTTTTATTTCACTGCAACGGGGTTTATTCCTTTTTAGCAGTGAACGTGCTGACCACCTAAGTGCGTTTTTTACCTTTTCCGATTGTTGTGATCGTGAAAGAACCAGTAGGACAGTTTTTCTTGAATTTAAACAAGAGGTGAGTTTATTATACCTTAAAATCTAAAATGACTCTAAATAAAATAATAAAAATATACGGTACACATTCACGCACACACTCACAGGCAAATCACACAAATATGTTACAGAGTGAGAAATACATTTGCATTTGGATTTCAGTCCAGAATAAATTAAAAATAAACAACGTCTGTGAGGTTGGATAATTCTGTGGTCTGCGCCTTTGCCATCCTTATTTATGAGTTTCATGTCACCTTCAAGCGTTGAAATTATGTTTTTTTACATATACGTCTCTATCACTTGTATATCTATCCACACCCCTGAGAAACAGCACTGAAACTCCCCCAGTCTGAACAAATAACTTTCCAAATTTCGACTGGAAATACTATAGATCGAGTACTTTAGATGGGTCAGTTTTTGTCCAGTGTGTGCAGGAAGGTTTTCTGACACAGTATGTAGACAGGCCAACCAGGGGCGATGCCACATTGGATTTGGTACTGGGTAATGAACCCGGCCAGGTGTTAGATTTAGATGTAGGTGAGCACTTTGGTGACACTGATCACAATTCGGTTAGGTTTACCTTAGCGATGGGCAGGGACAGGTATATACCGCAGGGCAAAAAATTAGAGCTGGGGGAAAGGAAATTCTGATGCGATTAGGCAAGATTTAGGATGCGTAGGATGGGGAAGGAAACTTCAGGGGATGGGAACAATCGAAATGTGGAGCTTATTCAAGGAGCAGCTGCTGCGTGTCCTTGATAAGTATGTACCTGTCAAGCAGGGAGGAAGTTGTCGAGCGAGGGAGCCGTGGTTTACTAAAGAAGTTGAAGCGCTTGTCAAGAGGAAGAAGAAGGATTATGTTAGGATGAGACGTGAAGGCTCAGTTAGGGCGCTTGAGAGTTACAAGCTAGCCAGGAAGGATCTAAAGGGAGAGCTAAGAAGAGTAAGGGGAGGACACGAGAAGTCATTGGCGGATAGGATCAGGGAAAACCCTAAGGCTTTCCATAGGTATATCAGGAATAAAAGAATGACTAGAGTTAGATTAGGGCCAATCAAGGATAGAAGTGGGAAGTTGTGTGTGGAATCAGAGGAGATAGGGGAAGTGTTAAATGAATATTTAGCGTCAGTATTTACAGTGGAGAAAGAAAATGTTGTCGAGGAGAATACTGAGATTCAGGCTACTAGGCAAGATGGGATTGAGGTTCACAAGGAGGAGGTGCTATCAATATTGGAAAGTGTGATAATAGATAAGTCCCCTGGGCCAGATGGGATTTATCCTAGGATTCTCTGGGAAGCTAGGGAAGTGATTGCAGAGACTTTGTCCTTGATCTTTATGTCGTCATTTTCGACAGGAATAGTGCCAGAAGACTGGAGGGGTTGTTCAAGAAGGGGAGTAGAGACAGCCCTGGTAATTATAGACCTGTGAGCCTTACTTTGGTTGTGGGTAAAATGTTGGAAAAGGTTATAAGAGACAGGATTTATAATCATCTTGAAAAGAATAAGTTCATGAGCGGTAGTCAGCACGGTTTTGTGACGGGTAGGTAGTGCCTCACAAACCTTATGGAGTTTTTCGAGAAGGTGAACAAACAGGTGGCTGAGGGTAAAGCAGTGGATGTGGTGTATATGGATTTCAGTAAGGCGTTTGATAAGGTTCCCCACGGTAGGCTATTGCAGAAAATACTGAAGTATGGGGTTGAAGGTGATTTGGAGCTTTGGATCAGATATTGGCTAGCTGAAAGAAGACAGAGGGTGGTGGTTGATGGCAAATGTTCATCCTGGAGTTTAGTTACTAGTGGTTTACCGCACGGATCTGTTTTGGGGCCACTGCTGTTTGTCATTTTTATAAATGACCTGGAAGAGGGTGTAGAAGGGTGGGTTAGTAAATTTGCAGATGACACTAAGGTCGGTGGAGTTGTGGATAGTGCCGAAGGATGTTGTAGGGTACAGAGGGACATAGATAGGCTGCAGAGCTGAGCTGAGAGATGGCAAATGGAGTTTAATGCGGAAAAGTGCGAGGTGATTCACTTTGGAAGGAGTAACAGGAATGCAGAGTCCTGGGCTAACGGGAAGATTCTTGGTAGTGTAGATGAACAGAGAGATCTTGGTGTCCAGGTACATAAATCCCTGAAGATTGCTACCCAGGTTAATAGGGCTGTTAAGAAGGCATATGGTGTGTTAGTTTTTATTAGTAGGGGGATCGAGTTTCGGAGCCACGAGGTCATGCTGCAGCTGTACAAATCTCTGGTGAGACCGGACCTGGAGTATTGCGTGCAGTTCTGGTCACCGCATTATAGGAAGGATGTGGAAGCTATGGAAAGGGTGCTGAGGAGATTTACTAGGATGTTGCCTGGTATGGAGGGAAGGTCTTACGAGGAAAGGCTGAGGGACTTGAGGTTGTTTTCGTTGGAGAGAAGGAGGAGGAGAGGTGACTTAATAGAGACATATAAGATAATCAGAGGGTTAGATAGGGTGGATAGTGAGATTCTTTTTCCTCGGATGGTGATGGCAAGCACAAGGGGACATAGCTTTAAGTTGAGGGGTGATAGATAAAGGACAGATGTCAGAGGAAGTTTCTTTACTCAGAGAGTAGTAGGGGCATGGAACGCCCTGCCTGCAGCAGTAGTAGACTCGCCAACGTTAAGGGCATTGAAGTGGTCATTGGATACACATATGGATGAAAATGGAATTGTGTAGGTCAGATGGTTTCACAGGTCGGCGCAACATCGAGGGCCGAAGGGCCTGTACTGCGCTGTAATGTTCTAATTCCAATTCTAATTCTAATTCTAATGTCTGCTCACCACTTCTCTCTGCTTTCTGTCCCTGAGTCAGTGTCATATCCACACTATCACGGTCACATTAATCCATGTGCTCCATTTTTCATAACACGTCAATGAAATGTCAATTGATCACAGGCCTTTTGAAAGTCCATATACATCATCCGAAACACATTATCCTCATCAGCACCCACAGTTATGTCATCAACGAACTTTATCAAGATTATCAGACGTGATTGGTCATTAACCTATCCGTGCTGTTTGTCATTTATTATCCCATGTTTTTCCAAGAAAGCTATATATTTCTACACGGTTACTGCCTCTCGAAATTTCCAACCACCGACATTAGACGGACTGGTCAGAAGTTTCAGGGTATATCTAATGTCTCCTTATATTAACAGGGTGTAACATTTACAATCTTCCAGTCCTCTGCCATCACTCCCAGATCCAAGGTGAATTGAAAGCTTTTGGCCAGTGCCTCTGCTATTTCCACCATTCCTTCCCTCAAAGTTAGGAGAGCTGTCCCACAGTCTAGTCAAGCAACAGCCTGACATAGTCATACTCACGGAATCATACCTAACAGACAATGTCCCAGACACAGCCATCACCATCCCCGGGTACGTCCTGTCCCACCGGCAGGACAGACCAACCAGAGGTGGTGGCACAGTGGTATACAGTTGGGAGGGAGTTGCCCTGGGAGTCGTTAACATCGACTCCGGACCCCATGAAGTCTCATGGCATCAGGTCAAACATGGGCAAGGTAACCTCCTACTGATTACCACCTACCGCCCTCCCTCAGCTGATGACAGTACTCCTCCATGTTGAACATCACTTTGAGGAAGCGCTGTGGGTGGCAAGGGCACAAAATGTACTCTGGGTGGGGGACTTCAATGTCCATCACCAAGAGTGGCTCGGTAGCACCACTACTGACCGAGCTGGCCGAGTCCTAAAGGACATGGCTGAGAGAGTGGGTCTGCGGCAGGTGGTGGGAGAATCAACACGAGGGAAGAACACCCATACTGCCTTGCTGCATGACCTCTCTCAGGTGTCCTCCCACAGTACAGCTGTGATATTCTCCTTAACCTGTAATGCAACTGCTCCACCCCTTTTACATCCCCCTCTATTCCGCCTGAAGCTTCTAACGCCTGGAACATTTAGCTGACAATCCTGTCCTTCCCTCAACCAAGTCTCTGTAATAGCAACAACATCATATTTCCAAGTACTAATCCAAGCTCTAAGTTCGTCTGCCTGACCTGTTATACTTCTCGCATTGAAGCAAATGCACTTCAGACCACCAGTTCCGCAGTGCACAGTAACAACTCCCTGCCTGCTCTTCCTCTATGTCCTACTGGCCTTATTTACTATGTCCTCCTCATTTACTTCACTAACTGTCCTCCTGCTCTGGTTCCCACCCTCCTGCCACACTAGTTTAGACCCTCCCGAGTGACACTAGCAAACTTTGCAGCCAGGATATTAGTGCCCTTCCAGTTTAGATGCAACCCGTCCTTTTTGTACAGGTCCCATCTGTCCCTGCAGAGAGCCCAATGGTCCAGATATCTGAAACCCTCCCTTCTACACCAGCTGCTCAGCCACGTGTTTAGCTGCACTATCTTCCAACTTCTAGCCTTAATGGCACGTGGCACAGGGAGTAATCCACAGATTACAACCCTAGAGGTCCTGTTTTTTAACTTACCACCTAACTCCCTAAACTCCCACTGCAGGACCTCATCACTCTTCCTGCCTATGTCGTTGGTACCGATGTGTACCACAACCTCTGGCTGCTCACCCTCCCCCTTCAGAATGCCCCCTATCTGTTCAGATACATCCTTGACCCTGGCACCAGGGAGGAAACATACCATCCTGGAGTCTCTTTCCTTGTTAGAGAGGGAGATCGCCACAGGGGAGTCCTGCACTGACTGCCTGCCCCTTCTAGCGGTTACACATCTATCTGCCTGCACCTTGGCTGTAACCACTTCTCTAAACCTCCTGTCTATGACGCTTCCCGCCACCTGCATGCTCCTAAGTGCATCCAGTTGCCGCTCCAACCGATCCATGCATCTGTGAGGAACTGCAACTGGGTACACTTCCTGCAGATGTCGTCGCCTGGAACGCTGGAAGAGTCACGGACTTCCCACATCTCACAGGTGAAGCACTTCACCCCTCTAACTGACATTTCCATCACCAATTAGTTAATTGATATAAAATAAATAAATACTTATTAAATCCTTACTAAATTATGATACACTTCACTATATGGTTCCTAGTGCTAGATTTCTACAATAAATATTAAATGCTGTCTAAATACAGTAATCTCCTCCCTCTGGTTTAGTTATTCTACTTATTAATTAGTTAATTAGTGTTTTAATCAATTTTTATCAGAACCTCCTCTGCACCCTCTCCAAAGCATCTACATCCTTTTGGAAATGTGGCGACCTGAACTGTACGCAGTATTCCAAATGTGGCCGAACCAAAGTCTTATACAACTATAACATGACCTGCCAACTCTTGTACTCAATACCCCGTCCGATGAAGGAAAGCATGCCATATGCCTTCTTGACCACTCTATTGACCTGCGTTTCCACCTTCAGGGAACAATGGACCTGAACACCCAAATCTCTCTGTACATCAATTTTCCCCAGGTCTTTTCCATTTACTGTATAGTTCACTCTTGCATTAGATCTTCCAAAATGCATCACCTCGCATTAGCCCTGATTGAACTCCATCTGCCATTTCTCTGCCCAACTCTCCAATCTATCTGTATTCTGCTGTATTCTCTGACAATCCCCTTCACTATCTGCTATTCCACCAATCTTAGTGTCGTCTGCAAACTTGCTAATCAGACCACCTATACTTTTCTCCAAATCATTTATGTATATCACAAACAACAGTGGTCGCAGCACGGATCCCTGTGGAACACCACTGTTTTCAAATTCGGTACAGATTCCCCACCAGCCAATCAGGTCACAGCTTTACTGTGACGTCACTTTTTCATGTTTTTTTTTTTCCCACCCGAGGTCACTCACCGCTCTGGAGCTCCGCCCTCCGAATCTCTTTCAAACTCGAGGTAAGTTTAGTTCGGCTGCTTTTGGAGGGTTCAATTTTTTTTCTGGGACACCTCCAGTACTATCTCATATGCGCCCAGGAAAGCATGTTTAGTCATCTCATAATCTGAGGAACTTTCATCTGGCAACAAATATAAAATTTATGTGCTATTCTTGTTATTTTTCTTTGTATAAACGGCGTCCAGCTCTCCGCCGGACATTTTAGTTGCTTGCAAGCTTTTCAAAAGTGATGAACAATTCTGCCACATCCTCGTCATGGAATTTTGGAATGAACTGGGAGAACTTTAAGAGATCAGCACATGGTCCTGAGCTAGGGGCAGCTCCCTCACTAGTTGTGCCTTCACTGGGTGTACTGGGACTTCCTGTAGTTTTTTGAGCCGCCTTAGCTCCCTTTCCTCCTTCTCCCTCTGGAACACAGTTACTTTTTCCCTTTCTTGACATTCAGTCTGCTCTTTCTCTCTCTCTCTGGAATTCTAATTCTAGTCTCTTCTGTTCTAGTTTTACCTTAGCTGACATTACTCTATCTGTTTTATGATTCTAACCCTGTTTGAGTCTTCAGTTTCAAGTGAAAAATGGTTGGCCACAAGTCTAAGGATTTCGGGTTTCCTCGCTTTTGGACGGAGAGTAATCCATAACTGTCCAGCTACATTACTCAACTTTTCAGCAGACAGGGCTTTTAACCTGTCCCAAGTTACTTCACTTTGTATATAACTCCTTGATTGCGAATATAACTCCTTTAGTCAGAAATGGAGGGAGACAGAAAACAGAAAACTACAGGCCAGTTAGAATCACATATGTCTTGGGAAAAATGTTGCAAGCTATTATAAAGGACGGTATAGCAGGGCACATAGATCAATTCGAGGTAATCAGGCAGAATCAACATGGTTTTATGAAAGGGAAATCATGTTTAATCAACTTTTTGGAATTCTTTGAAGATGTGCCGTGGAGAAAGGGGGATGGTGGATGTACTGTAAATTGATTTCCAGGATGCATTTGATAAGGTGCCACGTCAAAGGTTTTGCGAAAATGAAATCTCCTGGTGAAGGGGGTAAGAAGTTAGAATGGATAGAAGATTGGTTAGCTAACAGAATACCGAGAGAAGGCATTAATGGGTCATTTTCATGATGGCAAGATGTGAGGACTGGTGTGCCACAGGCATCTGTGCTGGGGCCTCAACTTTTTGCAATTTATATCAATGATTTGGATGAAGGGGCCGAAGGCATGGTTGCTAAATTTGCTGATGACACAAAGATAAATCAGAAATCAACTTGTGAAGAGGACATAAGGAGGCTGCAAATTAATATAGATAGGTTAAGTGAGTGGGGAAAAACCAGGAAAAAAGAGTATAATGTGGGAAAGTGGGAAATTGTCCATTTTTGCAGGAAGAATAAAAAAATAAGCATATTATCTAAATGGTGAGAGATTGCAGAGCTCTGAAATGCAGAGGGATCTGGGAGTCCCAGTGTATGCATCACCAAAGGTTAATTTGCAGGTTCAGCAATTTATCAGGCAAGCTAATAGAATGCTATCGTTTATTGCAAGGGGAATTGAATACAACAGTAGGGAGATTATGCTTCAGTTATACAGGGCATTGGTGAGTCCACATCTGGAATGCTGTGTACAGTATTGGTCTCCTTATTTAAGGAAGGATATAAATGCATTGGAAGCAGTTCAGAGAATGTTTACTAGACTAATACCTGGAATGGGTGGGTTGTCGTATGAGGAAAGATTGGACAGGCTAGGCTTATATCCACTGGAATTAAGAAAAGTAAGAGGCGAATTGTTTGAAACATAAGATCCTGAAGTGTCTTGACAGGGTGGATTTCCCCTTCTGGGTGTATCTATAATTAAGGTTCACTATTTAAAAATAAGGGGTCGCCCAATTAAAACAGAGATGAGGAGAATATTGTTTTCTCTCAGAGGGTCGTTTGTCTTCGGAATTCTCTTCCTCAAAAGACAGCGGAAGCAGACTCTTAAAGTATTTGGAAGGCAGAGGTAGACAGATTCTTGATAAGGTTATTCGGGCGAGGTAGTAATGTGGAGTCGAGGTTAGAATCAGATTAGCTATGATCTTATTGAATGGCAGAGCAGACTTGAGGGACCTAGTGTCTCTACTCCTGCTCCTAATTCGTATGTTCATATGCTCTGGCTTCTGAAGGTATTGGTTTCGAATGTGGACATTTTAGTGTTCCAGCAATGAAAACCACAATAAAACCTGCATTGAATTTTTATTTTATTTTCTCAGGATCAATTGTTTTACCATTTCCAATTTCTAATTTTTTGTTGGTTTGCGATCACTGGAACCCCCAGATTTCTGTTACAGCGAGGTGAGGAGGGGTCCCAGGCTCCCCTCTTGTCCTATATCTTATTTCACCGCATCAGGGTTATTTCCTTTTGAGCAGTGGACGTTCTGAGCACCTCAATCAGTATTTTACCTTTGTTGCAATTATGAAGGAACCAATCAGGCGGGTTTTCTTGACTGAAACATTTATATATCTATCTGGATGTCAGGAACAGCAGCTGACCCCTGAGAAACAGCTCTTTATACACCCCCTCCCCCAGTATGAACAATGACCGTTCACGACTTCTCTCTGCTTTCTGTCACTGAGTCAATGTCATATCCACACTATCACTGTCACATTAATCCAGGTGTTCCATTTTTCATAACAAGTCTATGAAATGTCATTTGATCACAGGCCTTTTGAAAGTCCATATCCATAACAGGAAACACACTATCCTCATCAACACTCACAGTTAAGTCATCAATTAACTTGATCAAGACTATCAGATATGATTTGTCCTTAACCTATCCGTGCTGCTTGTCATTTACTATCCCATGTTTTTGCAAGAAAGATATATCTTTGTGCTGCGTTCTGGCTTATAGTAATTTCCAACCACCAATATTAGATTGACTGGCCAGTAGTTACAGAATTTATCTAATCTCTGCTTTTGTAACAGGGACTAACATTTGCAGCCCTCCAGTCCTCTGTCATCAATCCCAGATCCAAGGAGGATTGAAAGATTCTGGCCAGTGCCTCTGCTATTTCCACCATTCCTTCCCTCATCAACCATCGCCATTGTTTTATCAAAGAACTCCATCAAGTTTACCTCAGCACCACCTCTCTCCACTCCTCCACTGCTGTTAAATTATCCAACTGCTTATCCGACATCCAGAACTGGCTGAGCAGGAATGTCATCCAATTAAATATTGGGAAGACTGAAATCATTGTTTCACTCCCCACTCCAACTCTGTTCCCTTGCTATTGATTCCATCCCTCTCCTTGGTAACAGTCTGAGATTCAGAAAGTCTGTTGTCCAAATTGGTGTCATATTCCAGACAACATTAATAGGCACATGGACAAATGTGGGTTAATTAAGGAAAAACAGCACAGATTTACTGAGGGAAAATGATGTTTAACTAATTTGCTGGAGTTATTTGATGAGGTAAAAAGGAAGCTTGATGAGGGCAATGTTGTTAATGTGGTGGAAATGGAATTCCAAAAAGCATTTGATAAAGTGCCACCCAACAGAGTTGTGAGCAAAGTTATAGCTCATCAAATAAAAAGGACAGTAGCAACATGAAGTTAAATTGGTTGAGAGACAGGAAATAGAGAGTAGTGATCAATGGATGCTTTTCGGGCTGGAGTAAGGTTTGTTGTGGAATCAAAGCAAAATTCTGCCGATGCTGGAAATCTGAAATAAAAACAGAAAGTGCCAGAAATACTCAGCAGGTCTGGCAGCATCTGTAGAGAGAGAAGCAGAGTTAACTTTTGAGGTCTGTGATCTTTCAGCAAAAGTGGCAAAGGTTAGAAATGTATTAGGTTTTAAGCAAGTAAATCGGGGTTGGGGGGTGTAAACACAAGGACAGAAATGTGGACATGAGAGCAGGGGTGGGGGTGGAAGGTGCTGAAATGACAAGCGAGTGGAAGCTCAAGATCATGCTTTTGGACTGAGCGGAGGTGTTCCACAAAGCACTCACCCAATCTGTGTTTGACCTGCTGCGGTGTTCCAGTGAACGTCAACGTCAGCTCGAGGAACAGCACCTCATTGCCTGATTAGGCGCTCTACAGACTTCCGGACTGAACATTGAGTTCAATAATTTCAGAGCATGACTGACCCTTTTAATTATTATTTTGTTTTATCATATTTTTCCATGTGCCATCTTTAAACTGGATTTTTTAAGTTGTTGCTTTTAGCGAGGGCTGTTCATTATTCTGTCATTTGACACCCTCTCTGCACTAACGCTTTGTCTTTCACCACTCAATAAGCACACTCTCTTTGCCTTTGCTCCATTACCTCTTCGTCAGTTAATCTCTCTGACCCTCTGTTCTCTCAACAGCCCTTTTGTTCTGTTCTGCTCCATCCCTGCTTTATTTGCTTAAAACCTATTACATTTCTAACCGTTGCCAATTCTGATGAAAGGCCACAGGCCTGGAAGTTTATCTCTGCTTCTCTCTCCACCAATGCTGCCAGACCTGCTGAGCATTTCCAGCACTTACTGTTTTATTTCAGGTTTCTAGTGGAGTTCCCCAAGGATCAGTGTTGGGATCATTTCTCTTCCTGACATATATTAATGACCCAGATCTTGGTTTACAGGGGACGCTTTCAAATTTTGCAGAAAATACGAAACTTGGAAGCATTGTGAACTAAGAGCAAGATAGTGTAGAACTTCAAAAGGACACGGACAAGTTGGTGGAATGGGCAGACAGGTGGCAGATGAAGTTCAATGTGGAGAAATGTGACGTGACTCATCATGATGGGAAGTAAATGGAGCCACAATATAGAAGAAAGGCTACAATTCTAAAGGCGGTGAAGGAGCAGAGGGACCTGGGTGTATATGTTGTTTTAATTCATTCATGGGATGTGGGCATCGCTGGCCAGGCCGGAATATATTGTCCATCCCTAATTGCCCTTAAGAAGGTGGTGGTGAGCTGCCTTCTTGAACAGCTGCAGTCCATGTGGGGTAGGTACACTCACAGTGCTGTCAGGAAAGGAATTCCAGGATTTTGACACAGCGTCAGTGAAGGAACGGCGGCATAGTTCCAAGTCAGGATGGTGTGTAACTTGGAGGGGAACTTATAGGTCATGGTTTTCCCATGTATTTGCTGCCTTTGTCCTTCTAGGTGCCACAGGTCGTGGCTCTGGAAGGTGCTGTCAAAGGAGCCTTGGTGCGTTGCTGCAGTGCATCTTGTAGTTGGTACACACTGCTGCCTCTGTGTATCGGTGGTGGAGGGAGTGAATGTTTGTGGATGGGGTGCCAATCAAGCGGCTGCTTTGTCCTGGATGGTGTCGAACTTCTTGCGTATTGTTGGAGCTGCACCCATCCAGGCAAGTGGAGAGTATTCCATCACACTCCTGACTTGTGCCTTGCAGATGGGGACAGGCTTTGGGGAGTCAGAAGGTGATTTACTCGCCGCAGGATTCCAAGCCTCTGAACTGCTGTTGTAGCCACGGTACTTATATGGCTACTCCAGTTCAGTTTCTGGTCAACGGTAAACCCCAGGATGTTGATAGTTGGGGATTCATCGATGATAATGCCATTGAATGTCAAGGGGAGATGGTTAGATTCTCTCTTGTTGGAGATGGTCATTGCCTGGCACTCGTGTGGCGCAAGTTACCTGACACTTATCTGCCCAAGCCTGGATATTGTCCAGGTCTTGCTGCATTTCTACACAGACTGCTTCAGTATCTGAGGAGTCGTGAATGGTGCTGAACATTGTGCAATCATCAGCGAATATTCCCACTTCTGACCTTATGATTGAAGGAAGGTCATTGATGAAGCAGCTGAACATGGTTGGGCCGAGGACACTACCCTGAGGAACTGCTGCAGTGATGTCCTGGAGCTGAGAAGATTGACCTCCAACAACCACAACCATCTTCCTTTGTACTAGGTGTGACTACTGCCGGTGGAGGGTTTTCCTCCTGAGTCCCATTGACATCAGCCTTGCTAGAGCTGCCTGTTTCTTAACTCACAACAAGTCCCATTCCCCGATGGCTGACCCACATCAGCTCACAGTCAAACAATGTCTTGATTTTAAAATTCACATTCTTGTTTTCCAATCCCTCCGTTGCCTCGCCCCTCACTATCTCTGTAATCTCCTCCAGCCCCACAAACCTCTGAGATATCTCTGTTCCTCTAATTCTGGCCTCTTGTGCATCCCTGATTTTAATTACTCCACCATTGTTGGCCACACCTTCAGTTGCCTCGGCCCAAAGCTCTGGAATACCCGCCCGACACAGCTCCATCTCTCCACCTCTCCACCTCGCTTTTATCCTTTAAGACATTCCTTTAAAACCTCACTCTCTGAACAAGCTTGGTACCTAACATACTATCTTCCTTTGTGGTTTGGTGTTAGACTTTGTTTCATAATGCTGCTGTGAAATAGCCTGGGATAAGTTCTTGTTGAAGTTTGCCAGACATGAATTGTCATTAGCATATCTGTGCTGCTTGAAATTTATTCTGCTATGTTTTTCCAAGCAACGAATATTTCTGTCCTGGGTTTTGAAATTTCCCCTCCACTGACTTCAGATTGACTGGACAGTACATCGTTTACTCCATCTCTCCTTTTTGTAAACCGGGTTTAACATTTACAACACTCCAGTCCTCTGTCAGCACTCCCATATCCAAAGAGAATTGAAAGGTCATGCCCAGTTGTCTGCTCTTTCCACCATTCCTTCTCTCACCAACCCTCATACATTCCATCCAGATCGGGTAAATGGTCTAGTTTATTGTGGTACCAAAAGTGTTTGATTGAAAGATGGTAACTGAACCTGTTTGTTCAGTGACTGTAACTAATGTCAGTCTCCATGAACCCTAATTGTGTCACTGGAGGGTTTCGCTCTTCAATTAACAAGGGGCTCCTTTCAATGTGTTATCACATAGTGTCAGTGGGAGCATCATCTTCGGCACTAACAGGGATCAGCGGCTCCAGAGAGAGGGAGAGCATAGATCAGAATCTGAGAACAATAAATTGGAATGTTGCAACAATGGGTCAGAATCTGAGAACAATAGATTGGAATGTTACAACAATGGGTCAGAATCTTAGAACAATAGATTGGAATGTTACAACAATGGGTCAGAATCTGAGAACAATAGATTGGAATGTCACAACAATGGGTCAGAATCTGAGAACAATAGATAGGAATGTTACAACAATAGGTCAGAATCTGAGAACAATCGATCGGATTGTGACAACAATGGGCAGGAGTTTCATCTGGGAGTTTGACTTTCTTTCTGCAAATTATGATCAGTTCTCATTAAACAGTCGGATCGAGTACGCACTGAAGATAATGAAATACATTTACTATCCCATCCTCGCTATTATAGGTTTCCCCGGTAAGTCGTTCTATCTAACTTTTAATTCAATAAACCATGTTTAACTGCAATACCATTGCTGACATTTACTCTGCCCACCTAGCTGCTTCCTTTATTCCTGGCAAATCCCTATCTCCAGATATTAGGTCTTATAAACCATTGTTATTAGATGGTAGAGTGTATTAGAGTGCTTGTAATTTACTCTATGATATTTGCTGCTGTTGCTGCCCCTGGTAAGTCTGTATTTCCCGCTGTGAGATCTGCAAAATCTGTTTCACTGAAATAATGTTCTTGCAATTTTAATTTTGGAACGAATGGAGCTCGTGTGATCGGTCACCATAAGGAAGTCCGTCCCCTTTCCACGAACCATATACTCCTCCCAGGCCAATATCTGAGGCTGAACCAGACAGTTTGCAGCCTATGTATTCGAATTAAACATGAGCTCAGTTCATCTCCATAATCTCTCCAGCACCAACCTTGTCTACTACCACCTCTGTACTATCAACCGTCTCCACCTTTGCCTCAGCCCATCTACTGCATAAAAACTCATGCCTACCTTTGTTAAATCCACAGTGGACTATTTCAATTCTTTCCTGGTCACCCTCCCAGTTATAAACCTCCATAAACCACAGCCCATCCAGATATCTGCTGCCTGTATCCTAACTCACACCGAATCCCGATCACCCATCACCCCTGTTTTCACTGATCTACATTGGCTTCCGGTCTGGCAGCATCTTCATTTTAATATTCTCATTATTGTGTTTGAATCCCTCCATGGCTTCACCACTCAAATTAGTCCCATTCCCCTACACATTCCCACATTCTGGCAAATCGTTTGCCTGTAAGCCTTTTTTTCAAATCCCCTTTAAAAATAACTGTTTGAAAAGGCACTGTTTGAACATTCGGACTCGCCCTTTCTGGACAGAGATGAGGAGATTTTTCTCCCCCTCAGAGGGTTCTGCAACTTTGGAACTCTCTGCCTCTGAAGGTGTTGGAGATGGGGTCGTTGAATATTTTTAAGGCGGAGGTAGATAGTTTCTTGTTAGGCAAGAGAATCCAAGTTTATCGGGGGCAGATGGGAGTGTGGAATTCGAAACACAAACAGATGAGTAATGATCTTATTAATGGTGGAGCAGGCTCGACGGACTGAATGGCCTACTTCTGCTGCTAATTCGTATGGTCGTTCTCTCTGCATCTACGCCCAGAAATGATTTTCAGTTCTACAGCGCCACTGGGCCCAACACCATCGAGGCTTGGATCCATAAAATGGCATGAGATGAGCTTCCGATCACTTCCAGTGCTCCATGCTGGACAGGGCTCTAGTCCAGGTTCACCAGACATGTGCTGTTAATGTGAGAAGAGGTTTGAAGAGACATCATTCAGCCATTCCAGCAACTTTGATGTACGTCTTTGAAACTTGGTCTGTGCATGTCCACTGACCGCCTGTTTAGAGATGCAGCACTGAAACAGGCCCTTCGGCCCACCGAGTCTGTGCCGACCATCAACCACCCTTTTATACTAATCCTACACTAATCCCATATTCCTACCACATCCCCACCTGTCCCTATATTTCCCTACCACCTACCTATACTAGGGGCAATTTATAATGGCCAATTAACCTATCAACCTGCAAATCTTTGGCATGTGGGAGGTAACCATTCACTCCATTTACTCAAACACCCCTCTCTCTCTGTCTCTCTCTGTTTCTCTCTCTCTCTCCCTCTCTCTCACCCCATTCATTCAAAGTCTCTTTTCTCTCTCTCTCTCTCTCTCTGCCTCTCTCTCTCTCCATTCACTCAAACACCCCTCTCTCTCTCTCTCTCTCTGTCTCTCTCTGTTTCTCTCTGTCTCTCTCTGTTTCTCTCTGTTTCTCTCTGTTTCTCTCCCCATTCAGTCAAAGTCTCTTTTTTCTCTCTCTCTCTCTCTCTCTCGCTGTCTCTTTCTCTCTCTCTCTTTTTTTTCCAGAATATTACAGCGCAGTACAGGCCCTTCGGCCCTCGATGTTGCGCCGAGCTGTGAAACCATCTGACCTACACTATTCCATTTTCATCCATGTGTCTATCCAATGTCCACTTAAATGCCCTTAAAGTTGGCGAATCTACTACTGCTGCAGGCAGGGCATTCCACGCCCTTACTACTCTCTGAGTAAAGAAACTACCTCTCACATCTGTCCGATATCTATCACCCCTCAACTTGAAGCTATGTCCCCTCGTGTTTGCCATCAGCATCCGAGGAAAAAGACGCTCACTATCCACCCTATCTAACCCTCTGATTATCTTATATGTCTCTATTCAGTCACCTCTCCTCCTCCTTCTCTCCAACGAAAACAACCTCAAGTCCCTCAGCCTTTCCTCGTAAGACCTTCCCTCCATACCAGGCAACATCCTAGTAAATCTCCTCTGCACCCTTTCCATAGCTTCCACATCCTTTCTATAATGCGGTGACCAGAACTGCACGCAATACTCCAGGTGCGGTCTCACCAGAGTCTTGTCCAGCTGCAGCATGACCTTGTGGCTCCGAAACTCGACCCCCCTACTAATAAAAGCTAACACACCATATGCCTTCTTGACAGCCCTATTAACCTGGTTAGCAACCTTCAGGGATTTATGCACCTGGACACCAAGATCTCTCTGCTCATCTACACTAACAAGAATCTTCCCATTAGCCCAGTACTCTGCATTCCTGTTACTCTTTCCAAAGTGAATCACCTCACACTTTTCCGCATTAAATTCCATTTGCCATCTCTCAGCCCAGCTCTGCAGCCTATCTATGTCTCTCTGTACCCTACAACATCCTTCGGCACTATCCACAACTCCACCGACCTTAGTGTCATCTGCAAATTTACTAACCCACCCTTCTACACCCTCTTCCAGGTCATTTATAAAAATGACAAACAGCAATGGCCCCAAAACAGATCCTTGCGGTACACCACTAGTAACTAAACTCCAGGATGAACATTTGCCATCAACCACCACCCTCTGTCTTCTTTCAGCTAGCCAATTTCTGATCCAAAGCTCTAAATCACCTTCAACCCCATACTTCCGTATTTTCTGCAATAGCCTACCGTGGGGTACCTTATCAAACGCCTTACTGAAATCCATATACACCACATCCACTGCTTTACCCTCATACCTTCTCGAAAAACTCAATAAGGTTTGTGAGGCACGACCTACCCGTCACAAAACCGTGCTGACTATCTCTAATGTACTTATTCTTTTAAAGATGATTATAAATCCTGTCTCTTATAACTTTTCCAACATTTTACCCACAACCGAAGTAAGGCTCACAGGTCTATAATTACCAGGGCTGTCTCTACTCCCCTTCTTGAACAAGGGGACAACATTTGCAATCCTCCAGTCTTCCGGCACTATTCCTGTCGACAATGACGACATAAAGATCAAGGACAAAGGCTCTGCGATCTCCTCCCCAGCTTCCCAGAGAATCCTAGGATAAATCCCATCTGGCCCAGGGGACTTATCTATTTTCACACTTTCCAAAATTGCTAACACCTCCTCCTTGTGAACCTCAATCCCATCTAGCCTCGTAGCCTGAATCTCAGTATTCTCAACAACATTTTCTTTCTCTACTGTAAATACTGACGCAAAATATTCATTTAAAACTTCCCCTATCTCCTCTGATTCCACACACAACTTCCCACTACTATCCTTGATTGGCCCTAATCTAACTCTAGTCATTCTTTTATTCCTGATATACCTATAGAAAGCCTTAGGGTTTTCCCTGATCCGATCCACCAATGACTTCTCGTGTCCTCTCCTTGCTCTTCTTAGCTCTCCCTTTAGATCCTTCCTGGCTAGCTTGTAGCTCTCAAGCGCCCTAACTGAGCCTTCACGTCTCATCCTAACATAAGCCTTCTTCTTCCTCTTGACAAGCGCTTCAACTCCTTTAGTAAACCACGGCTCCCTCGCTCGACAACTTCCTCCCTGCCTCACAAGTACATACTTATCAAGGACACGCAGTAGCTGCTCCTTGAATAAGCTCCACATTTCGATTGTTCCCATCCCCTGCAGTTTCCTTCCCCATCCTACGCATCCTAAATCTTGCCTAATCGCATCATAATTTCCTTTCCCCCAGTTATAATTCTTGCCCTGCGGTATATACCTGTCCCTGCCCATCGCTGAGGTAAACCTAACCGAATTGTGATCACTGTCACCAAAGTGCTCACCTACATCTAAATCTAACACCTGGCCGGGTTCATTTCCCAGTACCAAATCCAATGTGGCATCGCCCCTGGTTGGCCTGTCTACATACTGTGTCAGAAAACCCTCCTGCACACACTGGACAAAAACTGACCCATCTAAAGTACTCGAACTATAGTATTTCCAGTCGATATTTGGAAAGTTGAAGTCCCCCATAACAACTACCCTGTTACTCTCACCCCTGTCGAGAATCATCTTCGCTATCCTTTCCTCTACATCTCTGGAACTATTCGGAGGTCCATAAAAGACTCCCAACAGGGTAACCTCACCTCTCCTGTTTCTAACCTCAGCCCATACTACCTCAGTAGACGAGTCCTCAAACGTCCTTTCTGTCGCTGTAATACTCTCCTTGATTAACAATGCCACCCCCCCCCCTCTTTTACCATCTTCTCTGTTCTTACTGAAACATCTAAATCCCGGAATCTGCAACATCCATTCCTGCCCCTGCTCTACCCATGTCTCCGAAATGGCCACTACATCGAGATCCCAGGTACCAACCCATGCTGCAAGCTCACCCACCTTATTCCGGATGCTCCTGGCGTTGAAATAGACACACTTTAAACCAGGTTCTTGCTTGCCAGTGCCCTCTTGCGTCCTTGTAACCATATCCCTGACCTCATTACTCTCAACATCCTGTACACTGGCACTACAATTTGGGTTCCCATTCCCCTGCTGAATTAGTTTAAACCCCCCCGAAGAGCACTAGCAAACCTCCCCCCCCAGGATATTGGTACCCCTCTGGTTCAGGTGAAGACCATCCTGTTTGTAGATGTCCCACCTACCCCAGAAAGAGCCCCAATTATCCAGGAAACCAAATCCCTCCCTCCTGCACCATCCCTGCAGCCACGTGTTCAACTCCTCTCTCTCCCTATTCCTCGCTTCGCTATCACGTGGCACGGGCAACAACCCAGTGATAACAACTCTGTTTGTTCTTGCTCTAAGCTTCCACCCTAGCTCCCTAAATTTCTGTCTTAAATCCCCATCCCTCTTCCTACCTATGTCGTTGGTGCCTATGTGGACCACGACTTGGGGCTGCTCCCCCTCCCCATTAAGGATCCCAAAAACACGATCCGAGACATCACGAACCCTGGCACCTGGGAGGCAACATACCAACCGTGAGTCTCTCTCGTTCCCACAGAACCTCCTATCTGTTCCCCTAACTATGGAGTCCCCAATGACTAATGTTCTGCTCCTCTTCCCCCTTCCCTTCTGAGCAACAGGGACAGACTCTGTGGCAGATATCTGTACCCCATTGCTTACCCCTGGTAAGTCGTCCCCCGCAAAAGTATCCAAAACGGTATACCTGTTGTTGAGGGAAACAGCCACAGGGGATCCCTGCACTGCCTGCTGGTTCCCTCTCCTTCCCCTGACGGTAACCCATCTACCTACTTCTTTTACCTGAGGTGTGACTACCTCCCCATAACTCCTCTCAATAACCTCCTCCGCCTCCCGAATGATCCGAAGTTCATCCAGCTCCAGCTCCAGTTCCCTAACGTGGTTCTCGAGGAGCTGGAGTTGGGTGCACTTCCCACAGATGCAGTCAGCAGGGACACTCTTGGCGACCCTTACCTCCCACATTCTGCAGGAGGAACATACAACTGCCTTAATCTCCATTCCCACTATTCCAAATTCCCAACAAATCTACTGAAAAACCAAAAAAACAAAAAGTCAAAACTTGTTAGGTTAGCAATCCAACGGACAGAACTTCCCATATAAAAAGTTTACCTTATCAACACACCAGAGTCCTTTTTTTTTGGTTAGAGGAGGAGGGTGGGTGGGAGAAACTACACGTGTAGTGTCTCGGGTACAGCCACCACACAAATATATACCCTTTTCGTTACCCAGCAGTCCCCTGGTCCTCCGAAAACAAAAGGGAATTCACTTTTAAACTTCCGCTGAAATTGACTTCCCAGCTGTAAGCCAGTTCACGCACCTCCGTTGCTATCAACGCTGCAGTCACCGAAACTAAAAGAAAGAAATTCTAAACCACACAAATATATACCCTTTTCCTTACCCAGCAGTCCCCTGGTCCTCCGAAAACAAAAGGGAATTCACTTTTAAACTTACGCTGAAATTGACTTCCCAGCTGTAAGCCCGTTCACGCACCTCCGTTGCGATCAACGCTGCAGTCACCGAAACTAAAAGAAAGAGATTCTAAACCACACAAATGTATACCCTTTTCCTTACCCAGCAGTCCCCTGGTCCTCCGAAAACAAAAGGGAATTCACTTTTAAACTTACGCTGAAATTGACTTCCCAGCTGTAAGCCCGTTCACGCACCTCCGTTGCGATCAACGCTGCAGTCACCGAAACTAAAAGAAAGAGATTCTAAACCACACAAATATATACCCTTTTCCTTACCCAGCAGTCCCCTGTTCCTCCGAAAACAAAAGGGAATTCACTTTTAAACTTACGCTGAAATTGACTTCCCAGCTGTAAGCCCGTTCACGCACCTCCGTTGCTATCAACGCTGCAGTCACCGAAACTAGTGTTAGTCACTCTCAGCTGAACATACATTCAGCAACTCGAGGAACCCCCTCTAGTGTTATTTAAAAGGACCAGGCATGCAACTTACAGGTGAGGGGCCTTTGACTTTCTTCTGCTATTGTAAAGTTAGTGGAGGTGCTGTGCATGGTTTTCTGGAAGTTGCGTTGTGAGCTGCTGCAGACATTCAGGGAGGACAGAGGATTAGGTGACCCAACTCTGGACGAGGTATGGGGACTGTAGGTACACTGCCTCTGGAGATGCTTATCTCTTTGTGTTGGGAATTCCTGGACGGAGTAAATCTTATAATCCGTGCTGTGCGGGGAGACTGTATGCCCGTTCTTAAACAAGTGATCTCCACTCTTCAGTAACAGGATGACAACCACCCTGTGCCACGAGAGGGGCATCTCCCCAATCGCAAGACTTTCCCCCAAGATCCGCGTGTAATCGCCACCCAGGGCGTCCCAGCATAACCTGAGAAACTCCACAGTCAGCCGGATCAAGCCCAGGGATTTGACTCGAGAACAGGGAGAGGGCACCAGTCAGCTCCATAAACGTGAGCAGAGCCTCCAATCCTTTAGCATCCTCTGGGCTGACCTTCAGCAGGTCCTCCCACAAAACGCTGCACACGTCCTCGCTGGACAGATGCGGAGAGAACAACGTGCTGCAATAGGTGAGGATCAAGAGGCCCATTGCCTCCAGATCCATGACAGCGGAGCTGCTGACGGACCCCCAGCCATTTTTCCAGCGAGTAGGAGAAGGGTGAGGCGTGGTCCAAATCTTCCAGGATCTGGATCCGCGAGCTCACGTATGAGCCTCGGGACCTTACAAGTGCAGGTCCCTCAGTGAGTTCTTCTCTTTGTACGCCTGTCACAGGGCCGGGACAGCGACAGCATGACGGATGTGGGACCAAGTTGTGGGAACCGATCCGTTCCCTCAACTTTTCCACCGATGGTTGGCCACGCTGGAGACCAGAGTGATCCCCCACTTCGAGGGTACAGTTAAAATCCACCTCTCACCAAGAATGCTATACTCACCACTATCAATACAGCTCAAGAGAGTGGACACTTCTTCAAGGAAGCACGCTTGTTCACTAAGTGGAGCAGCACGCTACCCAGGCAAATGGCGAGATGGTGCAAGTGGCCCGACACAAGCTCCTTTACCCCCCCCCCCCCCCCAGATCTCCAACTTAAAAGTTGGGGCCAAGAAGATAGTCACCACATTATAAATCTGGGTGAGATGAGTCACGTAGACCCCACCCTGCCACTCCAGGAGCCAGCTGGATTCGTATCCCGGCACGGTGTGTGTTTCCTGTGGATTGAGAGATTGTCTAATCTGTGGTGAGACCCCCTGCTGCCGTTGATGTTGAGGCTGGCGATGGTTATCTTCATGTCAAAAGTCCTTAGAAACCCGTCACCAACATCGGACTGTGAGGAGCAAACGGAAGTGCACCTCGCCTTCCACTCCTCCAGCAACCCATCGAGGGACACTGTAAACCAGCGCCTCTCAACCAGTTTCACTCCCGTGCCCTTCCCCGCTTTCTTGAAGGCGATATGGGCCGACCGGATGATCAGCTCCAGATTCGACCAACAGCCGAGCGCCAGCTGAACTTTATTGTGGCAACCCCTGCATGCCGTGAGGAATTCCCGGAGTTCACCCGTGGGGATGAGAGGAGACTCGGTGGGAGGTAAGCGGGACTCCACTACCGCACTGGTGATGGAATAAAGATCGTCCTCCGTGCCCCACATCGAGTCCCCATCCTCCTCTGGGTCGTCACCGCCATTGGCAGACACACACGCCACACAATGTTGGGTGGATGTCCCCGCTGTGCCAGCTAGTCCTGCCTCCATCATGACCCCAACCCCAGGATCGATGGTGGAGCAGTCCTCTTTGGCTTCTACTGTGTAACTGAAGCCTGTGGATACCTTCATACATCCTGGTTTGGAGTGGACTTTGGATGGGAGGGCTGACCCTTTGGAGCCTCGCCTTCACCTCCACTCAGTGTACCCGACCCAGTGGCAGAATAGGATGCTTCTCCAGGAGTGTCCTCAGGCTCCCCCACCACAAGCAGGGCTCCACGTTCTCCTGCAGGAGGGACTGCATGTACTGAAGAATAGGGATCTCCTACCCAGACTTTACAGCCTTGATGGTGCTGGTGGGTGGAGGACCCTGGGGAACTGAACCAGGAGACACTCCCCTCCAGCAGATGGGCCCTGTACCTCAGGGCCCTGTGTTACCTCTGTAGAGGGGTGACTTCTCCTCTTTTCTCCCACTTGGGCGTGCTCAGAGACCTCCATGTCATCAGAGGCCTCCAGATCTGCACCCTCCTTTTGTTTGGATACCCTGGGTCTGAGCCTAGCACTGAGGCAGGTGGGTTCCCCAAAATCGGGAGCTGGACTAAGCTCAGGGTCATGTTCTGCCACTGTGTCCAGGGGACGCACCTCTCTGCGTTTATTTTTCCTTCACATCGTCCTTCCATTCAGACGGGCGCCCCATTCCCCACCGGGGTCGTGAAAACCACAGCCTCCAGGACCGACTGAGCAGTGTCTGTTGGAGGCGTAGGGGGAGTGGGAGAAGATACAGCAGCACCACCCTGGGCCGCTGTGGTGGCGCTGGCGACGGGGAGGTTGGGGCAGTTCTTACGAACGTGACACACCCCCTTGCAGGCACAGCACCGCGCCCTGTCCAAGTCCAGAAGATGCACTAGGCCGCCCCCGGAACTCCCCATTGAAGTGGCCTTCCATGACATCCTCCCGTGCCAGCTGCATGAATAGCCAGCAGCGGAAGGAGTAAACCTGTCGCTGGCTGTTTTCCCAAAGGCTGAGCGGGACTGGGGTGATTCCTGACCTCCTCTTCCCCAGACGGTGTAAGCGGGGGAGGGGGAAGTCATTGGGAATAAAGGGCGGGACGTTTGAAAGTATCGCATGCTGTACAGTGACCCCCAGAGGGTCCACTGGCAGGAATGCCCCGCCCACAGTGATCCCCCTGCTCAGTGCCAGGATCACTGTCCGCTTCGTCTTCAGGAAGAACACTGCCTTTCCGTCCATCTTTGAGGCTGTGACAATGGCCGAGGGGCCGACATCCTCGGCTATTGCCTTAACGCATGCCTGAGCAGTCATGGCTGGGTGGTTGTAACTCTTCACCCCATGTTTTGAGGTCAAGATTTAAAAGGGTGATGGGGATACAGGAGCGGCTGCAGCTGCTGCAGCATAGGAAGTCCCGTCACAGGAGAGGACTGTGAAGCCATGGGGTGGAAGGTACACCCACCGATGAATAAAAAGATTTTGAGACAAAGGAGGGGGAAAATAGAATAACAACAACAAATAGAACAACAGATACTTTGCTGGGCTTTGTCCTAAGGAAGAGAGGCTGACGGAGAGAAAGGTTAGGAGGAAGCATTCTCTTTGTCGGTGTTTCTTTAAGGCAGTCCTTTCGCTGGTCTTCCAGTTGGTGATGGGGTTGCGGGTGGGGGGAGGGGAGGTGGATCGGGAGGGGGAACGATGTCTTCTGCTGGGACAGCTGTAAGCTCCCCAGGCACACTTTACATCCGGTGTTGAGGGAAAAGAGAAAGTCCCTTTACTCGGGCAGCTCCAGCTAGCCCAGGCTAGATTGTTGGGGTGGGAATGAAGCTCCTCTCTGATGCTGTTAAACAAAGGATCTGCCTGTTCAAACAAAAATGCCCCACCCAAGATCATCAGGTCTCTCCCCACAACAATCAATGAAAGGGCTTCAACTAAAACCAAACTCACAACAGATGTCAGTTCTTTTCGTCTCCTGTTTTCCTCTTTTGGAATATGGCTAGATAGAAAATTCTTCCTCTCTGTCTCTGTTGCTCTCTCCCTACAGCGGTCACACAGCCTCCAAATTCGAGCCTCCAATTAGTCAGCAGCCAAATCCAGTTCTGTACCTGTCCTGGGTGTGTTTTCAGTGGAAAGTGTAGAGGGAGATTTACTCTGTATCTAATCACGTGCTGTATCTGTCCTGGGAGTGTTTGATGTGTACACTGCAGAGAGAGATTTACTCTGTATCTAATCACGTGCTGTACCTGTCCTGGGAGTGTCTGATGTGTACAGTGTAGAGAGAGATTTACTCTGTATCTAATCACGTGATGTACCTGTCCTGGGAGTGTTTGATGTGTACAGTGCAGAGAGAGATTTACTCTGTATCTAATCACGTGATGTACCTGTCCTGGGAGTGTTTGATGTGTGCAGTGTAGAGAGAGATTTACTCTGTATCTAATCACGTGCTGTACCTGTACCGGGAGTGTTTTATGTGCACAGTGCAGAGAGAGATTTACTCTGTATCTAATCACGTGCTGTACCTGTCCTGGGAGTGTTTGATGTCGACAGTGTGGAGAGAGATTTACTCTGTATCTAATCACGTGATGTACCTGTCCTGGGAGTGTTTGATGTGTACAGTGTAGAGAGAGATTTACTCTGTATCTAATCACGTGCTGTATCTGTACTGGGAGTGTTTTATGTGCACAGTGCAGAGAGAGATTTACTCTGTATCTAATCACGTGCTGTACCTGTCCTGGGAGTGTTTGATGTCTAATGTGTAGAGAGAGATTTACTCTGTATCTAATCACGTGATGTACCTGTCCTGGGAGTGTTTTATGTCCACAATATAGAGAGAGATTTACTCTGTATCTAATCACGTGATGTACCTGACCTGGGAGTGTTTGATGTCTACAGTGTGGAGAGAGATTTACTCTGTATCTAATCACGTGCTGTACCTGTCCTGGGAGTGTTTGATGTCTACAGTGTAGAGAGAGATTTACTCTGTATCTAATCACGTGATGTACCTGTCCTGGGAGTGTTTTATGTCCACAATATAGAGAGAGATTTACTCTGTATCTAATCACGTGATGTACCTGTCCTGGGAGTGTTTGATGTGTGCAGTGTAGAGAGAGATTTACTCTGTATCTAATCACGTGCTGTACCTGTCCTGAGAGTGTTTTATGTGCACAATATAGAGAGAGATTTACTCTGTATCTAATCACGTGATGTACCTGACCTGGGAGTGTTTGATGTGTACAGTGTAGAGAGAGATTTACTCTGTATCTAATCACGTGCTGTACCTGTCCTGAGAGTGTTTTATGTGCACAATATAGAGAGAGATTTACTCTGTATCTAATCACGTGCTGTATCTGTACTGGGAGTGTTTTATGTGTACAGTGCAGAGAGAGATTGACTCTGTATCTAATCACGTTTTTTTTTTTTTTTTTTGTAGAGGGAGCTTGACTCTGTATCTAACCCCCCGTTATTTTTTTTTTTTCTAACCCCGTTTTTATTTTACAAGGTGACCTTTATACCCCAGGCCCCTTTTATATTTTTCACATCGAGGGGACCTTTATCCCTCAGGCCCCCTTTATGTACATATTTACAGTTTTAAAATAACTTTATTAAAACAGATAAATAAACAAAAAACTCAAATTAAAATGCCATTCTCGGCGTCGACGATGCACTCCAGTCCCTGCGGTGCCCACCGGTTGCGGAAGGCCTCAAGCGTACCGGCTGACACCGCATGCTCCTTTTCCAGGGACACCCGGGCGCGAACGTAACCGCGGAAGAGGGGCAGGCAATCGGGGAGGACGGAACCCCCGACGGCCCGCAACCTGGACCTGTGAATTGCCACCTTGGCCAGGCCCAGGAGCAGACCGACGAGGAGATCCTCCTCCCGGCCCAAGCCCCTCCGCACCGGGTGCCCAAAGATCAGGAGCGTGGGACTGAAGTGCAGCCAGAATTTGAGGAGCAGCCCCTTCAGATACTCAAATAGGGGCTGCAACCTCGCACACTCCGTATAAATGTGGAACACGGACTCGTCCAGGCCGCAGAAAGTACAGCTGGCCTGGGAGTCGGTGAACCTACTTAAAAGTCTATTGCACGGGACTGCCCTGTGCAGCACCCTCCACCCCAGGTCCCCGATGTAAAGGGGGAAGACTCCCGCGTAGAGAGACCTCCATCGGGGTTTCCCCTCGCCGCCAGATGGCAACGCGGACCGCCAGGGCGTGTCCGGCCGGCTGACGAGGGCGAGGAAGTGGAAAGTGTGCAGGAGCAGCCCGTACAGGAAACCCCTCCGCGCCGATTGGAATGGCACGGAGGGCATTCCCGAGAGGCGGCTCGGGTTGTGCGGGACCGGCTCCCGAGGAGGGTTTCGGGGCCTGGGTCCGATGAGCAGTTCCGGCCGAGCGGGGGTCAGCTCACTCGCCACCCGCAGTGAGGGGCGTCCCGGGGGTTTCGGCTACTCCTCCGCCCGCCGAACCGTCCCCGGAGTCGGCCGCCCTGACAGCCGAGGTGCTCACCTCCGCCGGTGGGGGAGCGCCCTGACTGGAGGCGACCATGTTCCAGACTCGGAAAAGATCCCGGTAAAAGACAGGCAACTCCCTCAGAGCGGCGCGGCTAACGGACTCCAACGGGAGCTGCGTGTCGTCTTGAAGGCAGTGACACTGGCGGAAAAAATACATGGCCAGCGCACACCATCTGGGAGGATGCTCGACGTACAGGTATCTCTGCAGGGTCCGAAGGCGGAGAGTCGCAGCCTGGGTGCGGATGCACACCAGCGACTGACCGCCCTCCTCGATCGGGAGACTCAGGACCGCGGCAGAGACCCAGTGTTTCCTCTTGCCCCAGAAGAAATCGACGAGTTTCTTCTGGATCTTGGTGGCAAATACAGGGGGCGGGGCCAAAGTGACCAACCGGTACCACAAAATGGAGGCCACCAGTTGGTTTATGACCAACGCTCGGCCCCTGTAGGAAAGCACTCGGAGCAGTCCTGTCCAGCGCCCCAGCCGAGCGGTGACTTTCGCCTCCAACTCCTGCCAGTTTGCCAGCCAGGCTTCCTCAGCGGGGCGAAGGTGGACTCCCAGATAGAGGAGGTGCGTGGTGCTCCACGCAAAAGGTGTCATCACCTCTGGCAGGGAGTTCACCCGCCACTGACCAACCAGGAGTCCGGAACATTTCTCCCAATTGATCCTCGCGGAGGGCGCGGCAGAAAAGGTCTGCTGGCAGTCGCGCATCCTCCGCAAGTCAACGGGATCTATGATTGCGAGGAGCACGTCGTCGGTGTAAGCCGAGAGGATGACCCGCATGGCCGGCTCGCGCAGAGCCAATCCCGTCAACCTCCTGCGAAGCAGGCACAGGAAGGGCTCCAACCAGATGGTATACAATTGGCCGGACATGGGGCACCCCTGATGCACTCCTCTCCCAAATCGAAGTGGCGCCGTCAAGGACCCGTTAACTTTGACTAGACACTCTGCGGCGGCGTATAAAAGTCGGACCCGGGCCACGAAATGCGGCCCGAGTCCGAAAGCGCGCAGAGTCCCAAAAAGGTAATCATGATCCACCCTGTCGAACGCCTTCTCCTGATCGAGGGAGAGAAAGGCGACCGACTGACCAGTCCTCCGGGAAAGATGGATCAGCTCCCGGACCAGGTGGATGTTTTCCTGGATGGACCCGCCCGGGACCGTGTAGGACTGGTCGGGGTGGATCAAGTGGGCCAGCATGGAGCACAGGCGGGTAGACATAGCCCGGGCAAAGATCTTATAATCCGTGCTGAGGAGGGAGACCGGACGCCAGTTTTTAAGCAGGCGGAGATCGCCCCTCTTCGGCAGCAGGACGATGACCGCCCTGTGCCACGAGACGGGCATCTCCCCGGTCGCCAGGCTTTCCCCCAGGACCCACGCGTAATCGTCCCCCAGGACGTCCAAGAACGCGCTGAGGAACTCCACGGTCAACCCATCCAGCCCTGGGAATTTGCCCCTCGAGAGCTGGTGGAGGGCGCCAGTCAGCTCCGCCAACGTGAGCGGAGCCTCCAATCCTTCAGCGCCCTCCGGGCTGACCTGCGGCAGGTCCTCCCACAAAACTCTGCACGCATCCTCGCTGGACGGATCCGGAGAGAACAACGCACTGTAATATCCGGACCAGGAGGCCCATTCCCTCCGGATCCGTGATGGAGGATCCGTCGTCGTCCAGCAGCTCGACGAGCTGCTTACGGACCCCCCGCCATTTTTCCAGCGAGTAGAAGAAGGGTGAGGCCCGGTCCAAATCTTCCAGGATCTGGATCCGCATCCTCACGTACGCGCCTCGGGTCCCTATGAGCTGCAGGTCCCTCAGCGCGCCCTTCTTCTCTTTGTACACCTGCCACAGGGCCGGGTCCACGACGGCATGACCGAAGCGGGACTCCAAGTCGAGCACCTCCCTCTCAAGGCGCCCGATCTCGGCTTCCCGCCTCTTGGTCGATCACTTCGCGTACTCCTGACAGAAGACGCGGATGTGAGTCTTGCCCACATCCAACCACAGCCTCAAGGAGGGGAAGCCCCACTGCTTCCTTCTCCAGTCGGCCCAGAATCGACAGAACGAGTCCCGAAATCGCTCGTCCTCCAGCAGCCGGTTGTTAAAGTGCCAGTACGCAGACCCATGCCCGCGTGCGGTGCGGAGTGATCTCCGCCCACACCAGATGGTGGTCCGAGCACGGCACCAGCCACATGGAGGCCGCCGAGACGTGGAAGACATAAGCCTGTGCAATGTGGAGGCGATCGATTCGCGACCCCACTCCTCCAGACCTCCACGTGAAGGTGCTGGAGTCGGGAATGGAGATTCCGCCAGATGTCCACCAAGTTCAGGGAGCTGATCAGTCCCCTCAACTTCTCCACCGACTCCTGGCCGTGCTGGGGACCGGAGCGATCCCCCACCTAGAGGGTGCAGTTAAAATCCCCCCCCCGAGGATGATGCACTCGCCGCTGTCGATGGAGCTCAAGAGAACGGATACTTCTTCAAAGAAGCTCGCTTGCAACGCGCCAGGTTTTGGGTGCGTACACGTTCACAAAGTGGAGCGGCACGCTACCCAGGCGAGGTGGAGCAAGCGGCCTGGCACTAGCTCCTTGATCCCCAAGATCTCCGGCAGAAAAGACGGGTCAACAAGATCGCCACACCACTAGAAATAGGGGTGAGGTGACTCATGTAGACCCCACCCTGCCACTCAAGGAGCCAGGTGGCTTCATCTCCCGGAACGGTGTGGGTTTCCTGCAGAAAGCTCACCGCGTATCTCCCTTCACTGAGGACTGAGAGATTGTGAAATCTGCGGTGAGCCCCTCTGCTGCCATTGATGTTGAGGCTGGCTATAGTTATCTTCATGTCAAAGGTACTTAAAACCCGTCACCAACAGCTCACTTTGAGAAGGGAGTGGGAGTGCACCTGGCCTTCCACTCCCCCAGCAACCCATTGAAGAACACATTAAAACGGCGCCTCTCAACCAGTTTCACGCCCGCGCGCTTGCCCGTTATCTTCAGGGCAGCACAGACGGACTGGATGATCAGCGCCAGATTCGACCAGCGGTCGAGGGCCAGCTGAACTTTATTGCGGCAGCCCCTGCAAACCGCGAGGAAATCCCGGAGTTCCGCCGTGGGGATGAGAGGAGATTCGGTGGGAGGCACGAGGGACACCACTACATCACTGGCGATGGAATCAAGATCATCCTCCGTGCCCCACACCGAATACCCATCCTCCTCCGGGTCGTCACCGCCAGCGGCCGACACGCCCACCGCACAGTGTGTGGCGAACGTCCCGGCTGCGCCAGCTGGTCCCACCTCCGTCACGATCCTACCCCCAGGATCGATGGCGGAGGAGTCCTCTCTGGGTTCTATTGTGAAACTGGAGCCTGCAGGCACCAGCGTTTCAGGACCCCCCTCCACCTCCGTCCCCAGAACAATGAGTGGTCCAGGGGAGACAGAAGTTCCCGACTCCGGAAAACCAGCCGGAGCCGAGACTGGAGGCGGAGAGAGGAGGCCATCTCCCGCTTCGCCAGCACCCACAGGCCCAGCAGATGGGGCAGCATTCTCTGTTATAACCGTGTCGGGTGTCTCTTGGTTGGTGGTGGACTCCGGCTGGGAGGGCCGACCCTCTGGGGCCTCGCCCTCCCCTTCACTCAGGGCATCCGACCCAGTAGCATTGGCAGAATGGGCGGAGTCCCCAGGCTCCCCCACCACAAGCAGGGCACGACTTACACCTTCAGGAGGGGCCTCATGTCCCGCGGCCTTCCCCTCCCCTCCATCCTGAGGAATAGGGAGCTCCTGCCCGGGCTTTGTAGCCTTGGTGGTGGCGGTAGGGGAAACCTGTGGACCCGAGACAGGAGACAGCTCCCCTCCAACAGATGGGCCCTGCGCCTCAGGGCCCCTTGTTACCTCTGTGCAGTGGTGCCTTCTCCTCTTTTTCCCAGTTGTGTGCGGAGGCTCAGAGAGCTCCATATCATCCACACTCTCCTTTTTTTATTCACACTGGGCCTGAGCCCAGCCCTGGGGCAAGTTGACTTCCCGAGATCGGGCTTTGTGCTGAGCTCAGACTCGGGTAGTGTCACGGTGTCCAGGGGACGCGCCTCTCGATGTTTATTTCTCCTCCGCGCCTTCCTTCCACTTGGACGGTCACTCCCCTCCCTGCCGGAGGCCATGAAAACCACAGCCTCCGGAACCGACTGAATGGTATCTGGTGGTGGTGTAGGGGGGGTGGGAGGAGGTGCAGCGTCGCCACCCTGGGCCGCCGAGTTGGAGTTGGCAGCCGTGAGTTTGGGGCAGTTCTTACGAACATGCCCCACCTCCTTACAGACATGGCACCGCACCCCGTCCAAGGTCCAGAAGACGCGATAGGCCGTCCCCTGGAATTCTACATTAAAGTGGCCCTATGTCACCTCCTCCCGCGCCAGCTGCATGAATAACTGGCGGCGGAAGGAGTACACGTGTCGGAGGCTGCTCTGCCGAAGACCGAGCGGGAGTGGGGTGAGCCCCGTCTTTACCTCCCCCAGATGGTGCAGGTGGGGAAGGAGGAGCTCACCAGGGATGAAGGGTGGGACATTGGATAGAATGACCCTTTGCGCAGTGGCCTCCAGGGGGTCCACTGGCAGAAAGGTCCCGCCCATGGTGAGCCCCTTGCTCAGAGCCAGGGACACCGCCCACTCGGTCTTCAGGAATAACACTGCCTTCCCGTATATTTTAGAGGCTGCAACAATGGCCGAAGGGCCGACAACCTCGGCCATTGCTTTCACGCATGCCTCTATAGTCATGTTCGGGTGGATGTAGCTCTTGACCCCATGCTTCGATGTTAATAAAGCAAACGGTGACGGGGCAACAGGTGCAGCTGCAGCAGCATCTGTACGGGAAGGCCCCACCACCGGCGAAGGAGGTCTTGCCATGGGGTCTAAGAGCCACGTCCACCCCCAAGAAACAAAACAAATTTACAGAATTTAAAAAAAAAGCTAACTTTAAACAAAGTGGAGTGGGAGTAGAGGAGGATGGGGTAGGATGGTAAAGGAAAAGGGGAGGATAGGTGACTGAGGCGACTGAGTGGAGGAAGGGAGAGAAAGGCTGAAAAGGATGTTTGATCCAACTGCCAGTTGGAGCACCTTTATCAAAATTAGTCCAAAACTGTCTGTTGTCTTCCAGTTGGGGAAGGCTTCTTCGCCCGGGACGGCTGGAGCCGCCCGGTACTCTCCTCTTCTGATTTTAACAAGACATTCTTCACCCGGGCAACTCCAGTTGTCCCGAGCAGGCAGTTGGGGTGGTGAGGGAGCTCCCTGTGTGCAAGCACCAATACAAATACAGGGGCCCCTACTGGATTTGGCTGCCCCACCCCTGTGTCTTCAGGCCTCTTCTCCCTCCCCCAAACAGTTCAAACTTAAGAGTCTTTCAGGTGCCCTGACACACACCTCTCCAAAACAATTGCAGCCTTCCTTGATAGTTTCTCTCCACTCTGTATTCACCTTTCTCCAGTCTCCTCTCTCCAGTTGCTGCAGTCTCCACTCCCCACTCTGAAGTTGCTGCAGCACAGGTGCAGCTGCTCCCCCTGATTGCTGGCAGGAAGTGCTCCAAATTGACCAGCCAATCCCCGTGCTGTATCTGTCCTGGGAGTGTTTGATGGGGACAGTGTCGAGGCAGTTTTACTCGGTATCCAACCCCGTGCCGTTGCTGTCCTGGGAGTGTTTGATGGGGACAGTGCAGAGCGAGCTTGACTCTATATCTTCCTCACACTGTACCTGTCCTGGGAGCAGATTAAACTAATATGATTAATATTCTGCATGTGTGGCATTCCTGAACATTAATCACTGTGACAGTGTCTGTGCTGTTCTGTCCTTATATTTTAAAACTCTTTCAGTTGCTGTCTATCTCTGGAGTTTGTGTTCCTCAAGTTGTTGCCTCATTGGCTATTGCTGAGTGTTGTTATTGAACTATGGGAGCAGTCACTGCTGGTCGTCATAATGACCTCGCTCAACTGACCCTCTCCACCCAGTCCATCCCACTCCACAGCCAGTGTCTGTGGCTGAACCAACTTGTTCACAACCTAGGCTTCCTATAGAACTCTGAGCCGAGCTGCCAGTTCCATCAGCCAGACCACTTACTTTCACCTCCATATCATTGCCTGTCTCTGTTTCTGCCTTGGTTAATCTGCTGCTGAATCCCTCTTCCATTCCTTTGTTAGCTCCAGATGCAACTATTCCAATCTTCTCATCACTTACATCCTTCCTTCCCTCCTTATAAACTTGAGTCCATCGAAAACTCTGTTGTATGTATCCTAATTCACACTAAATCCCATTCATCCATCATGCCTGCACTTGCTGTTCCACATTGGCTCCTGGTCTGGTAACTCTGTCCTCCTGAAGTCTCTGACTATCCACCTCACAGTTCACATCTCCCAGCTCCACAGCATCTGCAAACGTTGAAATTATGCCATTTATATATACGTCTGTGCCATTATAAATTGCCCCTAGTTTAGGTAGGGAAATATAGGGACAGGTGGGGATGTGGTAGGAATATGGGATTAGTGTAGGATTAGTAAAAAATGTGTGGTTGATGGTCGGCACAGACTCGGTGGGCCGAAGGGCCTGTTTCAGTGCTGTATCTCTAAACTAAACTAAACTAAAACTAAACTACTGTGTACTCCCAACCAGTTTCAACAACAACTATTTACAACTTCTCTCTGCTTTCTGTTTCTTAGCCAGTGTCATATCCACACTGTCCCTGCCCCTTTAATCCATGGGCTGTAGTTTTCCTGACAAATCCATTAGATAGCACTTGATCAGATGACATTTGAAAGTCCATATAAATAACATCAGCCATGCTGCCTTCAACAAGCCGCTCCATGACGTCATTGAAGAACTCGATCAAGTTTGTCAGACATGATTGGCATTAACATATCCAGGATGCTTGTCATTTATAAACTCCTGTTTCTCCAAGGCAAAAAGGATTTGTCCCAGATTACAGTCTGTAATAGTTTCCCCAAATTTACATCGATGTTATTCTGCTGGAACTGTGATTCCAGAGTTTATCCATTTATCTTGTTTTAAACAGGATGATACATTGAGGAATCTGTAGTAATCTATCACCACTGCCATCTCCGAGGAGCATTGTAAGATTCTGGCCATTTCCTCTGCTATTTCAACCATTCTTTCCATCAGCAGCCCTCATACATCCACCTGGAAAGCGTAAATGTTATTCATTATCATGGTACCAACAGTGTTGGATTGATATGTGTTAACTGAACCTGTTTGTTCAGTGACTGTACTTAATGCCAGTCTCCATGAACCCTAATTGTGTCACTGGAGGGTTTCCATCTTCTATTAATAAGCGGATCCTCTCAATGTGTTATCCCATTGTGTCAGTGGGAACATCATCCCCGGCACTAACAGGGATCAGCGGCTCCAGAAAGAGGGAAAGATCAGAATCTGAGAATAATAGATTGGAATGTTACAATGACTCAGAATCTGAGAACAATAGATTGGAATGTTACAATGACTCAGAATATGAGAACAATAGATTGGAATGTGACAACAATAGACATGAGTTTATCCGATTGGTTTGATAGTCTTACTGCAGATGATGATTGGATACCATTAGCATGGCGGATTTATGATGCACTTCGGATGATTCAATACATTTATTATCCCATCCTAGCTATTGTTGGTGTCCCTGGTAAGTCTTTCTGTCCAGCTATTAATTCTATAAAACATGTTTAACTGCGTTACTGTCCTTGTTATTTCAGCACTGGGGAGATTGAAGCCATAGTTTTCAATCCACAATGCAAACTCTATTCTCTACTTCATGAATCCACCAATATATGAGGCTGACACAAACTGTTCACTACCTCGCTGATTGATTTGACCCTAAGCTGAGTTCCAAAACTGTATCCTGTCCATCACCATTCCTGTCTACTGCCACCTCCGTAATATGATCCCCTGTCTTAGACCATATGCTCCTTAAACCACTATGTGTCGCTTTGTTAAAACCAGACCCGACTGTCCTAATGTTAAGCGACAAGTCTCCCAGTTACAAACCTTCATGAACCACAGCCATTGAAATCTTTTCTGCTTGTACCCTAACTCACACCAAATTCCAATCACCCATTAACCCTGTGCTCACAGATATACAATGGTTCCTGGTCCAGTCGCACCACAATTCTATTCTTCTTATTCTTGTGTTCAGAATCCTCTATGACCTCACCCCTCCAATTAGTCCCATTCACCAGTCAGTTTGCCATATTCCTGCAAATTGTTTCCCTTGCAATATTGATACAATTCAATTTTAAAAGTGAATTTTCTCCCTCTATATCTCTCTGTGGCTGTAATGTTGGACTCTTTGGAGCCACTGGTGCTGAAGCTATGGCTCCTAGAACCCTTAAAAAGGTAGGATGCGCTACCGGTCACTCGTGGCTTCTCTCCAGTGGTGTTTCATGCTGAGCAGGGCATTCCGAAAGCATTGACACACGTATTTGAAACTTGGTCTGTACATGTCCACTGACCGCCTCTGTTAGTCACTCTCAGCTGAACATACAGTCAGCAGCACGAAGAACACTCTCTAGTGTTAGTTAAAAGGACCAGGCATCCAACTTACAGTTGAGGGGCGTTTGACTTACTTCTGCTATTGTAAAGTTAGTGGAGGTGCTGTGGATGGTTTTCTGGAAATTGTGTTGTGAGCTGCTGCAGACATTCAGGGAGGACAGAGGATTTGGTGACCCAACTCTGGACGGGGTATGGGGACTGTAGTTACAGTGTCTCTGGGTCTGTAGCATGACCAACAAATGAAGCAGAGTCTGCAGAGAGCGGAGCTGTGTAAACAGGGAGGAGGAGTGTGCTCTGCCCTACCCAGCCCGGGTTTTCTACCAACACCTAACCCAGGAGCAGTGTGTGAGGTGACTCTGATTCAATAAGGAGATGGTCACAGAGCTGTATCACCTCCTGCAACACGACCTTGAGCCTGACACCAGGGTGAGGACGGAGCTGTCAGTGGCTGTTAAGGTCACAGTTTCATTGAACTTCTCTGTATCCGGATCTTTCCAGATGGGAGCACGTGACATATTCAATATCTCCGAGTCTGCTGTCCATTTATGTATCCGTTAGGTGATGAAGGCCATCTATGCCGAGTGAGGTGACTACATCATTTTCTCCCTCACACTCTCCATGTGCCTCCTGAGTGTTTCCCTGATAATTGTTTCTATACCCTGACTTACCACTCATGTTGAACAGAATGGCCTGTAGTTGCTCGGACGGTCCTTACACCCATTCCAGTCTAAGGGTGTCACATTTACCACTCTCCAATCTTCTGTCACCTCGCCCATATATGGACGAATGTAAGATTATGGAAAGCTCTTCTGCTATCTACATACCTACTTCCTTTAACCATCCAGACCTGGTGGATTATCTACTCTAACATAGCTAGCCTTTCCCGTACCTCCTCCCTCTGAATTTTCACTCTCTCCATTGCCTCTACTCTCTCCACTTACACTAGTATTTTATAGTTTCCTGTTCCAACAGCGAAACGAAGTAATCATTTGCTATTTTAACCTTCCCTGTGCCTCGAAGCATATATACACGCTTTGTCCCGGATAGTCACCACCTCACCTCGTCCTATCTGATTGATATCTACATGCCTGGACCAAATGTTTGTATTGCCTATGAGAAGATCTTTGGGTTCTCTTTTATGTTGGATGATAATGCATGTTTAATGTGGTGGATGAAGTGCTGATCAATCGGGCTGCTTTGTCCTGGATGGTGTAAAACTTCCTGAGTGTTGTTGGAATTGCACCCATCCAGGCAAGTGGAGATTATTTCGATGAACTCCTGACTTGTGTGGAGCAAACTTTACTTGTCAATTATCAGCCTAAGGCTGGATATTGTCGAGGTCTTTCTGCATTTAGGTATGGACTGCTTCAGTACCTGAGCAGTCACAAATGGTACTAAACCTGATTCAGTCATTCACAAATACTCCCATTTCTGACCTTATGATGGAGGGACAGTGATTGATGAAGCAGCTGAAAATGATTGGGCCTAGGACACTACCCTGAGGAACTCCTGCAGTGATGTCCCGGGACTGAGATAATTGATCTCCAACAACCACAACCATCTTCCTTTGTGCTAGGTATCACTCCAACCAGCAGAGGGTTCCCCCCTGATACCCATTGAATTCAGTTTTGCTAGGGCTGCTTGATGCCGTACTTGGTCAAATGCTGACTTGATGTCCAAGGCAGTCACTCTCACCCCACCTCTGGAGTTCAGCTATTTTGTCCATGTTTGAACCAAGATTCTAATGAAATTAGGAGATGAGTGGATCTAGGGGAACTCAAACGGATCATCGTTGAGCAGATTACTGGTGATTAAATGCCACTTGATAGCACTATTGATGACACCTTCCATTACATGGCTGATGAATGACAGTAGGCAGAATGGTGGTGGAAGCATGGCTATTGGAACACTTCCGACCTACCCTTAAGGAGACGGAAAATTGGCATACAGGCCCGTGAGGGCCAATATTCAGACTGTAACTGCTCGCCGTGGCGATCAGTATCCTTGACTAGGAGATGAATATTACAAATGTACCAGCTCGGAATGGTGATCAGTATCCTGATCTGGTTGACCCACATTGACATGTACCAGCTCGGCATGGTGATCAGTATCCTGGGCTGGGTTGACCCACATTGACATTGTACCAGCTCGGCATGGAGATCGCTATCCTGGGCTGGGTTGACACTTATTGACGTTGTACCAACTCGGCATGGCGATCAGTATCCTGCACTGGTTGACCCAAATTCACACTGTGCCAGCTCGGCCTGGAGATCAGTATCCTGGGCTGCTTGACCTGTATACGGACTGCACCAGCTCAACATGGTGATCCGTATCCTGGGCTGGTTAACCCATATTCACACTGGACCAGCTCGGCATGGTGATCAGTATCCTGGGCTAGTTAACCCATATTCACACTGGACCAGCTCAGCATGGTGATCAGTATCCTGGGCTGGTTGACCCATATTCACACTGGACAAGCTCAGCATGGTGATCAGTATCCTGGGCTGGTTGACCCATATTCACACTGGACCAGCTCAGCATGGTGATCAGTATCCTGGGCTGGTTGACCCATATTCTGACTGTACCATCTCAGCCTGGTGATCAGTATCCTGGGCTTGTTCACCATATTCACTCTGTGCCAGATCCGCAAGGTGATCAGTATCCTGAGCTGGTTGACCCATATTCACATTGGACCAGCTCAGCAATATATTTAGTATCCTGGGCTGGTTGACCCATATTGTGACTCTACCATCTCGGCCTGGTGATTAGTATCCTGGGCTGGTTGACCCATATTCTGACTGTACCATCTCGGCATGGTGATCAGTATCCTGGGCGGGCTGACCCATATTCACACTGTACCAGACCAGTATGGTGATCAGTACCGCGAGAAATGCAGGGAAGTTATGCTGACTCTTTATAAAGCTTAACTAGACTACTGCGTCCAGTTCTGGTGACCACACTTTTGGAGGAATGTGAAGGTGCTTGTGTGCGTGTGGAGGAAATTTACCAGAGTGTTTCCAGGGATGCGGGATTTTGAGTACAAGGTTATTGTGGTAAATCTGGTGTTATTTTCCTTGTAGAAAGGAGAATAAGGGGAGTTATGAAGGAGATTTACATGATTATCACAGGTTTAGATAAGGTAAACAAAGAAAATCTGTTCCCTGTAGGTGATGGTACAAGGACTAGAGATAAGGTTTGGGTAAGAGATGCAGGGGAAATGTGAGGATGAACTTTATTATGTACTGTGCGATAGACAGAGCGAAGCAATTCCATAACTAACGGATCAGATCTAAGCTCTGCAGTCCTGCCACATCCAGTCGTGAATGGTGGTGGACAATTAAGCAACTAACTGGAGGAGGTGGCTCCACAAATATCCCCATTCTCAATGATGGGGGAGCCCAGCACATCAGTGTAAAAGATAAGGCTGAAGCATTTGTAACAATCTTCAGCCAGAAGCGCCGCTGGAAGCCTCCCATACTTTACTTTGTATTCTCCATTCACAATATTTATCTTAACAATTTTAAACTTAAGTTAAAAGATTAGAATAACAAGGGGTTTTAAAAGAAAGAAAACAAAGGAAATAAATTGCTTCAGTTGTTTTGATCTGTTCTTTCTTCAAATTACTTTCAAACAATTAGAATTAAAACTGAAAACAGAGGTGAATTCTCACAAGTAAACATTCTAACTCCAAACAAAGTGATTAAACCTGTAGTAAACTTCAGTCTGAGTCATCCACATCCATGGATGCGTGTTTCTCTTACTATTTCTCTTTCCTCCACACCTCTCTCTCCCGCCCTCTCTCTGTCTCACTTTCTCTCGCCGTCTCTCTCTCTTTCCCAGCACAAAGGAATTAGAATAAAGAAAAAGAACAAAGAAAAATACAGCACAGGAACAGGCCCTTCGGCACTCCAAGCCTGCGCCGATCGAGATCCTCGATCTAAACCTGTCACCAATTTTCTAAGGGCCTGTATCTCTTTGCTTCCTGCCCATTCATGTATCTGCCTAGATAGATCTTAAAAGACGCTATCATGCCCGCGTCGACCACCTCCGCTGGCAACGCGTTCCAGGCACCCACCACACTCTGCGTAAAGAACGTTCCACGCATATCCCCCCTAAACTTTTCCCCTTTCACTTTGAACTCGTGTCCTCTCATAATTGAATCTCCCACTCTGGGAAAAAGCTTCTTGCTATCCACCCTGTCTATACCTCTCATGATTTTGTACACCTCAATCAGGTCCCCCCTCAACCTCCGTCTTTCTAATGAAAATAATCCTAATCTACTCAACCTCTCTTCATAGCTAGCGCACTCTATACCAGGCAACATCCTGGTGAACCTCCACTGCACCCTCACCAAAGCGTCCACATCCTTTTGGTAATGTGGCGACCAGAACTGCACACAGTATTCCAAATGTGGCCGAACCAAAGTCCTATACAACTGCAACATGACCTGCCAACTCCTGTACTCAATTCCCTGTCCGATGAAGGAAAGCATGCCGTATGCCTTCTTGACCACTTGATTGACCTGCGTTGCCACCTTCAGGGAACAATGGACCTGAACACCCAAATCTCTCTGTACATCAATTTTCCCCCGGACTTTTCCATTCACTGAAAAGATCACTCTTGAATTGGATCTTCCAAAGTGCATCACCTCGCATTTGCCCTGATTGACCTCCATCTGCCATTTCTCTGCCCAACTCTCCAATCTATCTATATTCTGCTGTATTCTCTGACAGTCCCCTTCATTATCTGCTACTTCACCAATCTTAGTGTCGTCTGCAAACTTGCTAATCAGACCACCTATACTTTCCTCCAAATCATTTATGTATATCACAAACAACAGTGGTCCCAGCACGGATCCCTGTGGAACACCGCTGGTCACACGTCTCCATTTTGAGAAACTCCCTTCCTCTGCTACTCTCTGTCACCTGTTTCCCAGCCAGTTCTTTATCCATCTAGCTAGTACACCTTGGACCGCATGCGCCTTCACATTCGCCATCAGCCTGCCATGGGGAACCTTATCAAACGCCTTACTGAAGTCCATGTATATGACATCTACAGCCCTTCCCTCATCAATCATCTTTGTCACTTCCTCAAAGAATTCTATTAAGTTGGTAAGGCATGACCTTCCCTGCACAAAACCATGTTGCCTATCACTGATAAGCCCATTTTCTTCCAAATGGGAATAGATCCCATCCCTCAGTATCTTCTCCAGCAGCTTCCCTACCACTGACGTCAGGTTCACCGGTCTATAATTACCTGGATTATCCCTGCTACCCTTCTTAAACAAGGGGACAACATTAGCAATTCTCCAGTCCTCCGGGACCTCACCCGTGTTTAAGGATGCTGCAAAGATATCTGTTAAGGCCCCAGATATTTCCTCTCTCGCTTCCCTCAGTAACCTGGGATAGATCCGGACCTGGGGACTTGTCCTCCTTAATGCCCTTTAGAATACCCAACACTTCCTCCCTCCTTATGCCGACTTGACCTAGAGTAATCAAACATCTGTTCCTAACCTCAACATCTGTCATGTCCCTCTCCTCGGTGAATACCAATGCAAAGTACTCGTTTAGAATCTCACCCATTTTCTCTGACTCCACGCATAACTTTCCTCCTTTGTCCTTCAGTGGGCCAATCCTTTCTCTAGTTACCCTCTTGCTCCTTATATATGAGTAAAAGGCTTTGGGATTTTCCTTAACCTTGTTTGCTGAAGATATTTCATGACCCATTTTAGCTCTCTTAATTCCTCGCTTCAGATCGGTCCTACATTCCCGATATTCTTTCAAAGCTTCGTCTTTCTTCAGCCACCTAGACCTTATGTGTGCTTCCTTTTTCCTCTTAACTGGTCTCACAATTTCACCTGTCATCCATGGTTCCTTAATCTTGCCATTTCTATCCCTCATTTTCACAGGAACATGTCTCTCCTGCACGCTAATCAACCTCTCTTTAAAAGCCTCCAACATGTCACATGTTGATTTGCCTTCAAGCAGCTGCTCCCAATCTACATTCCCCAGCTCCTGCCGAATTTTAGTATAGTTGGCCTTCCCCCAATTTAGCACTCTTCCTTTCGGACCACTCTCATCTTTGTCCATGAGTATTTTAAAGCTTACAGAATTGTGATCACTATTCCCAAAGTAGTCCCCTACTGAAACTTCAACCACCTGGCCGGGCTCATTCCCTAACACCAGGTCCATTATGGCCCCTTCCCGAGTTGGACTATTTACATACTGCTCTAGAAAACCCTCCTGGATGCTCCTTACAAATTCTGCTCCATCTAGACCTCTAACACTAAGTGAATCCCAGTCAATGTTGGGAAAATTAAAATCTCCGATCACCACCACCCTGTTGCTCCTACATCTTTCCATAATCTGTTTACATATTTGTACCTCTATCTCACGCTCGCTGTTGGGAGGCCTGTAGTACAGCCCCAACATTGTTACCGCACCCTTCCCATTTCTGAGTTCTGCCCATATTGCCTCACTGCTCGAGTCCTCCATAGTGCCCTCCTTCAGCACAGCTATGATATCCTCTCTGACCAGTAATGCAACTCCTCCACCCCTTTTACCTCCCTCTCTATCCCGCCTGAAGCACCGATATCCTGGGTTATTTAGTTGCCAATCATGCCCTTCCCTCAACCAAGTCTCAGTCATAGCAATAACATCATACTCCCAGGTACTACTCCAAGCCCTAAGTTCATCTGCCTTACCTGCTACACATCTTGCAATAAAAAAAATGCACCTCAGACCACCAGCCCCTTTGCGTTCTTCATCTGCTCCCTGCCGACTCTTCCCCTTAGTCACACTGACTTCATTATCTAGTTCCTTACAGGCTTTAGTTACTACCTCCTTGCTGTCAACTGACCTCCTGATTTGGTCCCCATCCCCCTGCCACATTAGTTTAAACCCTCCCCAACAGCTTTAGCAAAAGCACCCTCAAGGACTTTGGTTCCAGTCCGGCCCAGGTGTAGACTGTCCAATTTGTAATAGTCCCACCTCCCCCAGAACCGGTCCCAATGTCCCAACAATCTGAAACCCCTCCTTCCTGCACCATCTCTCAAGCCACGCATTCATCCTGACTATTCTTTCATTTCTACTCTGACTATCCCGTGGCACTGGTAGCAATCCTGAGATTACTACCTCTGAGGCCGTACTTTTTAACTTGGCTCCTAACTCCCTAAACTCTGCTTGTAAGGACCTCATCCCGTTTTTTACCGTTATCATTGGTGCCTATGTGCAAAACGACAACTGGCTGTTCACCCTCCCCCTTCAGAATGTTCTGCAGCCGGTCTGAGACATCACTGACCCGTGCACCTGGGAGGCAACATACCATTCGGGAGTCTCGTTTTCGACCACAGAACCGCCTATCTACTCCCCTTACAATCGAATTCCCTATGACTATAGACCTTCCACTCTTTTTCCCGCCCTTCTGAACAGCATAGCCGGCCACGGTGCCATGAACATGGCTACTGCTGCCTTCCCCTGGTGAGCCATCTCCCTCAACAGTATCCAAAACAGTATACTTGTTTTGGAGGGAGATGACCGCAGGGGACTCCTGCGCTGCTTTCCTGCTCTTTCTCTGCCTTTTGGTCACCCATTCCCTTTCTCCCTCTGCAATCCTAATCTGCGGTGTGACCAATTCGCTAAACGTGCTATCCACGACCTCCTCAGCATCGTGGATGCTCCAAAGTGAGTCCATCCGCAGCTCCAGAGCCGTCATGCGGTCTAACAAGAGCTGCAGCTGGACACACGTCCTGCACCTGAAGGAGTCAGGGGTATCAGCCTTGTCCCTGAGCTCCCACATTGAGCAAGAGGAGCATGACACGGGTCTGAGATCTCCTGCCATTTTTATTCTTAAGCTTAACTTAGTTAAATGAAAAAGGAGCGAATAGTTTTTACCAATCACACGATAATACAACAAGAGAAGTAGAAAAAGCCTGACCTTATCTACACACCACCGAGTCCCTTTTTTTTGGTTAGAGGAGGAGGGAGGAGGGTGGGGGGTGTGGGGGGAGAGACACTGCAAGTGTAGGGTCTCGGGTTCAGAAACAGCCCAAATATATAGGGTTTTACTTACCCTGCAGCCCCTTGGTCTCCACCGAAAACAAAAGGAAATTAAGTTTACTTTGAAACTGACCTTCCCAGCTGCTCACTCGCTCGCACTCTCTGCTCCGGAAAACGCTGCTGCGATAGAATTGCTATTTAACATTCCAACATCCATGTTATAGTAACTTTTATCCTCCCCACTCACACCAATTTAAAATCCAACTGTACACTCATGTTAAACAACCAACTACTTGAAGACAACATGCAGGACCAGATGAGAGAGGGTTAACTGACCCTAATAGACACTAACCTGAGACAGACAAATAAATCAAACTGGAAACATCAAATACACAAACAGAAACTAACTCACACACAAGCTTTTCCTTTTGTTTTCCTCACACAGTGTTTCAGCCTCACTGCGGCTCCAAAACATTTCCTTTCCTTTTATATCTCAACTGCACTCGTGACTTGTTGGGATTGAGAGCAACAGACTGTTCTATTCTGTGTTGTCACCAGTTTAAGGGGACAGACTGGCATGGGCATCACCTTAACGGGACAGACTGGCAAGCGCGCTACCTTAACGGGACAAAATGACAAGGGTGTCACCTTAACGGTACAGACTGGCAAAGGCATGAACTTAATGGGACAGACTGGTAATAGCGTAATCTTAACGGGACGGTCTGTTAAGTGTTATCCTTCTCCATCATCGTCCCCCTCCGAGGCCTCCTGTTCCGTTTCAGTACCACCTGTCTGATACTTTGCTTTTTGCGATGGCTGCTGCCGCCGCCTGGGTGCTGCTTTCCCCTCTGGGTTTACAGTCACTGAATGTTAGACCTGTACTGTGCATGGTCTGTCTTCTGGTGGGGTCACTCCTGTAACTCCCTAAGGACACCTCTAGAATCCTCTAACTTCTGGGTCACTGGACATTATCCTGTGTGACAGTAACAATATGTTTCTTTGCTAACTCTAACCGCTGCTGAACTGCACAAGCCTGTACTGCATTAAGTGTCTGTTGTTGTATTGTGACATTAAAGATTATTGTGTAACTCATGTAGCTGTGTCTGCTGTTGCTGCTGTTTCTGTTCACTTTGAGCGACTATTTCTCTCACCTGTGACTGTATCACTTCCTCATCGCACTGTGCACGGTGTGATGCTGGACATGGAGTCAGATTTAAAGCCTTTTCACCTTTCCGATGTTTAGCCAAGACCTGTGCCTGGATAAACTTCACTATCTTTTTAAATGGAACGTGTTCATGCTTCCATACACAGTCTCCGAACAAGGACTGGACACTGTCCATATTACACTTAGTGCTTAACTCTTCCTCATATGTTTCCCAGAGACCCTTCTTCCCGTTGTCTTTTTGTGACATAATGTGTATTTAAAGAGACATCGCTGGGTCAGTATAACCTGCTGTCCCTCAAAGGAATTTATCCCTGCAAGAATTTTCACTGGTCAAACGAATGTTCCCATGTTTATGCAACTTCCTCCAACACCCTCGGTTTTCCGGGTAGTCAAAGTCCCGGGTTTCAGCACCACTTGTTAGATCCGGGGTTTGGTTTAATGTAATTGTTAGACTTAGCTCAATTACAATGACAGTCTATGTTGGGAGATCAGATCTAAAAGGGACTTGCAGCTCAGACTAGCGATAAAACTACATGTGTACGTGGCTGCTTTCACAGACTTCACAGACTAAATGAAGTTCTCCACAAAATGCACAACATTGTGATACTGAGCAAAGGGCAGTGGTCAGCAGTTGTGTTCACAATGGAACACCGGTACTCAACCTCCGGTTATCTGTGGAAACTTGTCTCTTCAATGAACTCTATCTTCTGTCTTCTTCTTGATGATGATGTGCGTTTTTAGGGTCTTACAAGTTACTAATTTATACAATATAATAAAAGCAAAATACTGCGGATGCTGGAAATCTGAAATAAAAGCAAGAAATGCTGGAACCACTCAGCAGGTCTGGCAGCATCTGTGGAAAGAGAAGCAGAGTTAACGTTTCGGATCAGTGAACCTTCATCGGAACTAATTTAGACACCTTTCCCAGCTTGGTTCTGTTCCATATTATAGTAAAAGCCCGTTTCTGATCATTTGATTGGTCAGTAATTAACTAACTACACTTCCATGATGGTACTTCGAGCCTGGTTTAAGTTATTATCATTGTCATTCAGTGGGGGGTTGGGGAGGGGCCTCCAGATTCCAGCTGCCTTGACTCCACGAGTTCCTTTACAAAAGGTCATATCTGACCCGGTGCCATCCTGCTGTGGATGTTCAACCACAGTGACCACTTAATGGCATTGATATGCACTTATCTCAATTCACAGCTTCCTGGCCACAAGGGCATTGTTTACAGTTTTATACCAGTTAAAAAGGTAGCAGTCTCCTTGAGATACCTCACAGTCTAACGACTTTTAAATAACGGGTCTGAACAGGTCATGGCTTGTCCAGAAGTTTAGTTAACATCATGCGTTGTGTTTATGTAACATACAGAATACTATTTTAACCGTGATACTGAAGAATATGACAACTATGTTCTAACAGTCCTATCATAAAATAAACACAATCCCACAGTTTAGTTCCAACAAGGACGGAGATATCTAGCTTTGTATTTGAAGACAGCGGCCACTACTGCCCACTGTTGACTGATTGTATCTGAATCTGTTGGGTTTTAGCTAAACACAGGGCATTTATTTTATTCGCTCATTCATGGGATGTGGGGGTCGCGGTCTAGGCCAGCATTTATTGCACATCCCTAATTGCCCTTGAGAAGGTGGTGCTGAGCTCCCTTCTTGAACATGTGGGGTAGATGCACCCACAGTGCTGTCCGGAAGGGATTGCCAGGATTTTCACCCAGCAACAGTGAAGGAATGGCGATATAGTTCCAAATCAGGATGGTGTGTGACTTGGAGGGGAACTTGCAGGTAGTGGTGTTCCCGTGCATCTGGTACTCTTGTCCTTCTAGGTGGTGGAGGTCGCGAGTTTGGATGGTGCTGCCTCAGCAGCTTGGGTGAGTTGCTGCAGTGCATCTTGTAGATGGTACACACTGTTGCCACTGTGCATCAGTGGTGGAGGGAGTGAATATTGTCGGTGGGGTGCCAATCAAGTTTGCTGCTTTGTCGGGAATGGTCCTGAGCTTCTTGAGTGTTGTTGCAACGTCACACATCCAGGCAAGTGGAGAGTATTCCATCACACTCCTGACTTGTGCCTTGTCGATGGTGAACAGGCTTTGGGAAGTTAGGAGGTGAATTACTCGCCACAGGATTTCTAGCCTCTGACCTGCTATTGTAGCCACGGTATTTATATGGCTACCCCCGTTCAGTTTCTCGTTCTGTTTCAAATCAATGGTAACCCTCCAGGATGTTGATCGTGGGGGATTCAGTGATGGCAATGCCATTGAAAGTCAGCGTAAGATGGTTAGATTATTTCTTTTTTTAGATGGTCATTGCCTGGCACTTGAGTGGCACGAAAGTTACTTGCCACATAGAACATAGAACATAGAACAGTACAGCACAGTGCAGGCCCTTTGGCTCACGATGTTGTGCCGAACTATTAACCTACACTAAGATTTAAGTAACTATCTATCCTTCATTCTACTATCATCCATGTACCTATCCAAGAGTCGTTTAAATACCCCTAATGTATCTGCTTCTACTACCACAGCTGGCAGCGCATTCCACGTACCCACCAATCTCTGTGTAAAGAACCTGCCTCTGACATCACCCCGAAACCGTCCTGCAATCACCCTAAAATTATGCCCCCTGGTGATAGCCCTTTCCACCCTGGGAAAAAGTCTCTGACTATCCACTCTATCTATGCCTCTCATCATCTTGTACCCCTCTATCAAGTCACCTCTCATCCTTCTTCACTCCAATTAGAAAAGCCCTAGCTCCCTCAATCTATCTTCGTAAGACATACCCTCCAGTCCAGGCAGCATCCCGGTAAATCTCCTCTGCACCCTCTCTAAAGCTTCCACATCCTTCCTATAATGAGGAGACCAGAACTGAACACAATATTCCAAGTGTGGTCGAACCAGGGCCTTATGGAGCTTCAGCATAACCTCGCGGCTCTTAAACTCAATCCGCCTGTTATTGAAAGCCAACACACCATACGCCTTCTTAACAACCCTATCAACACATCAGTCCGAGATGGCTATTGTCCAGATATTGTTGCATTCGACATGGGTTGCTTCAGTATCTGAGGGATGGTGAATGGTGCTGAACATTGTGCCATCATCAGTGAACATCCCCACTTCTGACCTTTTGATTGAAGGATTATCATTGATGAAGCTGCTGAAGATGGTTGGGCCTCGGACACTACCCTGAGGAACTCCCCCAGTGATGTCCTGGAGCTGAGCTTATTGACCTCTAACAACCCCAGCCAGCTTCGTTTGCGTTAGATATGAGTCCAACCAGGGAGAGTTTTCCCCTTGATTCCCATTGATTGCAGTTTTGCTAGGCTCCTTGATGCCATTCTCGGTCAAATGCTGCCTTGATAACAAGGGCAGTCATTGTCACCTCACCTCTTGAGTTCAGCTCTTTTGTCCATGTTTGTACCAAGGTTGTATTGAGAGAAGGAGCTGAGTGGCCATGGCAGAAGCCAAATGCAGCGTCAGTGAACAAATTATTGCGAAACAAGTGCTGCTTGATGGCACAGTTAACATTTGGCGAAGTGTTGGTTTGGTGGTAATGTCACTGGCATAGTAATCCAGAGGACCAGGCTAGTGCTCTGACGACATGAGTTCTAATCCTACCACAGCAGATATTGAAATTTGAATTCAATTAATAAAATATGGAATTTAAATTGTTGGTCTAATGGTGCCATGAAACCTTTGTCAATTTTTATGAAAAACCATCTGGTTCAGTGATGTCCTTCAGGGACGGAATTCTGTTGTCCTTACCTGGTCAGGCTTACATGAGATTCCAGACTCACAGCAATGTGGTTGACTATGAAATGGCTTAGCAAGCCACTCAGTTCAAGGGCAATTAGGGATGGACAATAAATGCTGACCTCACCAGCGATGCCCACATCCGATGAACGAATGAGAACAGCTTCCATCACTTTGCTGATTATTGAGAGTAGACTGATGGGGTGGCAGCTGGCCAGTTTCAACTTGTGCTGGTTTTTGTGTACAGTTAATGAATTTTGGGAGGACTAACAAGACAAGGGGATATACAATGGATGGTAGGACCCAAGGAAGCACAGCAGGTCAGAAGGACCTTGGTGTACTTGTCCATAGGTCACTGATTGCAGCAGCACAGGTAGATAAGGTGGTTAGGAAGGCATATGGGATTCTTGCATTTATTGGCCAATGCATAGAATATAAGAGCAGGGAGGTTATCATCATAATATATAAAACGCTAATTTGGCCACAGTTGGAGTACTGTCTAAGGTTCTGGTCACCACACTATAGGAAGGATGCGATTGCACTGGGGAGGGTGCAGAGGAGATTCACCAGGATGTTGCCTGGGCTGGAGCATTTCACCTATGAAGGGAGATTGAAAAGGCGAGGGTTGTTTTCGTTGGAAGACAGAAGGCTGAGGGGGGACATGATTGAGGTATACAAGATTATGAGGGGCATTGATAGGTTCGATAGGAAGAAACATTTTTCCCTTAGCGGAGGGGTCAAGAACTAGGGGACATAGATTTAAGTTGAGAGGCAGGAGGTTTAGTGGGGATTTGAAGAATTTTCCTTTCACACAGAGTTTGGTTGGAATCAGGAACGCGCAGCCTGAAGACGTGGTGGAATCAGGAACCCTCACAACATTTAAAACCTATTTAGATGAGCACTTGAAACTCCATAGTACACAAGGCTACGGGCCAGCAAAATGGGATTAGAATAGTTGGGTGCTGGATGGCCAGCACAGACTCGATGGGCCGATGGGCCTGCTTCTGTGCTGTATAACTCTATGACTCTATGACACACCTGGGCAATGTTCCAGATTGCCAGCCAGATGCTAGTTTTGTAGCTGCACCGGAACAGCTTGGCGAGGGGCACAGCAAGTTCTGGAGCACAGGTCTTCAGTACTATGAATCCCATAGCCTTTGCAGTATCCACCGCCTTCAGTCATTTTCTGATATCACGTGGAGTGAATCGGATTGGCTGATGTCTGGCATCTGTGATGCTGGGGACAGCAGGAGGAGGCTGAGATCGATCATCAACTCGGCACTTCTGGCTGAAGATTGTTGCAAATGCTTCAGCCTTATTTTTCACACTGATGTGCTGGCCTCTCCCATCATTGAGGATGGGGATATTTGTGGAGCCACCTCCTCCAGTTGGTTGTTTAATTGTCCACCATAATTCACAATTGGATGTGGCAGGACTGCAGAGCTTAGATATGATTCATTGTTTGTGAGATCACTTAGTCTTGTTGATTTCATTCTGCTTCACTGTTTTGCATGCAAGAAGTCATGTGTTGTAGCTTCACCAGGTTGACACCTCATTTTGAGGTTTGTCTGGTGCTGCTCCTGACATGCCCTCCTGCACTCTTCATTGAAACAGGGTTGGTGTCCTGGCTTGATGGTAATGGTTGAGTGGAGAATATGCCGGGTCATGAGGTTAAAGATTGTGTTTAATTACAGTTTTGCTGTTGCGAATGGCCCAAAGCGCCTAATGGATGCTCAGTTTTTGGTTGCTGGATCTGTTTGAAATCTATACCATTTAGCACAGTGCTAGTGCCACACAACACGAAGAAGGGTATCTTCAATGTGAAGACGGGACGTTGCCTCCACAAGGACTGGGCGATGGTCACTCCAATCAATACTGTCATGGACAGATGCATCTGTGACAGTTAAATTTGTGAGAACGAGGTCAAATAGGTTTTTCCCTCCTTTTCGTTCCCCACCAACTGCCGCAGACACAGTCTAGCAGCTATGTCCTTTACGGCTCTGCCAGCTCAGTCGTTAATGGTGCTACTGAGCCATTCTTGCTGATGGACATTGAAGTCCCCCACCCAGAGATCATTCTGTGCCCCTGTTACCCTCAGTGCTTCGTCCAAGTGGTGTTCAGCATGGAGGATTACTGACTCACCAGGTGAGGGAGGGTGGTAGGTGATAATCAGCAGGATGTTTCCTTGTCCATGTTTGACCTGATGCCGTGAAGCTTCATGGGGTCTAGAGTCAAGGGTCTGTCCTGCTGCTGTGAGAGGACATACCCGGGATGGTGATGGCAGTGTCTGGCACACTGTCTGTTAGCTATGATTCGGTGAATATGACTGTGTTTTCTGCTGCTTGACTAGTCTGTGGGACAGTTCTCCCAACTTTGGCTCAAGCCCCCAGATGTTAGTAAGGAGGACCTTACAGGGTCGACAGGGCTGGGTTTGTCTTTGTTGTTTCTGGTGCCTAGGTCGATGCCGGGTGGTCTGTCCGGTTTCATTGTTTATCTTAGATTTTGTAGCCGTTTCGTACAACTGAGTAGCTTGCTAGGCCATTTCAGAATCAACCACATTGCTGTGAGTCTGGAGTCACATGTAGGCCAGACCAGGTTCGGATGGCAGATTTCCTTCCCTAAAGGACATTAGTGAACCAGATGTGTTTTTACAACAATCGACAATGGTCACCATGAGAATAGATATTTTAATTCTGGAGTTTTATTAAAGATAATTAATGATGTCAGAGTATGTCTTGTTTTGAAATTCAAATAAACTAGAAATTCTCCAAGTAACAGTTTGTAAGACGTCAGGAATGTAAGGAATTTGGATTGTTTAATTGTCCTGTGGTTGAAACTATGTATGTGACCAGGAAGGAAATCTGCTATTGTTTGTGCTGATAACAATCCTGAGGCATCTGTAACATCCACAAGTGGTGATGAAATTACTGAAGGAAATGTAAACACATGATCACCATCAAGGCAGTCTCTCATATCATAGTCTGAACAAAGAATTAGACATCTCAGTAAACAATGGTAGCTTACGGTGGATGTTGATAGGACAGTGTGATCTTGTCAATGAAACATGCGGCCCACCTTGATATGAAAGGTGCAAAGGTCATTGCAGATAGTAATTCAGTGATAAGGTCAAGGAGCTTGGTCAGTTACTGAACGATTAGCAGGGAGGGAAAGGCTCACTGGGTTATCATGTATGCATGACTCCTTGTAACACGTTTGTGACGAATGGGTGTATTGCTAACAGGTACATTGTGAATGGAGATTTTGTATAATTGTTAACTAGTAGTATTCCTACTGAATCTAGTCGAGTCATTGGTTTTAATTTGATCTTTGAGTGCTGTCTCATCATTTACTGTAATTCTCATGTTTGAACCATGGAGTAACCAATAAAAAAGATGGCAGTTTATGAACAACAATTGTTCAAATATGTGGACATGAGGATTCACATTATCATTGCCAGGAATGTCGACACAAAGACCTGCGTCCAGAGTTATGTCCTAGACTATTTAACGACCCTGATGAAAATATCTGGAATACAATTCCTGCATCATTGTTGTCCATCCATAATTATTCTTGACATTGATTGACTTGGTAGATTATTGCAGAGGACAGTTAAAAGTGAACCACATTGAGTTACCTGGAGACCAGAACAGATAAGGATGGCAGATCTCCTTTCCTAAAGGACATTAGTCAGCCAGATAGATTGTTATAAAAATCGATGATACTTTCAGGGCAACATTATTAAGTCCAGCATTAAATTACAGATTTTTATTTATCAATTGGATGTAATAAATCATTGAATTTTTAATTCCACCAGCTGCAATTGTGGGATTTGAACCCATGTCCCCAGGGCATTAGCCTGAGCCTCTGGATTACCAGTTCTGTGAGAATGCCACTATCCCACTGTCCCTTAAGACACCACATAAAACCTTCCTCTTTGACCAAGCTTTTGGTCAACTGACTTCATATCTCCTGTTGTATCTCCTGTTGTGGCTCAGTGTCATACTTTGAACAAAGAACAAAGAACAAAGAACAAAGAAAATTACAGCAAAGGAACAGGCCCTTCGGCCCTCCAAGCCTGCGCCGATCCAGATCCTCTATCTAAACATGTCGCCTATTTTCTAAGGGTCTGCATCTCTTTTCTTCCTGCCCATTCATGTATCTGTCTAGATACATCTTAAAAGACGCCATCGTGCCCGCATCTACCACCTCCGCTGGCTACGCGTTCCAGGCACCCACCACCCGCTGCGTAAAGAACTTTTCACGCATATCCCCCCTAAACTTTTCCCCTTTCACTTTGAACTCGTGTCCTCTCATAATTCAATCCCCCACTCTGGGTAAAAGCCTCTTGCTATCCACCCTGTCTATACCTCTCATGATCTTGTACATCTCAATCAGGTCCCCCTTCAACCTCCGTCTTTCTAATGAAAATAATCCTAATCTACTCAACCTCTGTTCATAGCTAGCGCACTCCATACCAGGCAACATCCTGGTGAACCTCCTCTGCACCCTCTCCAAAGCATCCACATCCTTTTGGTAATGTGGCGACCAGAACTGCACGCAGTATTCCAAATGTGGCCGAACCAAAGTCCTATACAACTGTAACATGACCTGCCAACTCTTGTACTCAATACCCCGTCCGATGAAGGAAAGCATGCCGTATGCATTCTTGACCACTCTATTTACCTGCGTTGCCACCTTCAGGGAACAGTGGACCTGAACACCCAAATCTCGCTGGACATCAATTTTCCCCAGGACTTTTCCATTTACTGTATAGTTCACTCTTGAATTGGATCTTCCAAAATGCATCACCTCGCATTTGCCCTGATTGAACTCCATCTGCCATTTCTCTGCCCAACTCTCCAATCTATCTATATGCTGCTGTATTCTCTGACAGTCCCCGTCACTATCTGCGACTCCACCAATCTTAGTGTTGTCTGCAAATTTGCTAATCAGTCCACCTATACTTTCCTCCAAATCATTAATGTATATCACAAACAACAGTGGTCCCAGCACGGATCCCTGTGGAACACCACTGGTCACACGTCTCCATTTTGAAAATATCCCTTCTACTGCTACTCTCTGTCTCCTGTTGCCCAGCCAGTTCTTTATCCATCTAGCTAGTACACCTTGGACCCCATGCGCCTTCACTTTCTCCACCAGCCTGCCATGGGGAACCTTATCAAACGCCTTACTGAAGTCCATGTATATGAGATCGACAGCCCTTCGCTCATCAATCAACTTTGTCACTTCCTCAAAGAATTCTATTAAGTTGGTAAGACATGACCTTCCCTGCACAAAACCATGTTGCCTATCACTGATAAGCCCATTTTCTTCCAAATGGGAATAGATCCTATCTCTCAGTATCTTCTCCAGCAGCTTCCCTGCCACTGATGTCAGGCTCACCGGTCTATAATTACCTGGATTATCCCTGCTACCCTTCTTAAACAAGGGGACAACATTAGCAATTCTCCGGTCCTCCGGGACCTCACCCGTGTTTAAGGATGCTGCAAAGATATCTGTTAAGGCCCCAGCTATTTCCTCTCTCGATTCCCTCAGTAACCTGGGATAGATCCCATCCGGACCTGGGGACTTGTCCACCTTAATGCCCTTTAGAGTCCCCAACACTTCCTCCCTCCTAATGCCGACTTGACCTAGAGTAATCAAACATCTGTTCCTAACCTCAACATCTGTCATGTCCCTCTCCTCGGTGAATACCGATGCAAAGTACTCGTTTCGAATCTCACCCATTTTCTCTGACTCCACGCATAACATTCCTCCTTTGTCCTTTAGTGGGCCAATCCTTTCTCTAGTTACCCTCTTTCTCCTTATATTTGAATAAAAGGCTTTGGGATTTTCTTTAACCCTGTTTGCTAAAGATATTTCATGACCCCGTTTAGCTCTCTTAATTCCTCGTTTCAGATTGGTCCGACATTCCCGATATTCTTTCAAAGCTTCGTCTTTCATCAGCCACCTAGACCTTATGTATGCTTCCTTTTTCCTCTTAGCTAGTCTCACAATTTCACCTGTCATCCATGGTTCCCTAATCTTGCCATTTCTATCCCTCATTTTCACAGGAACATGTCTCTCCTGCACGTTAATCAACCTCTCTTTAAAAGCCTCCCACATATCACATGTGGATTTACCTTCAAACAGCTGCTCCCAATCTACATTCCCCAGCTCCTGCCGAATTTTGGTATAGTTGGCCTTCCCCCAGTTTAGCACTCTTCCTTTAGGACCACTCTCGTCTTTGTCCATGAGTATTTTAAAGCTTACGGAATTGTGATCACTATTCCCAAAGTAGTCCCCTACTGAAACTTCAAACACCTGGCCGGGCTCATTCCCCAACACCAGGTCCAGTCTGGCCCCTTCCAGAGTTGGACTATTTACATACTGCTCTAGAAAACCCTCCTGGATGCTCCTTACAACTTCTGCTCCATTTAGACCTCTAACACTAAGTGAATCCCAGTCAATGTTGGGAAAATTAAAATCTCCGATCACCACCACCCTGTTGCTCCGACATCTTTCCATAATCTGTTTACATATTTGTACCTCTATCTCACGCTCTCTGTTGGGAGGCCTGTAGTACAGCCCCAACATTGTTACCGCACCCTTCCTATTTCTGAGTTCTGTCCATATTGCCTCACTGCTCGAGTCCTCCATAGTGCCATCCTTCAGCAGAGCTGTGATATCCTCTTTGACCAGTAATGCAACTCCACCACCCCTTTTACCTCCCTCTCTATCCCGCCTGAAGCATCGATATCCTGGGATATTTAGTTGCCAATCATGCCCTTCCCTCAACCAAGTCTCAGTAATAGCAATAACATCATACTCCCAGGTACTAATCCAAGCCCTAGGTTCATCTGCCTTACCTACTACACTTCTTGCATTTAAACAAATGCACCTCAGACCACCAGTCCCTTTACATTCATCATCTGCTCCCTGCCTGCTCTTCCCCTTAGTCACACTGACTTCATTATCTAGTTCCTTACAGGTTTTTGTTACTACCTCCTTACTGTCAACTGACCTCCTCAATTGGTTCCCATCCCCCTGCCACATTAGTTTAAACCCTCCCCAACAGCGTTAGCAAAAGCACCCCCAAGGACATTGGTTCCAGTCCGGCCCAGGTGTAGACCGTCCAATTTGTAATAGTCCCACCTCCCCCAGAACCGGTCCCAATGTCCCAAAAATTTGAACCCCTCCTTCCTGCACCATCTCTCAAGCCACGCATTCATCCTGACTATTCTTTCATTTTTACTCTGACTATCACGTGGCACTGGTAGCAATCCTGAGAATACTACCTCTGAGGTCCTACTTTTTAACTTGGCTCCATATCCCTAAACTCCGCTTGTAGGACCTCATCCCGTTTTTTACCTATATCATTGGTGCCTATGTGCAAAACGACAACTGGCTGTTCACCCTCCCCCTTCAGAATGTTCTGCAGCCGATCTGAGACATCCCTGACCCGTGCACCTGGGAGGCAACATACCATTCGGGAGTCTCGTTTTCGACCACAGACCCGCCTATCTACTCCCCTTACAATCGAATCCCCGACGACTATAGCCCTTCCACTCTTTTTCCCGCCCTTCTGAACAGCAGAGCCAGCCACGGTGCCATGAACCTGGCTACTGCTGCCTACCCCTGGTGAGCCATCTCCCTCAACAGTTTCCAAAACGGTATACTTGTTTTGGAGGGAGATGACCGCAGGGGACTCCTGCGCAGCCTTCCTGCTCTTTATCTGCCTTTTGGTCACCCATTCCCTTTCTCCCTCAGCAATCCTAATCTGCGGTGTGACCAATTCACGAAACGTGCGATCCACGACCTCCTCAGCATCGCGCATGCTCCAAAGTGAGTCCATCCGCAGCTCGAGAGCCGTCATGCGGTCCAACAAGAGCTGCAGCTGGACACACTTCCTGCACGTGAAGGAGTCAGGGACATCAGCCATGTCCCTGAGCTCCCACATTCAGCAAGAGGAGCATGACACGGGTCTGAGATCTCCTGTCATTTTTAATCTTAAACTTAACTTAGTTAAATGAAAAAGGAACGAAAAGTTTTTACCAATCACGATAAAACCAGAGAAATAGAAAAGGCCTTACCTTATATACACCCCACCGAGCCTTTTTTTTTGGTTCGAGGAGGAGGGCGGGTGGAAGACGCTACAGGTGTGGAGTCGCGGGTTCAGAAACCGCCCAAATATATAGTGTTCTACTTACCCAGCAGCCCCCTGGCCTCCGCCAAAAACAAAAGGAAATTAGGTTTACTTTCAAACTGACCTTCCCAGCTGCTCACTCGCTCGCACTCTCTGCTCCGGAAAAAGCTGCCAGCAGCCCCCTGGCCTCCGCCGAAAACAAAAGGAAATTAAGTTTACTTTCAAACTGACCTTCCCAGCTGCTCACTCGCTCGCACTCTCTGCTCCCGAAAAAGCTGCTGCAGTGCATTTGCTTCATAATGCTCCTGTGAAACATCTTGGGATGATTTATTACATTAAAGGCACTACATAAATTTAATTTGTTGTTGTTGACATTTACCAGACATGACTTATCTTACCAGACCCTTGCTGCTGGTCATTTGTGGTCCATTTTTTTTCTCTCTCAAGCAGCGAATACTTTTGTCCTGGGATGTGAACTCTAGAAATTTCCACGTCAATGACGTTATATTGACTGGTCAGTAAATATAGAGTTCAGTACATCTCTCCTTTCTTAATCAGAGTGCAATATTGGCAACCCTCCAGTTCTCTGCCACGACTCCCATATCCAAGGAGGATTGGAAGATTCTGGCCAGTGCCTCTGCTATTTCCACCTTTCCCTCCCTCAGCAACCCTTTTACATCCCATCCAGACTGGGTAAATGTTATTGTTTATTGTGGTACAAAAAGAGTTGAAATGAAAAGGGTTAACAGAACCTGTTTGTTCAGTGACTGTAATTAATGTTAGTCTCCATGGACCCTAACTGTGTCACTGGAGCGTTTTCATTTTCTATTAATAAGGGACTCCTGTCAATGTGTTATCGCATAGTGTCAGCGGGAGCATCACGCTCGGCACTGACAGGGATCAGTGACTCCAGAGAGAGGGAGAGGATAGATCAGAATCTTAGAACAATAGATTGGAATGTTACAACAATGGGTCCGAATCTCAGAACAATAGATTGGAATGTTACAACAATGGACAGGAGTTTATCCTCGGATCTTTACTATCTTTCTACATATTATGATTGGTACTCATTAAACGATCGGATCCTGTATGCACTTGAGATAATTCAATATTTTTACTATCCCATCCTGGCTATTGTTGGTGTCCCTGGTAGGTCTCGCTATACGGCTATTAATTATATAAACCATTTTTAATTGCATTACTGCTCCTGTAATTTACTCTGCCCTTCTTGCTGCTGCTGCTGTTCCTGGTGAATCTCCACTTCCTGCTATTAGCTGTCAATACATTGCTAATTGTATTGCAGTTCTTGTAAATCCATCTCACATTGCCCTTGAGAAGGTGGTGGCGAGCTGCCTTCTTGAACCACTGCAGCCCATTTGGGGTAGGTATACACTTAGTGCTGTGAGGTCGGTAGTTCCAGGATTTTTGACCCAGCGACAGTGAAGGAACAGCGATATAATTCGAAGTCAGTCTGGTGTGTGACTTGAACGGGAACTTGCAGGTGGTGATGTTCCCATGCATTTTCTACACTTGTCCTTCCAGTTGATAGAGGTCGCGGGTTTGGAAGCTGCTGTCGAAGGAGCCTTGGTGAATTGCTGCAGCGCATCTTGTTGATCGTACACACTGCTGCCACTTTGCGTCTGTGGTGGAGGGGGTCAATGTTTGTGGATGGTGTGCCAATCAAGCGGGCTGCTTTGTCCTGGATGGTGTCGAGCTTCTTGAGTGTTGTTGGAGCTGCACCCATCCAAGCAAGTGGAGAGTATTCCATCACACTCCTGACTTGTGCCTTGTAGATGGTGGACAGGCTTTAGGGAGTCAGGAGGTGAGTTACTCGCCTCAGGATACCTAGCCTCTGACCTGCTCTTGTAGCCACGGTATTTATATGGCTACTCCAGTTCAGTTTCTGGTCAATGGTAGCCCCTAGGATATTCATAGTGGGGGATTCAGCGATGGTAATGTCATGGAATTCAAGGGGACATGGTTTGATTCTCTCTTGTTGGAGATGATCATTGCCTGGCACTTGTGTGGCGCGAATGTTACTTGTCACTTATCAGCCCAAGCCTGGATATTGCCCAGGTCTTGCTGCATTTCTACACGGGCTGCTTCAGTATCTGAAAAGTCACGAATGGTGCTGAACATTGTGCAATCATCAGCGAACATCCCCACCTCTGACCTTATGATTGAAGGAAGGTCATTGATGTAGCAGCTGAAGATGGTTGGGCCTAGGACACTACCCTGAGGAACCCCTGCAGTGATGTCCTGGAGTTGAGATGGTTGATCTGCAACAACCACAACCCTCTTCCTTTGCGCTAGGTATAACTCCAGCCAGCGAAGGGTTTTTCCCCTGATTCCCATTGACCTGTTTTGCTAGGGCTCCTTGATGCCATACTCAGTCAAATGCTGCCTTGATGCACTTCAAGCACCCATCCAGTTTCCTTTTGAAATTGGAAGTAAGGATCAAATTGGGAGGAAGTAAAGCTGGTAACAGGAGGTAGAAAAGCAGAAAGTGACATTCGAAGGTCGGCGAAACAAAGATGAGCATCAACTGGAATGCAGAATGTCAAGAAGACACGGTTAAGGGCACTGTACTTGGATGTACGCAGTATTCGGAGCAGGGTAGATGATTTAAAGGCGCAAATAGAGGTAAATGGGTATGATTGAATTGTCATAACGGGAAGGTGTTACAGGTTGACCAAGACTGAGAACTGAAAATACAGGCATATTCGACCTTTCGGAAGGACAGGCAAAAAGTGAGACAATGTAATGTTGCGATGATATTAAGGGATGGGATCAGTACATTAGTAAGGGAGGATCTCAGGTCTGAAGAACAAAATAAGGGATCTGCTTGGGTGGAGCTAAAAATCAGCAAGGGGCAGAAAACATTGGTAGGAGCTGTTTATAGGCTACAAAACAGTAGTGTTAGCGTGGGGCATGGCATTAATGGAGATGGGAGAATCATATTGCATGGTTAATACAGTAATCACGCGTGACTTCAGTCTTCATATAGAATGGGTGACCTAATGAGAACAAATGCTATGGATGATGAGTTTCTGGAGTATGTTCGGGATGGTATTCGAGAGCACTGTGTTCAGGAACCGACCTAAAAACAGTCTATTTTAGATTAAGTATTATGTAATGAGACATGACTAATTAATACTTTTATTGTAAAATTACCTTTAGGGATGAATTAAAATAATGTGATAGAATTTTAAATTATGCTTGAAAGTAACTTCGTTCAATCTTAAGCCAGGGTGTTAAACTTGAACAAAGGAAATTCGGAAGGTATGAGGGGGAAATTGCCCGAGGTGGATTGGAAAAATACATTAAAAGGTATGACAGTACATAGGCAATCGACAGTCTTTAAAGAAGTATTATATAGTTTACAGCAACTATACATTCATTCCAGGCACATAAACCCCAAACGTAAAGGCAGTCAACTGTGGACAACAAAGGAAGTTGAGGATTGTGTAAGATTAAAACTGTGGTTAGCACCACAGCCTCACAACTCTAGCGACCCGGGTTCAGTTCTGGGTACTACCTGTGTGGAGTTTTCAAGTTCTTCCTATGAACTCGTGGGTTTCCACCGGGTGCTCCGGTTTCCTCCCACAGCAAAGACTTGCAGGCTGATAGGTATATTGGCAATTGTAAATTGCCCCTAGTGTAGGTAGGTGGTAAGGGAATGGTGGGAATGTGGTAGGGAATATGGGATTAATGTAGGATTAGTGTAAATGGGTGGTTGTTGGTCGGCAAAGACTCGATGGGCCGAAAGGCCTGTTTCAGTGCTGTCTCTCTCTATGACTCTATCCAAGGCCTATAAAGTTGCCATAAATAGTAGTAAACCTGAGAATTGGGAGGATTTTATAATGCACCAAAGGAGGATGAAGAAACTGATAAAGAAAGGGAGAATAGAATGTAAATGTTAGCTGGGAAAAATATAAAAAACGGACTGTAAAAGCTTCTACAGGTATGTAAAAAGGAAACGTTTGACTTAGACAAAAGTGGGTCCATCATAGGCAGTGTTTGTAGAATTTATAATGGGGAACAGAGAAATGGCAGAGAAGCTAAATGATAACTTTGTGTCTGTCTTCACCGAGGAATATATAAGAAATCTCCCAGAATTAGAGATCCAATGGATTGGGGGAATGAGGAATTGAAGGAAATTAAAAGCAAAATACAGTGGATGCTGGAAATCTGAAATAAAAACAAGAAATGCTGGAAACACTCAGCAGGTCTGGCAGCATCTGTGTAGAGAGAAGCAGAGTTAACGTTTCAGGTCAGTGACCTTTCTTCAAAACTGCAATGAATTGAAGGAAATTAGTATTAGTAAAAAGGTTGTATTGGAGAAGTTAATGGAGCTGAAGGTTGGTATGTCCCCAGGACCTGATATTCTACATCCCAGAGTGTTGACGAGATAGCTATGGAGATAGTGGATGCATTGCTTATCATCTTCAAAATTTCTGTAGATTCTGGAGCGCTTCCTGCAGATTGGAAGGGCGCAAATGTCACCCCACTATTTAAGAAGGGAGGGAGAGAGAAAACAGGGAATTACAGAAATGTTAGCCATTCATTAATCGTTGGGAAACTGCTAGAATCATTTCTAAAGAATGTTAAATGGACACTTGGATAATAATGATCTGATTGGGCATAGTTAACATGGGTTATGAATGGGAAATCATGTTTGACGAACCTGTTGGAGATTTTGAGGATGTTACTAACAGAATTGATAAAGGGGAGTTGGTGGACATGGTATACTTGTATTTTCAGTTTTTTGATAACTCCCCCAAAGGAGGTTGCTTCGCAAAATTAATGCACATGGGATAGGAGGCAATATACTGGCATGGATTCAAGATTGGTTAACAGGTTGGAAACAGTGAGTAGGAATAAACAGATCAGTTTCACGTTGGCAGGCTGTGACTAGTGGGGTACTGCAGGGATCAGAGCTTGAGCCTCAGCTGTTCACAATATATTTCAATGATTTGGATGTGGGGACCAAATGTAATATTTCCAACTTTACATATGACACAAAACTAGGTGGGAATGTGTATTGTGAGGAAGATGCAGAGCGGCATCAAGGGGAATTGTTCAGACTTGGTGCGTGGGAAACAACATGGAATATAATGTGGAAAAATGTGAGGTAATCCACTTTGGTGGGTGGAATAGATGTGCAGAGTATTTCTGAAGAGATAAATTAGGAAGTGTAGATGTACAAAGGGGCCTGGGTGTCCTTGTCAATAAGTCACTGGAAGCTAACATGCAGGTGCAGCAAGCAATTACAAAGGTTAATGGCATGTTAACCTTGATTGTAAGAGGATTCGAGTACAGGAGTAGTGCAGTCTTGCTACAATTTTATAGAACTTTAGTTCGACCGCAGTTGGAGTATTGTGCGCAGTTTTAGTCCCCTTACTTTAGGAAGGATATTATTGCCATACAGAGAGAGCAACGACGGTTCATCAGACTTGTTTCTGGGATGTCGGGACTGTCTCATGCAGAGAGATTGGGGAAACTATTCTCTAGAGTTTCGAAGAATCAGAGGTGATCTCATTGAAACCGACACAATACTTTAAGAGATAGACAGGGTAGATGCAGCTAAGATGTGTCCCCTGGTTGGGGAATCTAGAATTAGCAGACACAATTTCAAAATAAGTGGGAAGCCACTTAGGACAGAGATGAGGAAAAATGTCACTACTCAGAGGGTTGTGAATCTTTGGAATTCTCTAACCTAGAGGGCTGTGGAAGCTCAGTCATTGTTTATGTTCAAAGCAGAGATTGATACATTTCTAAATATCAATGAGATAAGAGGATATGAGGATAGTGTGGGGAAAAGGCATTGAAGTGTATGATCAACCACGATCATATTGAATGGCAGGTCAGGCTGGATGGGCTGAATGGTCTACTCCTGCTCTTATGGTCCTATGTTCCTAAATCATTGATTGTCTCGGCTTCCACCACCCTCATGGGCAGTGATTTCCAGCTCATTACCATCCACTGTGTAAAAAGGTTCTGCCTCATATTCCCCCTGCATCTCTTACCCAAAACATTCCATCTGTGTCCCCTGGTCCGTGTTCCATCAGTTAACGTGAACAGTTTTTCCTTGCCTATATCTTATCTAAACCTTTAAAAATCATGAGGGGTCTGGACAGAGTAGGTAGGGAAAAACTGTTCCCACTCGTCAAACGATCAAGAACGGATGGGCCTAGATTTAATGTAATTGGTTTAAAAAATAGCAATGCCAACATGAAGAAAATATTTTCACACAGTTAGTGGTTGCACCCTCTTTTGAACAAGGGTGAAACGTTTGTATTCTCCAGCCCTCTGTCATCACCCCCGAGTCGAAGGAAGATTGGAAAATTATGGTCAGTACCTCTGCGATTTCCACCCTCACTTCCCTCAGTATACTTGGGTGCATGTTATCTGGTCCTGGTCTTTATCCACTTTAAGTACAGATAGCTTATCTAATGCTTCCTCTTTCTCAATTTTAAACCAGTCTAGTGTCTGACCTAGCTCGTCTTTCAACATTGCCTGGGTTGCATCTTAGAATCATAGAAAGTTTAAAGCACGTAAAAAGACCACTTGGCCCATTGTGTCTATGCCAGATGAAAACTATCCACCCATTCTAATCCCACCTTCCAGCATTTGATAGAATATGGCACATGAGGTGCATATTCCGTTTGGAATGAGGTATGGGTTCCTGCCTCAACTATCCTTTCGGGCAATGAATTCCAGACTCCCACCACCCTCTGGGAGAAAGTAAAGTCCTCATTTCCCCTATAGTCTTTCAACCACGCACTTTAAATCCATGCCACTTCGTCATTGACCCCTCTGATAAGGTGAATAGACCCTTCACCTCCACTCTATCCAGGCCCCACGCAATTTTGTACATTTGTATCAGATTTCCCCTCTGCCTTCTCTGTTCCAACGAGAACAGCCCCAGACTATCCCACCTTTCGTCATAGCTGAATTTTTCCAGTCCTGGCAACATCCTCATAAATCTCCTCAGTAATCTCTCTAGTGCAATTACATCCTTTCTGTAATAAGGTGACCACAACTGCACACAGTACTCATATTGCAGCCAAACCAGTGAGTTATACAGTTCCAGCGTAACCTCCCTGCTCTTATATTTTATACTTCAGCTAATAAAGAAAAGAATTCCATATCTTCTGCCTTGCAAAAGATAGATGCAAAGTATTTATTTAGTGCCTCAACTATGCCCTCTGCCTCCATGTGTAAATCCCCTTTATGGTCCCGAATCGGCCCCATTCCTCCTTTTACTTTCCTTTTACTATTTACAAGCCTATAGAAACTTTGCAATTTTCTTTAGTGCTATGTGCCAGTCTCTTTTCATGCGCTCTTTTTGCTTCTCTTATCTGCTTTTTCACTTCTCTTCTGGACCTTCTATACACAGCCTGGTTCTCAAAAGTATTTTTATCTGGCAAATGTCAGAAGTTTGAATATCAGTGAATAAACTTGTCAACTTTCGTGCAACCTTCAAAGATCTGTGTGAATACACAACAGTCTCTCTGTTCCTGTCTCTTCATTTAATCTATTTGTCTACATTGCCTTCCCTTACACTTCCTACCCAAATGTCTCACTTCACACTTCACTGTGTTAAATTACATCTGCCATGTCCCTGTACATTTCACCAGTCAGTCTCTGTCCTCCTGAAGTCTGTTACTATCCTTCTCGCTGTTTATTAACATTTCTGAGTTTCCTGCCATCTGAAAACTTTGAGATTATCCCCTCTGAAGATAAGCCCATTGTATTAACATACAGCAACAGTGATCCCAACAGTGACCCTGGGGAACCCCACTGTGTACTTCCATCCAGACTGAACAATAACCATTCTCCAATACTCTCTGCTTTCTGTCACTGAGCTAATTTCCTGCATTCTGGCATTGAAAATAAAAGAAAATACTTCCATTTATGTAGCGCCTTTCATGGCCACTGCAAGTCCCAAAGCCATTTACAACCAATGAGTACGTTTCAAAGCGTCGTCAGTCTTGTAATGCTGGAAGCACAGCAACAGATTTCCTGTTGCGACCACGTGAGAACTGTGTCTAGGGATCTTTTACTGTTGTTACCTGGCCTTATTGTAACAGGGTTTCATTTTAAACACACTGTGTTTTGAGCTTCCACTTTGAGAATTCTTGTTCACAACTTTACAATCATAAGGCAAAGAAATGAGTACAAACAGGCTTTCTATGTTTAAAGAAGAAAGAATGAAATTTGTTAAACCTTCAACTTAAACTCTAGTATGGTTCACGCCCACGGATATATGATGCATCCACACTAGCATGCACATGCAATATAAACATGCAAATAGGGACTGAAAAGAGCAGAACAGAAGATAAGTAGAACAGTTTGAGGCAATATCTTCTCATTGTTTCTCGAGCTCGCTGTATTCCTTGATTGAAGATCTGATCTTGCATTTCGTTGGGACCCAGTAGTCTTCGTAAAACCTTGTTCACGGAGGAAACCATTCTCTCTTTAAGTTTCATGTGTTTTTACAAGATTCAGTTCCGTGGGAAAAGATGAAGGCAGGCAGACAGGAGAGGTGATGTTCTCAGTCCATGAGCACATGTTGTTCTGAGTTCAAAATCTGTTTTCCAGTTTAAAACACCCCGAGTCGTCCAGCAGGTGGTCACGTGACCGACTGGCCTGACCCGGTCTCTTTCTGTGTATTGGGGAAGGTACTGGCTCCCTTTGTTTTCACATTGTCTGGTAGGATTCAAACGTCTTTCCTGTCATGGACTTACAATATCTAAGTTTTAATGTTCATGTGGTGAAATAATGTGTGGCTCAGTCTTGGCAGGTGGGGGGTTTGCCTGACACCTCCACACCCAGGGGAACGAAGTGCCATTTAAAGACAAGCGGTGCATTTCATAACAGAGTCTGAGAAATATAAGATATAGAAAGGCCATTCATTCACCAATCCTAAGCATATTAAACATGGACTGTCCTAGGTGCCAAGTCTGCTTTAATCTTTCCCTTTCTTTCCCCTCAGGAGAGTTGTGGGGGTGGGAGCGGGTCTATCCTGAACTCCCTGATTCATGCAAAGACTTTTGTCTTCAGGGGATGGGTGGTTCCCTTTCCCTCTGACTGTGGGGGAGGAGTAATTGTTACTCTCCGCTTTGTTCTCTGGGACAGTCCTACCTGCAGGTATTTGTGACACTTCGACTACGTGAGTAAGGAGGACTTTGCAGGGTCGACAGGGCTGGGTTTGTCATTGTCATTTCTAGTGCCTAGGTCGATACCGGGTGGGCCATCCGGTTTCATTCCTTTTTATTGCCTTCGTAGAAATGAGATGCAACTGAGTGGCTGGCTAGGCCATTTCAGAGGACATGTAAGAGTCAACAACATTGCTGTGGGTCTGGAGTAACATGTAGGTCAGACCAGGTAAGGTCAGCAGATTTCCTTCCCTAAAGGACATTCGTGAACCTTGTGTGTCACTGGAGGGTTTCCAGCTTCTATCACTCCCATATCCAAAGACGACTGAAAGATTCTGACCAGTGCCTCTGCTACTTCCACCATACCTTTCCTCCGTAATCCTTATACATCCCATCCAGACTGGGTAAATGTTCTATTTTATTGTGGTGCAAAAAGTTTTAGATTGAAAGTGGTTAACTGAACCTGTTTTTTAGTGACTGTAATTAATGTCCGTCTCCATGGACCTGAATTGTGTCACTGGAGGGTTTCCTTCTTCTGTTAATAAGGGGCTTCGTTCAATGTGTTATTTCATAGTATCAGCGGGAGCATCACCTCCGGCACTAACAGATATCAGTGGCTTGAGAAGAGAGTGACAGGATAGATCAGAATCTGAGAACCATAGATTGGAATGTTACAACAATGGATCAGAATCTGAGAACAATAGATTGGAATGTTACAACAATGGATCAGAATCTGAGAACAATAGATTGGAATGTTACAACAATGGACAGCAGGACTTCCTGCACTTGGTTTGGCTTGCTTACTGTCGGTTGGATAACATTAGAATATCGGGTCTATTATACTCTGAGGATGATTCAATGTATTTACTATCCCAGCCTCGCTCTTATTGGTGTCCCTGGTAAGTCTCAGTATCCTGCTATTAGATTAATTAACCATATTTCACTGATTTCGCGTTATTGTCAATTAAAAGCATGAGAAGATTGTAGTCATTGTCTTCAGTTTCTGTCACAAACTCTATTCCCTATCCACGATCTGCATCCCACTCACTGGCCATTGACTGAGGTGGAACCAGGAAGTTTACAACCTCTGGTAGCTGTTTAATGCTGATCTGAGTTCATCCCCATATTCTCTCCATCCCCAACCCTGCCTATTGTTCCGGCCAGGTGAGGAGGGGTCACAGTCGCGCCTCTTGTCCTTCCTCTTATTTGACCGCAACAGTGTTTGTCCTTTTTAAACAGTGGATGTGCTTACTATCTCAGTGAATATTTTACTTTTTACCTTTGGTGTGATGGTGAAGGAACCGATCGGACAGGCTCTCTTAAGTTTAAACACGAAAGAGTTGAGTTTATTATACATAACAATCTAAACCCGATCTAAATAAAATCATTAAAAAAAAACACCACGCATTTATGCACACACTCACATGAGAATCACACAGAAATGGTTTACAGAGTGAGAAGTATATTTGTGGTTGGATTGGAGTCCAGAGTTAATATTTTAAAAAAATACTCATTCTGTGAGGTTGGACGATTCGGTGGTCTTCTGGCTGAAGTTATATTCTTGAAGTCTTTGGCTGGTTAAAGTGCATTTGTGGCAGGCCCACATGCCTCAGTGTTTTCTTGGAGGCAGACTTGGAGGTGGCTTCAATCACGAGAGCAAGCCAGTGATTTAGGTCCAGGCGCATAAGAGATGTGTCTCCTGTTGGAGGCCTTGGAATGTGAAAAGGTGTTTCAGATAACAATTGCGGTGGCCATCTTGGCTGCCAGTTTTTTCAAGGTTAACTGCAGGATTTTCTCCATTAAATGATTAGTGTAAGTTTCCAACCGATGAATTAAAATTCCTCACTGGGCATATGGTGTTATCTTGACACCGTCGCAGCACATGGAAAGAAAATTGAGAATAGGAACATTTCATGACAGAATTGTGGGAAGAAATGGAAGGAAATACACTTCTCAAATTCACACACTAATCTTAGAATTACTGCAGCTGACATTGTCTGTTTCAGTTGTACTGATATAATTGTGTTGGAGTTTTGTCTGGGATGGTTATGTGTCAGGTTTGATCCTGGCTGTTCTTGCAGAGTTCTGCTTTGAACTGTTGGGTTATATTTGTTTGGGTTTGGGACCTGATCATTGGGTTCTTCAGTGGGTAGATCCACACTGACCTTACTTTTAGCTTTCTGGTGAGGTACACAAGTGCTGTTTACTTTAAGGTATTTTACCTTCACTTTTCCCTTTACTATGGGGAGGATATTTTTTCTGATCTGTCCTATGTGCTCGGAGTCATTACGGCTCGCAAGTGTCTGTCCAACTTTCACTGCACTCTCTTGCGACACTTTGACTAGGTGAGGCATCTCCCACAGGATTGGCATCCGTTTTTGTGACCTTTCATTGCCCTTGTACGTTTCTGTAATTGCTGTTAGCAGCCTTTTTAGGCTGCCTCTTTGACCTGCATTTAAGGAAGAGAGCGTGTGGTCTAATCTATCTAACATTTCAGGGTTGGCTAATCGGAGAGTAGGGGATTCTAGCTGGGAATTCTCCTGGCTCTCCTCTAACCTGTCCTCACTGTCCTTTCCATTCCTTCCCTCCTGACTGTCTGACAGATCTGTACTTGTCTGTCCCCTCCACAACCTTTACTTTATTCCTTTCGTCTGGGTGTCAATTAAATAATTTACCTGAGTATTCCTTTTGCCACTCGATATGGACTACTGAACTGAGATTTTAGGGGTTCACCCTGCAAAGGGAGTAGTAACAATACATGGTCTCTGGGCTGAAATGTTCTAGCCTTGGCATTTTTGTCTGCTTACCTTTACATAGCTGCCTGAGAGGTCTTTTGGTGTTCCTGAGCCATTGCACAGGCTCCAGTGAGACACTCCCAGAGCATGGAAATGTTGTCTAAAATAGAAGACACATCCCTGTGTCCCAAAAACCTCTCCTTGATTCGTTAAAGAGGACCTCTCACTTACTGTCCATAAACTAATTCAAAGAGACTAAAGCCAGTGGACTCATTAGGTAAGTCCCTGGTCACCAAGAGGAGAAATTCCAGCCCTTTGTCCCAGTTATGAGGTTACTCATAGCAGTATGGCCTGATCATTGTCTTTAGGATCTGGTGGTACTGCTCCAAAGCCCCTTGTGACTGTGGGTGGTAGGCCGAGGACTTTAGCTGGGTTATGTCCAGAAATTCCATGACCTTTTCAAAAATACTGGACGTAAAATGTGTGCCCTGATTCATCTGGTTCTCAGCAGGCAGCCCACATCGGGTAAAGAATTGGGTTAGCCCCTCCATCACTACCTTGGTAGAGATTGTTCTTTAGGAGAATGGCCTCTGAGAATCGGGTCACCACGTCCATAATGGTGAGAAGATACTGGTAATCCCGTTTTGTTTTCAGCAGGTGTCCCACACAATCCACCAGAATTCTGCTGAAGGGTTCTTGTATGGGGATTAGGGGTGCAGGTTTTATTGCAGGTTGGGACTTCCACAGAACCTGGCATGTGTGACCAGTATGACAGCACTCCACCACATCTTTGTGGAGTTATGGTCAGTCAAAACGCTGTGTTATGCGGCTTTGATTTTTCATGCACTGACATGTCCATCCATTAGAAGGTCGTGGGCCATTCTTAATATTTCTTAAAGGGACCTCAGCAGCACCACTCTATGGTGAACCACTGTCCACTCTTCATCCGCAGGTCTGTGAAGAGGTGTACACTTCCTCATCAGCACCTCACTCTTTAAATAGTAACACTCTGCAACTCCCTCTGTTTCAGTTTTGGTTTGGACAGACTGTGCTTACATTGTACTGTATTTTTAACACTGGATCAGGTTGTTGAGACTCAACTAAGGAAAATCTGTTTAACACATCCTTTGGGACCTCTAACATCCCAAAGAAGATATCACACAACCAGACAGTCGGGTCATCCGTCTGCAGTGTCAGTTCAGGGGATTGTTTGGCCATGGACCGAGTTACCACACAATCAGGGAGAAGGTCAGTCTCCCTGACCTCTTTTGGTCTCTCTAGAACTACTGGGGAAGCTTCCAACTTTTCCCCTGCAAGATCATTACCCAGGAGCAGGTCGACCCATACACTGATAAACAAGGGACAATCCCGATGGTTACCAGTCCTGAAATTAGGTCACACTCCAGGTGCAGCCGATATAAAGGTATGGACAGATACTGACTTCCAATACCATTCACCAACACTCTAGCATTTACTGCACTCTCCCAGCAGAAGGGATTAGGTAGCCCCTGTATCCCTGAGTATGACTATGGACTTGCTTGCCTCACTTAAGAGGTATGGGGTCACTTTTCCTTGGGAAAAGTTCCTGCTAACTCTCAGGGATTTTGTTAAGTTTTCCCGCACTCTCTGTGGTAGGGTTACTGGGTCTGACTGCCGCAGTGAAAGGCACAGCCTGATCTGTCGTGCTTTCCATCAGGGCCCCTTTTCCTGCACTTATCTGGAGGACCCTGTTTAATCCTACAGGCTTTCTGATAACTTGCAGCATTCAGATCGATGGTGACCTTCCTTATTACAGTGGAAACACACAGATCTTCATCAGTTACTCCTGCTCTTAGTACCGTACTATTTGGCCTGAGGATAGGCCTCTGTGTCCATCGCTTTTCCTTCTTGTCCATGACTATTCGGGCTCCTTTCACTCCCCCACCTTTTATTCTCGGATCTTTGGGATGACTGGGGAAGGGTTTACCTTTTGGCCTGCTGTACAAAGGAAAATTCATCGGCCAGAATTGCAACCTGTCTGGCTCTTTCATCTTTTTGTTCCTTTATGTGGGTTTTAATGGGAGGTGGCCTGCCTTAATACGGTGGAAACTCCTCGAGAAGGATCACCACTCTAAGGTTTTCATATTTGGTCTCTATCTTGACTGTCCATATCTACTGGTCAAAAGTAAACTCAAAAATGCATTGTAAAATCTTCTAACGGTACGTATAATGGAAACATTCAGCAAAGACAAATGTGGGTCCATTACAGGCAGAGTCAGGAGAATTTATAATGGAGAATAGAGAAATGGCACAGAAGCTAAATGATTATCTTGTGACTTTCTTCACTGTGGAAGAGACAAGAAATCTCCCAGAATTAGAGATCCAAGGGATTTGGGAGAATGAGGAATTGAGGGAAATTAGTATTAGCAAGAAGTTGTGATAATTCACCATCATCTGATATTCTACTTCCCAGAGTGTTGAAGGAAGTAGCTATGGTGATTGTAGATACATTGGTGATCCACTTTCAAAATTCTATCAATTCTGAAACGCTTCCTGCAGATTGGAAGGTCGCAAATGTCACCCCACTATTTAAGAAGGGAGGGAAAAAGAAAAGTGGGAATTACAGACCTGTTAGGCTTCCATCAGTACTAGGGAAAGTGCTAGAATCTATTCTAAAGTATGTGATAAATGGATCCGATTTGGCAGAGTCAACATGGATTTATGAATAGGAAATCATTCATGCCGAACCTGTTGGAGTTTTTTAGGATGTTACTCACAGAATAGAAAAGGGGAGCCGGTGGATTTTCAGAAGGCATTTGATAAAGTGCGCCACAGGAGCTTGGAAAGCAAAATTAAAACACATGGGAAAGGAGGTAATATACTGACATGCAGTAAGGATTGGTTAACAGGCAGGAAACAGAGTAAGAATAAACGGGTCATTCTTGCGTTGGCAGGCTGTGACTAGTGGGGTACCGCAGGGCACAGTACTTGGGCCCCAGCTGTTCACAATATATATCGATGATTTGGATACGGGGACCAAAGTAATATGTTCAAGTTTGCAGATGACACAAAACTAGGCGGGAATGTGAGTTGTGAGGAAGATGCAAAACGGATTCAAGGGGATTTGGACAGACTCAGTGAGTGTGCAATTACATGGTAGATGGAATATAATGTGGAAAAATGTGAGGTGGGCCACTTGGGTAGAATGAATAGATGTGCAGAGTATTTCTTAAATGGTAAGAGATGAGAAAGTGTAGAAGTACAAAGGTACCTGGGTGTCCTTGTCAATAGGTCACTTAAAGCTAACATGCAGGTGCAGCAAGCATTTAGGAAGGCTAATGTGTGTTACTTTTATCGTTAGAGGATTTGAATACAGGAGTAGTGAAGTCTTGATTCAATTGTATAGAACCTTGGTTAGATCGCACCTGGAGTACTGTGTGCAGTTTTGGTCGCCTTATCTGAGGAAGGATATTATGACCATAGAGGGACTGCAACAAAGGTTCACCAGACTTGTTCCTGGGATGGCGGAACTGTTCTATGGAAAGGGATTGAAGAAACTGAACATGCATTGTTTGGAGTTTCGAAGAATGAGCGGTGATCTCATTGAAACCTACAAAATATTTAAAGGGATAGACAAGGCAGCTAAGATGTTTCCCCTGGTTGGGGAATCTAGAACAAAGGGACACAATTTCAAAGCCACTTAGGACAGAGATGAGGAGTAATTTCTTTACTCAGAGGGTTGTGAACCTTTGGAATTCTCTACCGCTCTGTGGAAGCGCAGTCATTGAGTATGTTTAAAGTATAGATTGACAGATTTCTAAATACCACTGACAGAAGGGGATATGAGGATAGTGTGGGGGAAAAGGCATTGAAGAGGATGATCAGCCATGATCATATTGAATGGTGGAGCAGGATCGATGGGCTGAATTGTTGAATTCAGCTCCTATGTTCCTATATTCCTTAGCTGCGTAACTCCTTCAAACTCGAGGTCAGTTTAGTCAGGCTGCTTTCCGATGGTTCAGAATCTTTGGCGGTGACTTCCGATGCTATCTCATATACACCAAGGATAGCATTTTTAGTCACCTCATAATCTGATGTACCTTTATCTGTACCTTTATGGCAGCAGTGAATAAACCTCATGGGCTTTGACTGTTATTTTGCATTGTACAAACAGCATCCCACTCTCTGCTGGCCATTTCAGCTGCTTTGCAAGCTTTTCAAAAGTGATGAAAAATTCTGCCACATCCTCCTCATTGAACTTTGGAATGAACTGGGAGACGTTTAAGAGTTCAGCACATGGTCCTGAGCTAGGGGCAGCTGCCTCACTAGCTGTGCCTTCACTAGGTGCACTGGTTCTTCATCTAGTTGTTTGAGCCACCTTAACTCCCTTTCCTCCTTCTCAATCTGGAACACTTACTTTTTCCCTTTCTAGACACTCACTCTGATCTTTCTCTCTCTCTCTGGAATTCTAATTCTAATCTCTTCTGTTCTAGTTTTACCATAGCTAACGTTACTCTATCTGTTAGTGATTCTAACCCTGTTTGAGTCTTCAGCTTCAAGTGAAAAATGGTTGGCCACAAGTCTTAGGATTTCGGGTTTCCTAGCTTTGGACGGAGAGTAATACCTAACTGTCCTGCGACATTACTCAATTTTTCAACAGAGAGGGGTTTTCGCCTGCACCAAGTTACGTCACTCTATATGTAACTCCCTTATTGCGAATCTACCTCCTTTATTCAAAAAGAGTGAGAGACGGAAAGCACGAAAAATTATGAGGGCACAGCTAGGGTAGATAGGAAGAAACCTTTTCCCTTAGTGGAAGTGCCAATAACCATGGGGCATTGATTTAAGTTAAGGGGCAGGCGGTTTAGAGGTGATTTGAGGGTAGAAAAATTCACCGAGAGGGTGGTTGGAATCAGGAACCCACTACCTGAAGGGGTGGAAGAGGCAGGACCCTTACAGGATTTAAGAAGTATTTAGATGCCATAGCATACAAGGTTACTGGACTGGTGCTGGAAAATGGGATTAAAATGGACAGGCTTGATGGCCTGCAAGGACACACTGGTCCGAATGGACTGTTTCTGTCCTGTATAACTATGTGACTCGATGATATTTCCAATTTCTCGTTTGTCGTTGGGTTACGATCTCGAGAACCTCCACATTTCAGTTACAGCAGGTGAGGAGAGGTCTCAGGCTCCCCTCTTGTCCTATCTTTCATTTGTTCACAACTGGATTTATTCCTTTTTAGCAGTGGACGTGCTGACCACCTCAGTGAGCATTTTACCTTTTACCTTTATTGTGATCGTGAAAGAACCAATCAGACAGGTTTTCTTGAGTTTAAACAAGAGGTGAGTTTATTATACTTAAGAATCTAAACTGGATCTGAATAAAATAATAAAAATATAAGGTACACATTCATGCACACACTCATAGGCAAATCACACAAATTAGTTATGGAGTGAGAAATAAATTTGAATTTGTATTGGAGTCCAGAATAAATTAAAAATAAACAAAGTTTGTGAGATTGGATAATTCTGTGGTTTGCGTCTTTGCCATCCTTATTTATGAGTTTCATGTCATCTGCAAGCATTGAAATTATGTTTTTTAACATATAAGTCTCTATCACTTGTATATCTATCTACATGCCAGGAAAAGCACTGATTCCAATACTAACCCCTGAGAAACAACACTGAATACTCCCCCTCCACCAGTCTGAACAATCACTTCACTCTGCTTTCTGTCCCTGATTCAGTGTCATATCCACGCTATGACTGTCACATTAATCCATGTGCTCCATTTTTAATAACAAGACTATGACATGTCATTTGATCACAGGCCTTTTGAAAGTCTGTATACATAACTTAAAACACACTATCCTCTTCAACACTCAGTTATGTTATCAACGAACTCGATCATGATTATCAGACGTGATTGGTCATTAACCTATCCGTGCTGTTTGTCATTTATTATCCCATGTTTTTCCAAGAAAGATATATGTTTGTACAGGGTTATGGCCTCCAGAAATTTCCAAGCACTGACATTAGACTGACCGGTCAGTAGTTACAGGGTTTAGCTAATGTCTCCTTTTGTAAGCAGGTTTTAACATTTACAAACCTCCAGTCCTCTGTCAGCACTCCCAGATCCAAGGAGGATTGAAAGCTTCTGGCCAGTGCCTCTGCTATTTCCACCATTCCTTTTTTCAACAAACCTCATATATCCCAACTAGACATAGGAACACTTCCACACTATTGTGGTACAAAAATTGTTGGAGAAAAAGGTGTTAACTGAACCTGCTTGTTCATTGACTTTAATTAATGTCAGTCACTATGGACACTAATTGTGTCACTGGAGGTTTTCCCTGTTCTATTAATAAGGGAGTCCTTTCAATGTGTTAACTCATAGTGTCAGTGGGAGCATTACCCCCGGCACTAACAGGGATCCGTGACTGCAGAGAGAGAGCGAGAAGATCGATCAGAATCTGAGAACAATAGATAAGAATATTGCAACAATGGGTCAGAATCTGAGGACAATAGATTGGAATATTACAGCAATGGACAGCAGGACTTTCTCCTATTGGTTTGGCCTGGTTACTGCTGATTATTTTTGGATGACATTAGAATTTCGTATCTATTATGCTCTGAAAATGATTGAAACGATTTACTTTCCCATCCTCGCTATTATTGGTGTCCCTGGTAAGTCTCTGCATCCAATTATTAGATCTATAAACCACATTTCATTGATTTAGTGTTCTTGTCATGTAAATCTTGGGAAGACTTAAGCCACTGTGTTTAGTCTCTGTCACAAACTCCACACTATATCCACTATCTGAATTCCCCTCCCTACCCAATGTCTGAGACGGAAACAGACTGTTTGGAACCTCTGTTTTATATTTATACCTGAGATGAGTTCATCACCATATTCCCCCCAAGACCAATCCTACCTACTACCACCTCTGTAACATCACCCGTCATCACCTCTGCCTCAGCCCATCTGCTGAATAAACCCTCATCTGTGCCTTTGTTAAATCCACACTTGACTATTCCAATTCTATCCTGGTCACCCTCCCAGTTATAAACCTCCATAAAGCACAGCCCATCCAGATCTCTGCTGCCTGTATCCTAACTCACACCAAATCCTGATCACCCATAACCTTTGTGCTCACTGATCTACATTGACTCCCCGTTTGGCAGCACCTTAATTTTAATATTCTCATTCTTGTGTTTGAATCCCTCCATGGCCTCACCCCTCAAATTAGTCCCATTTCCCTTCCATTTCACATATTCTTGTCAATCTTATGCCTTCAAGTCTTTTTCCAATTCCCTTTTAGAAATGAGCTGTTTTCACTCTATTTCTTCCTCTGCTGTGATTTTCTCTCTGTGGCAGCACTGGTGCCAAAGCGATGAAACCTGGATCCAGAAAATGATGTGAACTGCACAGCCGGCCACTTCTAATGTGGCCAGCACAGTGCCCCGGGCTGGGCCGGGACCTAGCCTGTGTATACCATGCATGTGCTGTTCGTGTGAGAAAGGGTTTGAATTGATGTCAATCAGCCATTCCGACAGCTTTGATGAACTTCTTTGACACTTTGTCTGTGCATGTCCACTGACTGCCTGTGTTAGTCACTCTCAGCTGAACACACATTCAGCAGCACTTGTAAGTCCATCTAGTGTTATTTAAAAGGACCAGGCATCCAACTTACAGGTTAGGGGCTTTTGACTTACTTCTGCTATTGTAACGTTAGTGCTGTGGATGGTTTTCTGGAGGTTGTGTTGGAAGCTGCTGCAGAGACTCAGGGCGGACAGAGGATTTGTGACCCAACTCTGGACGAGGTATTGGGACTGTTGTTACAGTGTCTCTGGGTCTGTAACATGACCAACAAATGGAGCAGAAGCTGGAGAGAGAGGAAGCTCTGTAAAGCGGGAGGAGGAAGGGGTTTTTCCCACCCACCCCGGGTTTTCCAGGAGAACTTTCCCCACCTACACCTAACCCAGGAGCAGTGTGTGAGGTCACTGATTCAAAAAGAAGGTGGTCACAGAGCTGTGTAAACTCCTGCAACACGATCTGGAGCCTGACACCAGGGTGAGAACGGAGCTGTCAGTGGCTATTAAGGTCTCAGTTTCATTGAACATTTATATAAATTTGAAAATTGATAATCAAACAAACTTAAAGGCTTTGGATCTGAATGCACGAAGCAATCAGAATAAAATAAATGAGTTAACAGCACAAATGAAGACGAATGGGTATGATATTTTGGCGATGACTGAGACGTGGGAATTGAATATCCAAGGGTACTCAGTATTTTTGAAGGATAGACAGGAAGGAAAAGGAGGAGGTGTAGATTTGTTAGTATAGAAGAAGATCAGTGCTATGGTGAGAAATGATATAGGCACTGGAGATCAAGATGTAGAATCAGTCTGGGTAGAAATAAAAGATAGCAAGGGGAAGAAGTCCCTGGTGGCAGTAATCTACAGGTACCCAAACAATAGTTCCGCAGTGGGGACCATTATAAACCAAGAAATACTGTGGGCTTGTGAGCAAGGTACGGTAAGGGTGATTTTAATATGTATATAGACTGGATTAGTCAAATTGGCAAAGGTAGCCTCGAGGGAGAGTTCATTGAATGTATTAGAGATTGGTTTTAGGAGCAATATGTTGTGGAACCAACCAGGGAGCAGGCTATTCTAGATTTGGTATTGTGAAATGAGGTGGGATTAATTAATGACCTCATAGTTAAGGATCCTCCACAGAACAGTGATCATAACATGCTGGAATTTCAAATCCAGTTTGAGGGCGAGAAACTGGAGTCCTCTCTAGCGTTCTGGAGTTAAACAAAGGTAATTACATAGACATGAGGACTGATTTGGCCCGAGTGGACTGGAAGGGAGGACTAGAAGGTAGGAAAGTTGATGAGCAGTGGCAGATGTTTAAGGAGAAATGCAATTCCTCCCAACTAAAATATATACTGGAGAGGAAGAAAGGTTCAACGAGCCAGAAAGGCATCCATGGCTAAGCAAGGACGTTCAGGATAAAATAAAGACAAAGACGAAGGCATACCATATTGCAAAGGCCACTGGCTGGCTGGAAAATTGGGAATTTTTTAAAGATCAACAAAGGGTTACTAAAAAAGTAATAAAAAGTGCAAAAGTAAATTGTGAAAGAAAATTAGCACAAAATATAAACACGGATTGCAAAAGCTTCTATAAGTTTATGAAAGGTAAGAGAGTAGCTAAAGTGAATATTGGTCCCTTGGAGGATGAGACTGGGAAGTTGATAGAGGGGGAAACAGAAATGTTGGAAACATTAAATCAGTATTTTGCTTCAGTTTTCACGGTTCAGTACACTAGTGCCATCCCAATAGTAACAGGTAATGCAGAAGTTATAGAAAGAGAGGAATTTAGAACAATCATCATATGGGGAGGCGGTAGTGTAGCATGGGGAGGCGGTGAGGAATTTGAATTTAATTAATAAATTAAGAGACCCAGGGTATTGCTCTGTGGACATGTGTTCCAATCCCACCACAGCAGAAGGTGGAATTTGAATTTAATTAATAAATCTGGAATTAAAAGCTAGTCTAGTGATGGCCATGAAACCACTGTCGATTTTTGTAAAAACACATCTGGTTCACTAATGTCCTTTAGGGAAGGAAATCTGCTGTCCTTACCAGGTCTGGCCTACATGTGACAGCAATGTGGTTGACTCTTACATGCCCTATGAAGTGGCCTAGCAAGCCACTCAGTTGTAACTAACTGCTACAAAGTCAATAAAAAGGAATGAAACCAGACGCACCACCCAGCGTTGACCTAGGCACCGGGAACGACCACGGCCAAACCTAGCACTGTCCACCCTGCAAAGTCCTCCTTCCTAACATCTGGGGGCTTGTTCCAAAGATGGCAGAGCTGACCCACAGACTAGTCAAGCAACAGCCTGACATAGTCAGACTCACGGAATCAAACCTTACAGACAATGTCTCAGACACAGCCATCATCATCCCCGGGTATGTCCTGTCCCACCGGCTGGACAGACCCAGCAGAGGTGGTGGCACAGTGGTATACAGTCGGGAGGGAGTTGCCCTGAGATTCCTCAACATCGACTCTGGACCCCATGAAGCCTCATGGCATCAGATCAAACATGCGCAAGGAAACCTCCTGCTGATAACCACATACCGCCCTCGCTCAGCTGATGAGTCAGTATTCCTCAATGTTGAACAGCACTTGGAGGAAGCACTGAGGGTGGCGATGGCAAAACTGTATTCTGGGTGGGGATCTTCAATGTCCATCACCAAGAGTGGCTCGGTAGCACCAATAAGTGACCGAGCTGACCGAGTCCTAAAGGACATATCTGCAAGACTGGGTATGTGGCAGGTGGTGAGGGAACCAACAAGAGGGGAAAGCATACTTGACCTCGTCCTCACCAATCTGCCTGCCACAGATGCATCTGTCCATGACAGGGTTGGTAGGAGTGACCACTGCACAGTCCTTGTGGAGACGAAGTCCCAACTTTGCATTGGGGATATCCTCCATCGTATTGTGTGGTTCTACCACCGTCATAAATGGGACAGATTTCCAACAGATCTAGCAATGCAAAACTGGACATCCGTGAGGCGCTGTGGGCCATCAGCAGTAGCAGAATTGTACTCAACCACAATCTGTAACCTCATGGCCCAGCATATCCCCCACTCTACCATTACCATCAAGCCAGGAGGCCAACCCTGTTTCAATGAAGAGTGCAGGAGGGCATGCCAGGAGCAGCACCAAGCATACCTCAAAATGTCAACCTGGTGAAGCTACAACACAGGACTATCTGCGTATGAAACTGAGTAAGCTAAGCGAACAGAGCTCAGCAAACCCAGAACCAATGGATAAGATCTAAGCTCTGCAGTCCTGCCACATCCAGCTCTGATTAAACAACTAACTGGAGGAGGTCGCTCCACAAATATCCCCATCCTCAATGATGGGGAGCCCATCACATCAGTGCAAAAGATAAGGCTGAAGCATTTGCAACAATCTTCAGCTAGATGGGCCGAGTTGATGGTCCATCTCGGTGTCCTCCTGATGTCCCCAGCATCACAGATGTCAGACATCAGCTAATTCGATTCATTCCACGTGATATCAAGAAACGATTGAAGGCACTGGAAACTGAAAAAGCTATGGGCCCTGACAATATTCCGGCAACAGTGCTGAAGACCTGTGCTTCAGACCTTGCCGCACCCCTAGCCAAGCTGTTCCAGTACAGCTACAACACTGGCATCTACCCTGCAATATGGAAAATTGCCCAGGTATGTCCTGTACACAAAAAGCAGAACAAATCCAACTGGCCAATTACCGCCCCATCAGCCTACTCCCATCGTTAGTAAAGTGAAGGACGGTGTCATCAACAGTACCATCAAGCGGCACTTGCTTCGCAATAACCTGCTCAGTGATGCTCAGTTTGGTTTCCGCCAGGGCCACTCAGTTCGTGACCTCATTACAGCCTTGGTTCAATCATGGACGCAAAAGTTGAACTCAAGAGGTGAGGTGAGAGTGACTGCCCTTGACATCAAGACAGCATTTGACTGAATATAGCATCAAGGAGCCCGAGCAAAACTGAGGTAAATGGGAATCAGAGGAAAGCCCTCCTCTGGCTCGATTCAAACCTAGCCCAATGGAAGATGGTTGTGATTGATGGAGGTCAATCATCTGAGCTCCAGGACATGACTGCAGGAGTACCTCAGAGTAGTGTCCTTGGCCCAACCATCTTCAACGACTTCATCAATGACCTTCCTTCACTCATATGGTCAGATGTGGGGTTGTTCGCTGATGATTGCACAATGTTCAGCACCATTCGTGACTCCTCAGATACTGAAGCAGTCCATGTAGAAATGCAGCAAAACCGGGACAATATCCAGGCTTGGACTGATAAGTGACAAGTAACATTCGCGCCACACAAGTGCCAGGCAATGACCATCTCCAACAAGAGAAAATCTAACCATCTCCCCTTGGCATTCAACGGCATTACCATCGCTGAATCCCCCACTATCAACATCCTAGGGGCTACCATTGACCAGAAACTGAACTGAAGTAGCCATATAAATACTGTGGCTACAAGAGCAGGTCAGAGGCCAGGAACCCAGAGGCGAGTAACTCACCTCCTGACTCCTCAAAGCCTGTCCACAAGGCACAAGTCAGGAGTGTGATAGAATACTCTCCACTTGCCTGGATGGGTGCAGCTCCAACAACACTCAAGAAGCTAAACACCAGCCAGAACAAAGTAGCCCACTTGATTGGCACCCCATCCACAAACATTCCCTCCGTCCATTACCGACGCACAATAGCAGCTGTGTGTACCATCTACAAGATGCACTGCAGCAATGCACCAAGGCTCCTTTGACAGCACCTTCCAAACACGCGACCTCTACCAACTAGAAGGACAAGGGCATAAAATACATGGGAGCACCACCATCTGCAAGTTCCCCTCCAAGTCACACAACACCCTGACTTGGAACTATATCGCCGTTCCTTCACTGTCGCTGGGTCAAAATCCTGGAACTCCCTTCCGAACAGCACTGTGGGTGTACCTACCCCACATGGACTGCAGCAGTTCAAGAAGGCAACTCACCACCGCCTTCTCACGGGCAATTAGAAATGGGTAATGAATGCTGGCTTAGCCGGTGATGTCCACGTCCCATGAATAAATAAAAAAAATCACTAGGGAAAAAGTACTGAACAAACTATTGGGATTGAAGGCAGGCAATTCCCAAGGCCTGATGGACTACATCCTAGGGTCTGAAAGGAAATGGCAGTGGAGATAGTGGATCCATTGGTTATAATATTCCAAAATTCCCTGGATGCGGGAAAGGTTCCAGTGGATTGGAAAAAAAGCCAGTATAACGCCCTTAGCCAAAAAGGGAGGGAGACAGAAAGTAGGAACCTCTAGACCAAATAGTTTAACGTCTATCATTGGGAAATAGTTACAATCCATTATTAAGGAAGTAATAACAGGACATTAGAAAGTCAAAATGCTACCCATCAGTGTCAGGTTTTATGAAGGGTCAATCCTGTTTGACGAATTTGCTAGAGTGCTTCGAAGCTGTGACAAGAAAAGTGGAAAATGGGGATCCTTTCGATGTATTCTATCTAGACTTCCAGAAGGCATTTGATAAGGTGCCACACAAAAGGATAATACACAAGGTAAGATCACATGGGGTTAGGGGCAATTTGCCTGCTTGGTTAGATGATTGGCTAACCAACAGAAAACAGAGAGTCGGGATAAATGAGTCTTTTTCTAGTTGGCAAGATGTAACTAGTGGGGTACCACAGGGCTCGGCCCTTGGGCCCCAACTATTTACAATCTATATTAATGACTTAGATGCAGGGATAGAAGGTACGATAGCCACATTTGCAGATGACACTAAAATAGATTGGATAATAAGTTGCAATAAATACATAAGAAATTTACAAATTGAAATAGGCATGTTAGGTGAATGGGCCAAAAATTTGGAAGATTGAGTTTAACGTGGATAAGTGTGAGGTTATCCATTTTGGTTAGTAAAATAGAAAGGTAAATTGTTATCTAAATGGAGGGAAACGTCAGAATGCTTCGATGCAGAGGAATCTGGTGCCCTCGTGTATGAATCACAGAAAGCTAGTTTGCAGGTACAGCAGGGGATAAGGAAGGCAAATTGAATTTTGGCATTTATTGCTAAAGGAATAGAATGTAGGAACGTGTTGCTGCAACTGTACAAGGCATTAATGAGACCGCACCTGGAGTATTGTGTATAGTTTTAGTCTCCTTACTTGAGGATGGATGTAGTTGCATTGGAGGCAGTTCAAAGGAGGGTCACGAGATTGATTCCAGGGATGAGGGGTTTGTCTTATGAAGAGAGATTAAGCAGTTTATGCCTTTACTTTCCAGAGTTTAGAAGAGCGAATGGGGTACATAAGATGATTAAACGATTGACAAAGTAGATTTGGAGCTGACGCTTCCTCTTGTAGGGCAATCTAGAACGAGAGGTCATAGTTTTAGTATAAAGGGGGATCAGATTTAAAACAGAGATGAAGAGAAACTTCTTCTCTCAAAGAGTCCTGAGTCTGTGGAATTCAGTACTTCATAGCGCGGTGGATGCCGAGACATTGAGTAAATTTAAGGAGGAGATAGACAGATTTGTCATTAGTAATGGGTTGAAGGGTTATGGAGAACGGGCAGAAAAGCGGAGCAGAGGCCGAGATGAGATCAGCCATGATCATATTGAATGACAGAACAGGCTCGAGGGGCTGAACTGCTACTACTGATCCTAGTTTTTATGTTCTTATCTGGATCTATCCAGGCAAGAGTGGGTGACGTATCCATTGTCTCTATCTTTGTTGTCTATTGATATATCTGCTGTGTGACGGAGGCCATCTATGTCGGGTGAGGTGAATTATACTTCTGCTACCTCAGCAGGGAGAAGCAGGATGAGAGAACCCGTAGCATTGTCAGGAAATCGGGAATCCTAATGGTGTAGGTGGCTCTGCGGGGTCCCCATGTTAACGGGGAGAGGTACAGGAACTGAAAGAACTCTCACTCCATTAATGTCCAGTTGGTGTGTGAGCATGCCCTGTACATCATGTTGGTAAATGTCCACTATCCTGGCAGCAGCCACCATACCTTCATTCTGAAGCAGTCAGCCATTCCCAACACGTCAGGCCTCCATGCAGTACCAGAATGTGGCTCACGACCTCTAAACGCTGGACACTCCCCTCCCCCACACAAAACCACCAGGTGAAGCAATGCTTCCGATGTCTGAACCTCTCGGGGGGGGGGGGGCCCTCGGAGCCCTCCAGTACACACTGCAGCAGGTGTCCAAGTTCATGGTGTTCTGCTGCACCCTTCATATCATCACCATCATGAGGACAGAGGCATTGGCACCAGGAATCCGGAGGCTACCTCAGTAGGAGGAGGAGGATGCAGGGAGGATATTTCCTGGATGATTTCAACACGGATAGGCTGTCGTAGAGATGCTGCTAAGATTCCAGTTCCCAGAGGACAACTTCCCTTTCCCAACATGGATCCCCCTCTTCTCCACCATTACACCCGTCTGAGACGCCCCATCACAGCGTCCCCTTGGTCACTATCCTGCAATAGAAAACACCAATAAAATGTTTTTAATGATCATCTTCATCCAACAACACATGCAATTATACAAACAAAAACTGAACTATTTATCCTTGTGCAATCCCTTAGTCCCAGTCTTGTGGGTTCCCTCAACTGCTCCAACACAGTGTTTCCCAGTGACTGCAGCATGGCCGGTGGAAGGCCGCTGACTTTCAATGAGGGAGACTGCAGATGGCCTTGCAGGACGTCCTCGAGCAGCTCTGGGCCTTGAGGACTCGGATTCAGACTGCACCACCTCAACATGGGCAGCAGCTCCAGCAATGTTCACATCTGAGTCATGTGTATTATAACTTGTTTGTGACCTCACCCTCCTGTGATCTGACACATGAACTATCCTTTCCCCCTGGCCTGGCTGCAGCTCACTCGTGCTCGGTGACTCACCACGTGCAGATTCCGACTCTATACCACCCTCTAAGGTACACGCACTGTCAGTATTTGATCTGGTGGCTGTGAGTATCAGACCAAATGATGGGGCTTCACCATCAGTGCTCTTCTGCTGCTCTCTTTCTGTCTCCTGGAGCTGCTGTGACTGGGAAGTTGGTAGTATTGGGCTATCATTGGAAAGTATAAAATCAGAATGGGAGGTTTGAGGTGAAGGATTGGGGGTGGAATGGAATGCAGGAGGTCTATGGTCTTACCATCTGCAGCTTGTACAACAACATTTCTAACGTTTACCAGTTCTGATGAGGGGTCACAGACCTGAAACATGAACTCTGTTTCTTTCCACACCGATGCTGCTAGATCCATTGAGTATTTCCGGCACTTTCTGTTCAGGTACACAGATGTGCCCCATCGCCCAACTTACCTCGGCCCTTTTTGAGCTTAAATTTTCATTACTGGACATCATAGAACATAGAACATACAGCACAGAACAGGCCCTTCGGCCCACAATGTTGTGCCGATCCTTTGTCCTCTGTCAAGGACAATTTAATCTATATCCCATCATTCTCCTTTATCCATATACCTATCCAAAAGCCTTTTGAAAGTCCCTAAAGTTTCTGACTCAACAACTTCCCCGGGCAAGGCATTCCATGCCTCGACCACTCTCTGGGTAAAGAACCTTCCCCTGACATCCCCCTTATATCTCCCACCCTTCACCTTAAATTTATGACCCCTTGTAACGCTTTGCTCCACCCGGGGAAAAAGTTTCTGACTGTCTACCCTATCTATTCCCCTGATCATCTTATAAACCTCTATCATGTCACCCCTCGTCCTTCTCCTTTCTAATGAGAAGAGGCCTAGAATGTTCAGCCTTTCCTCGTAAGACTTATTCTCCATTCCAGGCAACATCCTGGTAAATCTCCTCTGCACCCTCTCCAAGGCTTCCACATCCTTCCTAAAATGAGGCGACCAGAACTGCACACAGTACTCCAAATGAGGCCTTACCAAGGTCCTGTACAGCTGCATCATCACCTCACGGCTCTTAAATTCAATCCCTCTGCTAATGAACGCTAACACCCCATATGCCTTCTTCACAGCCCTATCCACTTGAGTTGCAACTTTCAATGATCTATGCACATAGACCCCAAGGTCTCTCTGCTCCTCCACATGCCCAAGAACCCTACCGTTAACCCAGTATTTTGCATTCATGTTTGTCCTCAGATATTCCATTGAGAATAAAATCGTAATTCCCATCATACACCTCGAAAATCCTTACGATGTCCATCTCCCCAGGTGTGCCTGTTTTTCTTCTCTACCAGGTTATCAATTGACTAGTTCCTGTGATATGCCAGTGACATTGTATTTCTGGCTTTACTTATTCAAAACTCACTGAAAGTACCCCCCCCCCCTCCCCCAACAACACCACCGCCCCGCTCTTAGTGATGAACACACACGTTTGATTGAGTATAAATTCTCTTTGATGCCAAATGTCCTACCCATTCTCAGCAATGATCGCTCAACTGAGTTTACTATTTCTCACAAACCAAGTAAACCAAGCCTATCATCCCGATGTCTCTGTTCCCTCTCCTACACCACAGTAAGGTCTGATCTAGGGTCGGAGATTACCCAAAAGGAGGTTCAAATACAGCACAAAATCAGAATAAACATGGTAGAGAAACACTCTGTGACAGATGAGAAAGGCTTTCTGGCTGTGGATTAGATTTTAGAAGCTATTATTAAAGATTTTATAGCAGGGCAGGTAGAAAAATTTAGAGTGATCAGGTAGAGTCAACATGTTTTTGTGAAAGGGAAATTATGTTCTACCAATTAACTGGAGTTCTTTGAAGAAGTAACATGTGCTGTGGCTAAAGGGGAACTGGTGGATGTACTGTACAAAGATTTCCAGAAGGTATTTGATAAGGTGTCACATCAAAAGTTATTGCGGAAAATAAAAGCTCATGGTGAAGGGGGTAACATACTGGCATGGATAGAAGATTGGTTAGCTAACAGGAAACAGAGAGCAGGCATAAATGGGTAATTTTCTGGTTGGCAGGATGTAACGAGTGGTGTGCCACAGAGATCAGTGCTGAGTCCTCAACCTTTTTTTATATAAATGACTTGGATGAACGGACCGAGGGTGTGGTTGCTAAATTTGTTGATGACACAAAGATCTGAAGGGGACATAAGGAGGCTACAAAGGGACATAGATAGATTGAGTGAGAATGCAAAGATCTGTCTGGGAAATGGAGTAGAATGTGGGGAAATGTGAAATTGTCCATTTTGGTAGGAAATAAAACTAAGCATATTATCTGAATGGTGAGGCATTGCAGAACTCTATGATGCAGGAGTATCTGGGTGTCCTGGTGCATGAATTGCATAAGGTTAGTATGTCGGTTCAGAAAGTAGTTAGGAAAGCTAATATCATGTTATCATTTATTGTGAGTGGAATTGAATACAAAGGTAGGGAGAGCATTGGTGAGACAGTATCTGGAGTTCTGTGTACAGTACTGGTCTCCATATTTCAGGAAGGATGTAAATGCGTTGTAAGCAGTTCAGACAAGGTTTATTAGACTATTATGGGCGGACTGCCTTATGAGGAAAGGCTGGACAGGCTAGGCTTTTATCAGCTGGAGTTTAGAAGAGTAAGGGGCGACTTGATTGAAACATTTAAGATTCTGAGCATGGGATAGAGAAAGTGAGGGTGACAGAGAGAGAGAGCGAGAGAGACAGAGAAAGAGAGAGAGAGAGAGAGAGAGAGAGAGAGAGAGAGAGACAGCTGAGCTCATCGACTGCTGAAACCCTCAACCTTGCCTTTGTTACCTCGAGATTTGACTATTCTAACACACTCCTGGCTTCTCTCCCACATTCTACTCTCTGTAACCTTGTGGTTATCCAAAACTCTGCTGCCATCTTCTAATTTACACTAAATTCTGTTTACCCAACATCTCTATGCTCACTGACCTACATTGGCTTTTCGTCCAGTAACACCTTAATTTTAATATTCCAACCATGCGATAGAATTGGTGGCACAGTGGTTAGCACCACAGACTCACAGCTCCACCAACACAGGTTCGAATTTGCCTGTGTGGAGTTTGCAAGTTCTCCCTGTCACCGCGTGGGTTTCAGCAGGGTGCTCTGGTTTCCTGACAGCCAAAGACTTGCAGGTTGATAGGTACATTGGCCATTGTAATTTATCCCAAGTGTAGGTAGGTGGTAAGAGAATGGTGGGGATGTGTTACGAATAATGGGATTAATGCAGGTTGAGTATAAATGGGTGGTTGTTGGTCAGCACAGACACAGTGGGCTGAAGGGACTGTTTCAGTTCTGTGTCTCTGCGACAAAATCCCTCCACAGCCTCGTCCCTCTCATTACCGCAATCGCCTGTCCATTTCCAATATTCCTGAAACGTGTTCATCTTAAAGTATTTTTCTAATTCCCTTTTTAAAGTGAGTTTCTTTCCCTCTGTCTCTCTCCCTGACCACACATTTCATTTCTCCAGCTCCACTGGTGCTGTGGAAATTTGGATCCATTAAATGGTGTGAGCTGCACTGCCGGTCACATCCAGCACATTGTGCAGGAATCAGGCTGGCCGGGGTGCTAGTGTGGGTGTAACTTGTGTGTGTCTGTAGTGTGAGGAGGGAATTGAATATGGTGTCAATCAGCCATTCCAGCAGCTTTGATGTGTGACTTTGAAACCTGGTCAGTGCATGTCCGCTGACCGCCTGTGTTAGTCACTCTCAGCTGAACATACATTCATCAGCACGAGGAACCCCCTCCAGTGTTATTTAAAAGGACCAGGCATAAAACTTACAGGTGAGGGACTTTAGACTTACTTCTGCTATTGTAAAATTAGTGGAGGTGCTGTGGATGATTTTCTGGGGGTTTTGTTGTGAGCTGCTGAAGACATTCAGGGAGGACAGAGAATTTGGTGACCCAACTCTGGACGAGGTATGGGGTCTGTAGTTACAGTGTCTCTCGGTCTGTAACATGATCAACAAATGGAGCAGAGGCTGCAGAGAGGGGAAGCTCTGTGAAGAGGGAGGAGGAGGGGGCTCTGCACTACCCACCCCGGGTTTTCCAAGAGCAGTTTTCCTACCTACACCTAACCCAGGAGCGGTGTGTGAGGTGACTCTGATTCAATAAGGAGCTGGTCAGAGAGCTGTGTCACCTCCTGTAACACAACCTGGAGCCTCACACCAGGGTGAGGACGGAGCTGTCAGTGGCCGTTAAGGTCACAGTTTCATTGAACGTCTATGTATCTGGAACTTCCCAGGCAGGAGCAGGAGACATATCCAACGTAGAGTCATGGAGAGTGATGGAGTCATTTACAACACAGAAGGAGGCCATTCGCCCCCTCCATGCCAGCTCTCTGTGGAACAATCCAGTCATTTCCACTCTTCCGCTCAATCCCCTATCTCTGCAAGTTCATTTCCTTCAGGTGCCCATCCAGTTTCCTTTTGAAATCATTGATTGTCTCGGCTTCCACCGCCCTCATGGGCAGTGAGTTCCAGCTCATTACCATCCACTGTGTAAAAAAGTTCTTCCTCATATCCCCCCTGTACCTCTTACCCAAAACCTTCCATCTGTGTCCCCTAGTCTGTGCTTCATCAGTTAATGGGAACAGTCTTTCCTTGTCTATCTTATCCAAACCTGTCAAAATCATGAGGGGTCTGGACAGAGTAGGTGGGGAGAAACTGTTCCCACTTGTCAAAGGAACAAAAATGGATGGGCACAGATTGAATGTACTTGTTTAAAGAAAACAATGTGAACATGAGGAAAACATTTTTGTACAGTGAGTGGTTAGGTTCTGGATTGCACTGTCTGAGAGTGCGATGGAGGCAGGTTCACTTCAGGCATTGGAAAGGGAATTATATAGTGACCTGAAAAGGAATAATGTACAGGGTGATGTGAAATAGACACTAAGTGAATTGCTCACTCAGTCAGCCGGTGCAGATATGATGGGCCGAATGGCCTCCTTCGGTGCTGCAATAAATCTGTGATTTTCTGTGATTCTGTCACAATCTTGCACACTTCTTTAAATATTCCCGCAATCTCCTTTACCCCAGGGAGAACAATCCCAGTTTTTTCCAGACTAACCTTGTTGCTGAAATCCCCCATCCCTGGAACCATTCTGGTAAATATCCACTGCACCCTCTCAATGGCCCTCACATCCTTCCTAAAGTGTGGTGAACAGAACTGGTCACAATACCCCACTTGGGGCCTTACCAGAGCTGTATACATTTTCAGCATAACTTCCCTGCTTTTGTACTCTATGCCTCTATTTATGAATCCCGAGGTCTCATATGCTTTGTCATCACTCTCTCAATATGTCCTGCCACCTTCAAAGATTTATACACATCCACACACAGGTCCGTCTGTTCCTGCACATACTGAAGAACTGTACCATTCTGTCTGCATCGCCTGACACTATCCCTTCTGCCAAAATTCATCACCTCACACTCCTGTGTATTAAATTCGATCTGCCACTTCTCTGACCATTCTGCCTTTCTATCCGTGTCCTGTTGCAGGCAGTTTGTATCATCCTCATTGTTTGCCTGTCCTCCAAATTTGGTATCATCGGCAAATTGTGAGACTCCACTCTGAATTCCAAGATCGAAGTCATTTATGTATCGCAAAAAAAAAGCAGAGGTCCTAGCACTGATCCTGGGGGAACACCCATTATCTACCATTCTCCAGTCTGAAAAACAAACATTTCAAACAATTCTCTGTTTTCTGTCCTGAAGCCAATTTTTGATTCAATTGGACACCGACCCTTCAATTTCATGAAGCTCAGTTTTGTTCACCAGCCTTTTATGTGGCACCTTATCAAACGCTTTTAAAAAAACCTTTATAAACAGCATCCGCCACATTCCCTTCATCATTGTTATCTGATACATCATAAAACAATTCTATTAGATTAGTAAAGTATGATCTTCCTATTAAAAAAATCCATGCTGACAATCCTTAATTAACTCAAACCTCTATAAGTGTGTGTTGATAGTGTCTTCCCTTGATTATTGTTTCTAAAACCTTACTCACCACTGATGTTAAACTAACTGATCAGTAGTTACGAAGCCTGTGTGTTGTCCATTGATAATTCAGTGAGGTAAGGGTGACCATCTATCTCATCATTTTCTCCCTCATCAGGGAGAAGCTGGATGAGAGATCCAGTGGCTTTGTCAGGATAGCGGGATTCCTGATGGTGTAGGTGGCTCTGCCGTGTCCCCATATCAACAGGGAGAGGTACAGGGACTGAACGAACTCTCACTCCATTAATGTACAGTTGGTGTGTGAGCATGTCCACTAACCTGGCAGCAGCCACCATAACTTCATTCTGAAGCAGTCAGCCGGTCCCAACACTTCGGGGCTCCATGCAAAACCAGAATGTGGTTCATCGGAGACAAATAAACCCCCCTCTAGACACGGCTCATGTTTCTACATCCTCAAACCACCCCCACCGCCAACCAACCTCACACAATTAACATGTGTATAATGTGAGCAATGGAGTCACCAGGAACATGGTGGAACAGACCATCGGTGTGATGAAGCAATGTTTCTGATATCTGAACCGCTCGGGGCGAGCCCTCCAGTACACACTGGAGCAGGTGTCAAAGTTCATGGTGTTCTGCTGCACCATTCACATCATCACCATCATGAGGACACAGGCATTGGCACCAGGAATCCGGAGGCTACCGCAGGAGGAGGAGGCAGGAAGGACATTTCCTGGATGCCTTCCAGCCGGACAGGCTGTCGGAGAGACCCTGCTAAGATTCGAGCTCCCATAGGACAACTTCCCTTTCCCTCCATGGATCCCCCAGTCTCCACCATTACACCCATCTGACACGCCTCATCACAGCGTCCCCTTGGTCACCATCCTGCTATGAAACAATCAGAATTAATATATTACAGAAGGACCAATTCAGCCTTTCGTGTCTGCACTGGCTCTCTGAATGAATAATTCACCGAATGCCGTTCCCTGCATTCTCCATGTAACCTGCACATTCGTCCTTCTCATCTAACAATCTATTCAGCTTCAGTTGAACCTGCCTCCACCACACTCTCAGGCAGTGCATTCCAGACCCTGTTTCACTGTGTGAAAAAAGCTTTTCCTCATGTCGTCTTTGCAACTTTTACCCATTACTTTAAATCTGTGCCCTCTCGTTCTTGATCCTTTCACGAGTGGGAACAGTTTCTCTCTGTCTACTCTGTCCAGACACATCATGATTTTTGAAACCTCTAACAAATCAACTCTCAGCCTTCTCCAAGCAAGGAAAACAGTCCTAACTTCTCCAATCTATCTTCATAACAATAACAGAAATTCCTCATCCTGGGAATCATTCTCGTGAATCTTTTCTGGACTATCTCCAATGCCCTCACGTCTTTCCTCAAGTGTGGTGTCCAGAACTGGATGCAATACTCCAGCTGAGGCCGAAGTAGCGTCTTATGCAAGTTCAATATAGCATCCTTGCTCTTGTACTCTATGTCCCTATTAATAAAGCCTAGGGGATTATATGATTTATTAAATGCTCACTCAACCTGTCCTGCCACCTTCAATGACTTATGCACATATACACCCAGGTCGATCTGCTCCTTCACCCCCTTTAGAATTGTAACCTTTGTTTTACATTGTCTCTCCATGTTCTTCCTACCAAAATGAATCACTTCACGTTTCTCTGCATTGAACTTCACCTGCCACCTGTCTGCCCATTCCAGCAACATTTCAATGTCCTTTTGAAGTTCTTCACTATCCTCCTCACAGTTCACAATACTTCCAGTTTCATATCATCTGTAAACTTTGCCTGCACACCAAGGTCTAGGTCATTAATATATGTCAGGAAAACAAAGGATCCGAACACTGATGTCTGGGGAACTCCACTACAAACCTTCCTCCAGCCTGTAAAACATCCATTAACCATTACTCTTTGTTTCCTGTCACTCAGCTAATTTCGTATCCATGTTGCAACCCCCGTCCCTTTTATTCCATGAGCTGCAAGTTTGCTCACAGGTCTGTTGTGTGGCACTGTGTTAAAATGTTTTTGCACGCAGAGAGTGGTTAAATGTCTGGAATGCACTGCCTGAGTGTGGTGGAGGCAGGTTCCATTGAAACGGAGTAGACTGTTATATGAAAATCCATGTTTACCACATCAACAGCATCACCCTTATCAACTCTCTCCGTTACCACCTCAAAAATCTCCAGCAAGTTAGTTAAACATGATTTTCCCTTAAGAAATCCATGCTGGCTTGCTTAATTAACTCGCATATTTAGAGAGATTCAGCACTGAAACAGGCCCTTCAGCCCACCGAGTCTGTGCCGACCATCAACCACCCATTTTATACCAATCCTACACTAATCCCATATTCCTACCACATCCTCACATTTCCCTACCACCTACCTATACTAGGGACAATTTATATTGGCCAATTTACCTACCAACCTGCAAGTCTTTTGGCTGTGGGAAGAAACCGGAGCACCCGGAGAAAATCCACGCAGACGCAGGGAGAACTTGCAAACTCCACACAGGCAGTACCCAGAATTGAACCCGGGTCACTGGAACTGTGAGGCTGCGGTGCCAACCACTCCGCCACTGTGCCACCCATATGTCCATGTGATTATTGATAAAAAATTATTTTTTCTAGAAGTTTTCCCACCACTGTAGTTAAACTGACTGGCCTGTTGTTGCTGGGTTGATCTTTACAGCCTTTTTTGATCAAGGGTGTAACGTTTACAATTCTCCAGTCCTCATGGCATCACCCCGAGTCCTCGGAAGACTGAAAAATTATGTCCAGTGCCTCTGTGATTTCCACCCTCACTTCCCTCAGTATCCTTGGATACATCCCATCTGCTCCTGGTGTTTCATCCACTTTAAGTACAGACAGCCTATCTAATACTTCCTCTTTATCAATTTTAAACCCCACTAGTGTCTGAATTACCTCCTCTTTCAACATTGCCTGGGTTGCATCTGAGAATCATAGAAAGTTTATGCCACAGAGAGAGACCACTTGGCCCATCGTGTCTATGCTGTCCAAAAAACGATCCATCCATTCTGATCCTACCTTCCAGCATTTGATAGATTACAGCACTTGAGGTGCATATCCAGACACCTTTTGAATGAGTTGTGGGTTTCTGCCTCAACTACCCTTTCGGACTGTGAGTTCCAGACTTCCACCACCCGCTGGGTGAAAAATAAAATCCGCAGCTCACTTATAATCTTCCTACCAATTACTTTAAATCCATGCCCCCTTGTCACTGACCTCTTTGCTAAGGTGAATAGACCCTTCACCTCCACTCTAACCAGGCCCCTCAACATTTTGTACATTTCAATCAGATTTCCCCTCAGCCTTCTCTGTTCCAAGGAGAACAAGCTCAGCCTATCCAATCTTTCCTCATAGCTGCACTTTTCCAGTCCTGGCAACATCCTCATAAATCTCCTCAGTACCCTCTCTGGTGCAGTTACATCCTTTCTGTAATGAGTTGACCAGAACTGCACACAGTACTCAAGTTGTGGCCTAAACAATGAGTATTACTGTTCCAGCATAACCTCCCTACTCTTATATTCTATACCTCGGCTAATAAAGGAAAGGATTCCGTATCTTCTTCCTTGTTAAAGACAGATGCAAAGTATTTATTTAGTACCTCAGCTATGCCCTCTGCCTCCATGTGTAAATCCAATTTCTGGTGCTGAGTCAGCCCCATTCCTCCTTTTACTACCCTTTTTACTATTTATATGTTTGCATAAAACATTGGAATGTTCTTTTATGCTAGCTGCCAGTCTCTTTTCATGCTCTCTCTTTGCTTCTGTTATTTGCTTTTTCACTTCCCCTCTGGACACTCTATATTCAGCCTGGTTCTCAATAGAATTTTCTACCTGGCCTCTGTCATAAGTTTGAACATCGGTGAATAACTTTCTCAACTTTTCGTGCGACCTTCAAAGATCTGTGTGAATACACTCCAAGTAGTTCTGTTCCGGTCTCCTCATTTAAACAATACCCATTTGTTTATATTGCCTTCCCTTACACTTCCTGCAAAATCATATCACTTCACACTTCACTGTGTTAAATTACATCTGCCATGTTCCTCCCCATTTCACCAGTCAGTCTCCATCATCCTGAAGTCTGTTACTATCCTTCTCACTGTGTATTAACATTTCCAACTTTCCTGTCATCTGGAAACTTTGACATTATCCCCTCTGTACACAAGCCCATTGCACTAACATACAGCAACAGTAATCCCAACAGTGACCGTGGGGAACCCCACTGTGTACTTCCCTCCAGACTGAACAATAACCATTCTCCACTACTGCCTGATTTCTGACACTGAGCTAATTTCCTGCATGCTGCCATTGAAAATAAAAGACTTTCATTGATGTAGCGCCTTGAATGACGACTGCATGTCCCAAAGTGATTTACAACAAATGAGGACTTTCTAAAGTGTAGTCACACTTTTAATGTAGGAAACAGGGCAGACAATTTCTGCACAGCAAGATCCCACAAGCAGCAATGTGATGATGATCAGATCTGTTTTTGTGATGTTGATTGAAGGAGAAATATTGACCACGACAATGGGAATAATTCCCCTGCTCTGCGTCTACATAGTGCGATGGGATCTTTACTATCCACCTGAGAGGACAGACTGCAACTTTGTTTAAACATTCATTCGATAGACTGCACCTCTGACAGTGCAACACCCCCTCAGTACTGCACTTCAATGTCAGCATTGATTCTTGTGATCAAGTCCTGCAGTGACACTTGATCCTAGAAGCTTGTGACTGAAAGGGGAGAGAGCTACAAACTGAGTCACGGCTGACATTGGTCCTTTAATCGCATGTGTTTCTAATTTGGCAAAATGGCTGTTATTAGAATTAGAATTAGAACATTACAGCGCAGTACAGGCCCTTCGGCCCTCGATGTTGCGCCGACCTGTCAAACCATCTGACCTACACTATTCCATTTTCATCCATATGTCTATCCAATGACCACTTAAATGCCCTTAAAGTTGGCGAGTCTCCTACTGTTGCAGGCAGGGCGTTCCACGCCCCTACTACTCTCTGTGCAAAGAAACTACCTCGAACATCTGTCCTCTATCTATCACCCCTCAACTTAAAGCTATGTCCCCTCGTGTTTGCCATCACCATCCGAGGAAAAAGACTCTCACTATCCACCCCATCTAACCCTCTGATTATCTTATATGTCTCTATTAAGTCACCTCTCCTCCTCCTTCTCTCTGACGAAAACAACCTCAAGTCCCTCAGCCTTTCCTCGCAAGACATTCCCTCCATACCAGGCAACATCCTAGTAAATCTCCAATGCACCCTTTCCAAAGCTTCCACATCCTTCCTATAATGCAGTGACCAGAACTGCACGCAATACTCCAGGTGCGGTCTCACCAGAGTTTTGTAAAGCTGCAGCATGACCTCGTGGCTCCGAAACTCGATCCCCCTCTTAATAAAACCTAACACACCATATGCCTTCTTAACAGCCCTATTAACCTGGATAGCAACCTTCAGGGATTTATGTCCCTGGACACCAAGATCTCTCTGTTCATCTGCACTACCAAGAATCTTCCCAATAGCCCAGTACTCTGCATTCCTGTTACTCCTTCCAAAGTGAATCACCTCACACGTTTCCGCATTAAACTCCATTTCCCATCTCTCAGCCCAGCTCTGCAGCCTATCTAAGGCCCTCTGTACCTTACAACATCCTTCGGCACTATCAACAACTCCACCGACCTTCGTGTCATCTGCAAATTTACTAATCCACACTTCTACACCCTCATCCAGGTCATTTATAAAAATGACAAACAGCAGTGGCCCCAAAACAGATCCTTGCGGTACACCACTAGTACCAATACTCCAGAATGAACATTTGCCATCAACCACCACCCTCTGTCTTCTTTCAGCTAGCCAATTTCTGATCCCAAAGCTCTAAATCACCTTCAACCCCATACTTCTGTATTTTCTGCAATAGCCTACCGTGGGGAACCTTATCAAACGCCTTACTGAAATCCATATACACCACATCCACGGCTTTACCCTCATCCACCTGTTTGGTCACCTTCTCGAAAAACTCAATAAGGTTTGTGAGGCACGACCTACCCGTTACAAAACCGTGCTGACTATTGCTAATGAACTTATTCTTTTCAAAATGATTATAAATCCTGTCTCTTGGAACCCTTTCCAACATTTTACTCACAACCGAAGTAAGGCTCACAGGTCTATAATTACCAGGGCTGTCTCTACTCCCCTTCTTGAACAAGGGGACAACATTTGCTATCCTCCAGTCTTCCGGCACTATTCCTGTCGACAATGACGACATAAAGATCAAGGACAAAGGATCTGCAATCTCCTCCCTCGCTTCCCAGAGAATCCTAGGAGAAATCCCATCTGGCCCAGGGGACTTATCTATTTTCACACTTTCCAAAATAGCTAACACCTCCTCCTTGTGAACCTCAAACCCATCTAGCCCAGTAGTCTGAATCTCAGTATTCTCCTCGACAACATTTTCTTTCTCTACTGTAAATACTGACGAAAAATATTCATTTAACGCTTCCTCTATCTCCTCTGATTCCACACACAACTTCCCACTACTATCCTTGATTGGCCCTAATCTAACTCTAGTCATTCTTTTATTCCTGATATACCTATAGAAAGCCTTAGGGTTTTCCCTGATCCTATCCGCCAATGACTTCTCGTGTCCTCTCCTTGCTCTTCTTAGCTCTCCCTTTAGATCCTTCCTGGCTCGCTTGTAACTCTCAAGCGCCCTAACTGAGCCTTCACGCCTCATCCTAACATAAGCCTTGTTCTTCCTCTTGACAAGCTCTTCAACTTCTTTATTAAACCACGGCTCCCTCGCTCGACAACTTCCTCCCTGCCTGACACGTACATGCTTATCAAGGACACGCAGTAGCTGCTCCTTGAATAAGCTCCACATTTCTATTGTGCCCATCCCCTGCAGTTTCCTTCCCCATCCTACGCATCCTAAATCTTGCCTAATCGCATCATAATTTCCTTTCCCCCAGCTATAATTCTTGCCCTGCTGTATATAGCTGTCCCTGCCCATCGCTAAGGTAAACCTAACCGAATTGTGATCACTATCACCAAAGTGCTCACCTGCATCTAAATCTAACACCTGGCCGGGTTCATTACCCAGTACCAAATCCAATGTGGCATCGCCCCTGGTTGGCCTGTCTACATACTGTGTCAGAAAACCCTCCTGCACACACTGGACAAAAACTGACCCATCTAAAGTACTCGAACTATAGTATTTCCAGTCAATATTTGGAAAGTTAAAGTTCCCCATAACCACTACCCTGTTACTCTCGCTCCTGTCGAGAATCATCTTCGCTATCCTTTCCTCTACATCTCTGGAACTATTCAGAGGTCTATAGAAGACTCCCAACAGGGTGACCTCTCTCCTGTTTCTAACCTCGGCCCATACTATCGCAGTAGACGAGTCCTCAAACGTCCTTTCTGCCGCTGTAATACTCTCCTTGATTAGCAATGCCACACACCGCCCCCTCTTTTACCATCTTCTCTGTTCTTACTGAAACATCAAAATCCCGGAACCTGCAACATCCATTCCTGTCCCTGCTCTACCCATGTCTCCGAAATGGCCACTACATCGAGATCCCAGGTACCAACCCATGCTGCAAGCTCACCCACCTTATTCTGGATGCTCCTGGCGTTGAAGTAGACACACTTTAAACCAGGTGCCCTCTTGTGTCCTTGTCACCTTATCCCTGACCTCACTACTCTCAACATCCTGTACACTGGAACTACAATTTAGGTTCCCATTCCCCTGCTGAATTAGTTTAAACCCCACCTGAAGAGCACTAGCAAATCTCCCCCCCCCCCCCCCCCCCCCCAGGATATTGGTACCCCTCTGGTTCAGGTGAAGACCATCCTGTTTGTAGAGGTCCCACCTACTCCAGAAAAGCCCCAAATATCCAGGAAACCAAATCCCTCCCCCCTGCACCATCCCTGCAGCCACGTGTTCAACTCCTCTCTCTCCCTGGTCCTCGCTTCTCTATCACGTGGCACGGGCAACAACCCAGAGATAACAACTCTGTTTGTTCTCGCTCTCAGCTTCCACCCTAGCTCCCTGAATTTCTACCTTAAATCCCCATCTCTCTTCCTACCTATGTCGTTGTTATGTGGTACTTTCTCAAACGCATGTTGAAAGGATCGGAATATTGTGAAAGTACAGGCAGGAGCAATCATAGAATCATAGAATAGATTAGACTGAATGAGGTCATTCGGCCCATCATGTCTGTGCTGACCCTTTCAAAGACCCTTAGAAAATAGGCGACATGTTTAGATAGAGGATCTGGATCGGCGCAGGCTTGGAGGGCCGAAGGGCCTGTTCCTGTGCTGTAATTTTTCTTTGTTCTTTGTTCTTTGTTCAATCCAGTTAGTCCCACTCCCTGGCTCATTCACTATATTCTTGAATTTTTTTCTGCTTCGGATATTTATCCAATTCCCTTTTGGTATCTATTATTGAATCTGTATCCATCAGCCTATCAGACAGTGCATCCCAAATCCAAACCACTCAGAAACAAAAATCCTCATATCTGCTTCTTTTACCAATCGCCTTAAATCTGTGTCTCTGGTTAATGGCAACTTGGAAAGCGGAAACAGTTTCTCTTTATTTAATTTATCTAAACCCTTCCTAATGTTAAACAGCTCAATCAAATATCCTCTGAAAGTTTCTTGCTCTAAGCAAAACAACCCCAGCTGCACAACTGTAATCCCTCATGCCTGGACAACTTCTAGTGAAATAGTTATTTCCCCTCTCCGAAGGCTTCATGTCCTTCCGAAAGTGTGGTTCCCAGTATTCGACACAAGACTCCAGGTGCAGCTGAACTAGTATTTTATATATGTTTTACATAATGTCCTTGCTTTTGTTCTTTTTGCCTCTATTTATAAACCCGAGGATCCCATATATTTATTAACTGTCTAGTTAAACTTTCCTACCACCTTCAAAGATTTGTGTACACACACCCCAAGTGTGTCTGTTATTTCACCATCATTATAGTTACACCATTTAACTTGTATTGTCTCTCCTCATTCATCCTTTCAAAATGTATTACCTCACACATCTGCAATTCCAATTAAATATTGAGAAGATTGAAGTCATTGTTTTCTGTCACTGCTCCAAACATTTCCTAGTTACACACTTCATTCCTCTCCTTTGTAAATGTTTGAGACTAACCAAAACTGTTCACATACTTGGTTACACAGTTCACCTTGAGATGCCTTGAGATGGGTTTCCTACCAAATATTCACACCATCAGTAAAATGGCCTATCTCCACCCTTGGTGGAGTTGCTTGCTGGTTAAAGAGGAAATGAACGCAATAGTGAGGCAGGATATTAGATCTGACGATGTCGAATATGTATGGGTAGAGTTGACAAACACTAATTGGCAATAAACCTTAGGGGGGTTGTATATAGACCCCCAGACTGTAGTGCTGAATTTGGGAATGGCATTGAACAGGAAATTAGAGACGCATGCGATAAAGGAACATCTGTAATTATGGGTTTCTTGAATCTGCATATAGATTGGGTAAATCAAATTGGTCACAAAACATTGTGGAGGAATTCCTGGAGAATATACGGAATGGTTTTCAGGACCAATTCTTTGAAGCACCAACTGGAGAACAGGCCATCCTAGACTGGTTATTGTGTAATGAGAGAGGAATAATTGACAATCTAGTTGTGCCAGTTCCCATGGGGATGAACGACCATAATATGATAAAATTCTTCATTATGATGGAGAGTGACCCAGTTGATTGTGAGATTAGGGTTGTGAATCTTAATAATGTAAGCTACGAAAGTATGAGGCATGAGCTGACGATGATACATTGGGAAAATGCACTTAAAGAGATGACCCTGGATAGGCAATGGCAAACATTCAAAGAGGAAATGGATAAACTGCAATTATTGTTTACTCCTGTCTGGCGCAAAATTAAAACGAAAAAGGGAGCCAAATCATGGCTTACAAGGAGAATTAGAGATAGCATTAGATCCAAGGAAGTGGCAAATAAATTTTCCAGGAAAAAACAACAGACCTGAGGATTGGGAGCAGTTGAAAATTCAGCAAAGGAGCACCAAGGGATTGTTGAGAAGCGGAAAATGGAGTATGCGAGTAAGCTTACGGGGAACATAAAAACTGACTGTAAAGGTATGTGAAGCGGAAAATATTGGCGAAGACAAATGTAGGTCCGTTACAGTCAGAAACAGGGGAATGTATTCTGGGAGACAAAGAAATGGCTGACCAACTAAATGCAAACTTTAGTTCTGTCTTCACAAAGGAGGACACCAATATAATCCCAGAAATGTTGGTAAATACAGGGTATAGTGAGAGAGAGGAACTGAAAGAAATCTGTATTAGTGGAGAAATGGTGTTGGGGAAGGAGATGGTATTGAAGGCCGATGAATCCCCAGGGCCTTTTAATCTGCATCCCAGAGTACTTATGGAAGTGGCCCTAGAAATAGTGGATGCATTGGTGGTCATCCTCCAAGATTCCATGGACTCTGGAACAGTTCCTACAGATTGGAAGGTAGCTAATGTTACCCCACTAATTAAAAATGGGAGGTAGAGAGAAAGCAAGGATTTATAGACCATTCAGCCAGACATCGGTCGTGGGGAAAATCCTGGAGTCCATTATTAAATATTTTGCAGCAGAGCACTTAGAGAACAGTAGAATCGGGAAGAGTCAGCGTGGATTTATGAAACGGAAATCATGCTTGATAAATTTGCTAGAATTCTTCGAGGATGTAACTGGCAGAATTGATGAGGGGGAGCCAGTGGATGTGGTTTATTTGCACTTTCAGAAGGCTCTCGACAAAGTTCCACGTAAGGGATTAGCATGTAAAATTAAAGTGGACGAGACTGGGGGTAGTATATTGCGAAGGATAGAAAATTGGTTGGCAGACAGGAAACAAAGCATTGGAACATACGGATCTTTTTCTCAATGTCAGACAGTGATTAGTGGGGTACCGCAGGGATCGGAGCTACGACCTCAGTTATTCACAATATATATTAATGATTTAGATGAGGAAACTAAATGTAATATCTCCAAATTTGCAGATGATACAAAATTGAGTGCGAGGGTGAGTTGTGAGGAGGTTGCAGAGAGGCTTCAGGGTTATTTGGACAAGTTGAGTGAGTGGGCAAATGCACGGCAGATGCAGGATAATGTGGATAAATGTGAAGTTATCCACTTTACTATCAAAAACAGGAAGGCAGATTATTATCTGAATGGCTATAAACTGAGAGAGGGGAATACGCAGCGAGACCTGGGTGTTCTCGTACACCAGTCACTGAAGGTGAGCATGCAGGTGCAACAGGCGGTAGAAAAAGGAGAATGTATGTTGGCCTTCATAGAGACAGGATTCGAGTGCAGGAGCAGGGATGTTTTGCTGCAATTATACAGGGCCTTTGTGAGGCCACACTTGGAATATTGTGTTCAGTTTTGGTCTCCTTATCTGAGGAAGGATGTTCGTGCTATAGAGGGAGTGCAGTAGAGTTTTACCAGACTGATTCCTGGGGTGGTAGGACTGTCGTATGAGGAGAGATTGAGTCGGTTAGGACTGTGGAATTCAGAAGAGTGAGGAGGGATCTCATCGAAACCTATAAAATTCCAACATGACTTGACAGGGTAGATGCCGGAAGGATGTTCCCGATGGTGGGGGACTCCCGAACCACGGTTATAGTCTAAGGATATGGGGTAAAACTTTCAGGACTGAGATGAGGAGACGTTTCTTCACCCAAAGTGTGGTGCGCCTGTGGAAACCTCTCATCACGCCCATATCCAAGGGGGATTGGAAGATTCTGGCCAGTGCCTCGGCTATTTCCAACATTGCCTCCCTCAGCAACCCCCATACATCCCATCCAGACTGGATAAATGTTCAACTTTATTGTGCTACAAAAGTGTTGGATTGAAAAGGGTTAACTGAATCTGTTTGTTCCGTGACTGTAATTAATGTCAGTCTCCATGGACCCTAATTGTGTCAATGGACGTTTTCCATCTTCTATTAATAAGGGGCTTCTTTCAATGTGTTATTCCATATGTCAGTGGGAACATCAGCCCCGGCACTTTCAGAGATCAGCTGCTCCAGAGAGATAGAGAGAGGATAGGTTAGAATCTGAGAACAAAAGACTGGAATGTTACAACAATGGGTCAGAATCTGAGAACAATAGATTGGAATGTTACAACAATGGACAGGAGTTTATCCTCGGATCTTTACTCTCTTTCTACATATTATGATCGGTACTCATTAAACTCTCGTATCTATCTCGCACTGAAGATTATTCAATATATTTACTATCCCATCCTGGCTATTATTGGTGTCCCTGGTAAGTCTCTCTATCTAGCTATTAATTCTTTAAACCATGTTTAACTGCATTGCTGCTCCTGTAATTTACTCTGCCCTTCTTGCTGCCGTTGTATGCCTGGTGAATATCGCCAGCTATTAGCTCTATAAACCATTGTCAACTGTATTACAGTTCTTGTCATTTACTCTCTCACCTTTGCTGCTGTTGCTGTCTCTATTTCAGGCTAGGAGATCTGCAAACCCTGTTTCACTGAAATACTGTTCTGTAATGTAACTTTTGGGAAGACTGAAGCCAGTGTCATTGGTCTCCATCACAAACACCATCCCCTATCTGGGAAGCACATACTCCACTCTGTCCAATTTCTGTGGCTCAACCAGACTGTTTACAACTTCTGTGTTATTTTTAAACCTGAGCTGAGTTCATCTCCATATTCTTTCCATCAGCAACCCTGCAGAAAACCATCTCTGTGATATCACCCATCTCCCCCTCTGCCTCAGCCCCTCGACTGCGTAAACAATCATCTGCATCACTGTTAAATACACAGTTGACTATTCCAATTCCATCTTGTTCACCCTCCCAGTTATAAACCTCCATAAACCACAGCCCATCCAGAACTCTGCTGCCTGCATCCGATCTCACACCAAATCCCGATCACCAATCACCCCTGTGCTCACTGATCTCCATTGGCTCCCGGTCTGGCAGCACCATAATTTTAATATTCTCATTCGTGTGTTTGAATCTCTCCATGGCCTCACCCCTCCATTTATTCACTTTCCCCTGTCCATTTCACATATTCCTGCAAATCTTTCGACTTCACTCTTTTTTCTGTTCTCCTTGTAAAGTCAATTTATTTCCCTCTGTATGTGTCCCGAGCCAGGATTATAGACTCTGCAGCAAGACTGCTACTGACAGTACAGAAGCTGGGATTCATAAAGAGATGTGAATCGCACAGCCGGCCACTTCCAGTGCGGTCTGCACAATATCCCATGCTGGGCAGGGCTCCAGCCCATCGTATCATCGATGTGCTGTTAGCGTGGTCTTCACAGCCGGCCACTTCTACTGTGGCTTGCACACTGTCCCAAGCTGGACAGAGCTCTAGCTCAATTGTACCTTGTATGTGTTGTTCCTTTGAGGGTGGATTTGAAAGTGATGTCAATGTACCATAGCAGCAGCTTTGATGTACTTCTTTGAAACTTGGTCAGTGAATGTCCAATGAGCGCCTGTGTTAGTCACTCTCAGTTGAACATACATTCAAAGGATGAATTTAAAAGGACAAATCATCCAACTGACAGGTGAGAGGCTTTTGACTTACTTCTGCTATTGTAAAGTTAGTGGAGGTGCTGTGGATGGTTTTCTGGAGGTTGTGTTGTGAGCTGCTGCAGACATGCAGGGAGGACAGAAGATTTGGTGACCCAACTCTGGACGAGGTATGGGGACTGTAGTTACAGTGAAACTGGGTCTGTCACATGAGCAACAAATGGAGCAGAGGCTGCAGAGAGGGGAAGCTCTGTAAAGTGGGAGGAGGAGGGGGCTCTGCACTACCCACCCCGGGTTTTCCAAGATCACTTTTCCTACCTACACCTAACCCTGGAGCAGTGTGTGAGATGACTCTGATTCAATAAGGAGGTTGTCACAGAGCTGTGTCACCTCCTGTAACACAACCTGGAGCCTCACACCAGGGTGAGGACGGAGCTGTCAGTGGCCGTTAAGGTCACAGTTTCATTGAACGTCTATGTATCTGGATCGTTCCAGACAGGAGCAGGAGACATATCCAACAGAGAGTGGTAGAAATCGATAGTCATTTACAACACAGAAGGAGGCCATTCAGCCCCTGCATGCCGGCTCTCTGTGGAACAATCCAGTCAGTTCCACTTCCCCGCTCAATTCCCGTATCCCTGCAAGTTCATTTCCTTCAGGTGTCCATCCAGTTTCCTTTTGAAATCATTGATTGTCTCAGCTTCCACCACCCTCATGGCAGTGAGTTCCAGCTCATTACCATCCACTGTGTAAAAAGGTACTTCCTCATATTCCCCCTGTATCTCATACCCGAAACCTTCCATCTGTGTCCCCCAGGCTGTGTTTCATCAGTTAATGGGAACAGTTGTTCCTTGTCTATCTTATCTAAGTCCATCATAATCATGTACACCTCTATCAAAGCTCTCTCAATCTCTTTTACACCTGGAGAACAACTTCATCGTCTCCAAACTCACTTTGCAACTAAATTGCCATCCCTGGAATCATTCTGGTAAATCTCCTCTGCACCCTCTCAGGGACTTTCACATCCTTCCTACAGTGTGGTGATCAGAACTGTACACAGTTCTCGAGTTGCTGTCTAACCAAAGCTTTATGAAGGTTCCGCATAACTTCCCTTATTTTGTATCTTTGCCTCTATTGATGAATCCCAATATCTGATATGATTTGCTAAACACCCTCCTAATATGTCCTGGCACCTTCAAAGATCAATACATATGGAGCCCCAGATCCCTCTGTTCCTGCACAATCATTAGAACTGTGTCATTAAGTCTATATTGCCTTCCTCTTCCAACTGACAAAATAAATCACATCACACTCCTCTTTATTAAGTTCTACCTGCCACTTCTCTGTCCATTCTGCTAGCCAATCTATATCATGTTGCAGGTGGTTTGTGACATCCTCCAAGATTGCAATCATCAGAAAAAATGCAAATTCTTCTCTGTATTCCAAGATCCATGTCATTTATATGTAGCAAAAAAAAGCACAGTGTTCCTCGCACTGACCATTGGGAAACATCACTGTCTACCATCCTCCAGTTTGAAAAACAACCATTTAACACATTTCTCTTTTTTCTGTCATTTGGACAATTTTAGATCCAAATGGATGCTATTCCTGAGCTTCAATTTTGTTAACCAAGCTTTTGTGTGGTTATTCATCAAACAATGTCATAAAATCCATGTAGACAACATCCACCACATTCCCTTCATCGACCTTCTCAGATCATCGAAATAAATTCAATTCGTTCAGTCAAGCAGTCAAGCCTTTTTAGAAATCCGTGCTGACAATCCTTAAATAACTCAAACCTCTCCAAGTGTGTGTAGATTTTTCCCTGATTATTGCTTCTAAAACCTGACTCACCAATAATGTTAAACTAACTGAGCAGTAGTTACGAGGCCTGTGTGTTGTCCATTGATAATTCTGGGAGGTGAGGGTAACCATCTATGTCATCATTTTCTTCCTCAGCAGGGAGAAGCAGGATGAGTGATCCCGTGGCTTTGTCAGGATAGCGGGATTCCTGATGGATTAGGTAGCTCTGCGGGGCCCCCATGTCAACGGGGAGAGGTACAGGAACTGGAAGCACTCTCACTCCATTAATGTACAGTTGGTGTGTGTGCCTGCCCAGTACATCATGTTGGTGAATGTCCACTATCCTGGCAGCAGCAAGGATACCTTCAATTTGAAGCAGTCAGCCGGTCCCAATACTCCGGGGCTCCATGCAGAACCAGAATGTGGCTTCTCGGAGGCAAAGGAAACTCCTCTAGACACAGCTCATGTTTCTACACCCCCAAACCACATCCCACCACCAAGCAACCTCACAAAATTAACATGGGTATAATGTGAGCAATGGAATCACCAGGAACATGGTGGAACAGACCATCGATGTGATGAAGCAATGCTTCCGATGTCTGAACCGCTCGGGTGGAGTCCTCCAGTACACACTGGAGCAGGTGTCCAAGTTCATGGTGTTCTTTTGCATCCTTCATATCATTACCATCATGAGGACACAGGCATTGGCACCAGGAATCAGGAGGAGGATACAGGGAGGATATTTCCTGTATGCCTTCCAGCCGGACAGGTTGTCGGAGAGTCCCTGCTAAGATTCCGGTTCCCATAGGACAACTTCTCTTTCCCGCCATGGATCCCCCATTCTCCACCATTACACCCATCTGAGATGCCCCATCACAGTGTTTTTTCAGCACAGAAGGAACTATTCAGCCAGTCGAGTCTGCACCGGCTCTCCGAATGCACAATTCACCTGTTCCCATTCCCTGCCTTCTTCCCGGAACCCAGCACATTCTTCCTTCTCATATACCAGTTTATTCAGCTTTAGCATGTTCATAGATGTGGTCACCACACTGCTGAAGAGCATGCAGGAAGAGAGGGAATGGGTGATCAGCAGCCAGTCAAAAATTATCAGGCAGGTAGTGCCGGAGACCCCTGAGTGCATCTCACTCTCCAACAGGTATTCAGTTCTGTATACTGAGGAATGTGATGCTTCTCCTGGGGAGTGCAGCCACAGCAAGTCCATGTCAACATGGGTGGCTAAGCTGCAGAGCGGCATACAGGGATGACTGGAAGAGCCATAGTGATAGGTGAGTCAATAGTCAGGGGAACAGACTGGCATTTCTGTGGCCACAGATGTGAATCCAGGATGGTGTGTTGTCTCCCAGGTGCCAGGGTCAAGGATATCACTCAGCGACTGCAGAGCATCTTGAAGGAGGAGGGGAACAGCCAGAAGTCGTGGCCCACATGGGAACCAACGACATAGGTAGAAAGAGGGATGTGGTCTTGCAGTCAGAATTTAGGGAGCTAGGGAAGAAATTAGCAAGCAGGACCTCAAACATAGTCAAAAAGTAGAATTCGCAAGATTACTCCCAGTGCCAGGTGCAACTTAGTATAGAAATGGAAAGATAAGGCAGACGAATGTGTGGCTGGAAAGATGATGCAGGAGGGAGGGATTCATATTCCTGTGATACTGGGACGGGCTCTGGGGGAGATGGGACCTTTACAGGCCGGATGGGTTGCACGTGAACAGAGCCAGGACTGGGCTCCTTGCGGAACGTTTTGCTAGTACTGTTGGGGAGGGTTTAAACTAGTTTAGCAGGGAGGTGCGGGACCTGAGGGTAGACTCAGCTGGGACAAAATCAGAAATGAAAATGGAAGGTGGCAAATTAATGGATGAGTCTGGAAGACAGAGGAAATGAGGGTGAGAAAATGAAAAAAAGGTTTGGCAGTGCTCAAGGGTATCTATTTCAATATATGGAGTGCTGCAAATAAAGCAGATGAGCGGAGGGCAAAGATAGACATGTGGCAGTATGATATCATAGTTATTACAGAAACATGGCTTAAGGTGGGACAGGAATGGCAACTCAACGTTCCTGGTTACCGGGTTTTCAGACGCAATAGGGCGGGGGTTAAGAAAGGAGAGGATTGGCAATTCTGGTCAAGGAATCTTTTGCAGCTGTGAGGAGGGATGATATGTTGGAAGGTTCATCAAATGAGGCCATATGGATTCAGCTGAGGAACCACTGCTGGGAGTGTGATCTCGACAGCCAAATAGTCAGAGGTTAATCGAGGAGCAGATAAGTAGGCATGTCTCTGAGCAGTGCAAGAACAACAGGGCAGTAATAGTAGGGTATTTTAATCACCCCGATGTTAACGAGGATAGTTTTAGTATGAAAAGAATTGAGGGAGCAGAATTCTTGAGGTGCATTCAGGACAACATTTTTGTCCAGCATGCAGAAAGTCCAACTGGAGAGGGTGCAGTTTTGGACTTTATTTTAGGAAATGACGATGGGCAGGTGGATGGAGTGTCAGGGGAGAGCATTTTGGTGGGAGTGATCATAATTCAGTCAGTTATAACATAACTATGGAAACGTACAGACATAGAATAGGAGTTAGAGTTCTCAATTGGGGCAAGGCCAATTTTGCTAAAACGAGGAGCGAAAGTGGACTGGAAACAGCGACTTGAAGGTAAATCAGTCTCAGAGCACTGGGAGGCATTCAAAGTGGAGATTCAAGAGATTCCGGGTAAACATGTTCCCACAAAGGAAAAGAGTGAGGCGGCCAAATCTAGAGTCCCATGGATGTCAAGGATCCTATATGGTAAGATAAGACAGAAAAGGGAAGCATATATCCGACACTGAGAAAACAATACTACAGAAAGTTGAGAGGAGTTTAGAAAGTTGAAACACGAAAGAGGTGAGTTTATTATACTTAACAATATAAAACACATCCACACGAGAATCACACAGAAATAGATTACAGAGTGAGAAGTAAATTTTTGGGTGGATTGGAGTCCAGAATAAATATAAAAATAAAATACTCATTCTGTGAGGTTGGACGATTCGGAGGTCTTCTGGCTGAAGTTGTATTCTTGAAGTATTTGGCTATTTGAAGTGTCCTTTGTGGCTGGCCCACATGGCTCAGGGATTTCTTGGAGGCAGACTTGTAGGTGTCTTCCTTTCCCTGATGTCTCTGTCTGTAGTAATCTATAGACCTGGAGGGACCACAGTCGGATGTGATTTTCAAAATTGTGATGTTATCTGAAGAGAGAGAAGGGACACAACCCTTCTGCTTCTGCACAATTTGAACCACTGGCTTGACTGTCTTTGTCCAGCGGAAACTAACAGCTTTCACAGAGATGGGCAGAAGGTCTCATGACTGCCTCACTGTATTCTCTAGACCCTTATAATGAGATTCAAGGTTGGAAACTTCTATCTCCCCAGAACTCAGGATACCAGTATTTACACTTGGAGGAGTTTGCTCTTTCAAAGTCAGTGTGTCAGGGTGGCCTTGTATGCCATGTTAATGATTGTAAGCTTAGATAATTCAATCGCTAGAACAAGCCAGTGATTTGGGTCCAGGCTCATCAGACGTGTCTCCTGTTGTAGGCCTTGGAATGTGAAAAAGTATTTCAGATGCCAATTGCGGTGGCCATCTTGGCTGCCTGTTTTTTCAAGTTTAACTGTAGGATTTTTCCATTAAATATTTAGTGTAAGTTTCCAATCTGTGAATTAAAATTCATCATTTGGCATATTGTGTTATCTTGACACTGCAAATGTGATAATAGGAACATTTCATTGCAGAATTGTGGGAAGAAATAGACGGAAACACACATTTCTTCCCAATAATCACTTCTCAAATTCACACATTAATCTTAGAATTACTGCAGCTGACATTTTCTGTTACAGTTGTGCTGATTTAATTGTGTTGGAGATTTTTTCTGGGATGGTTATGTGTCGGGTTCGACCCTGGACAATGCATCAACAGCTACTATATATGTTTTTCTCTCTCCTGCAATGAAGCTTTAAACATTCAGGTTCCTGCACCTTGATAATCTTTCTCTCTGAACCGACAGTGAGTAATAACTTGTTTCTTTAACCCCAGTGAGGTGGCTGAGATTTCCTCTGGGCCTTTGTTCTTGCTGAGTTCTGTTTTGAAATTGTTGGGTTTGATTAGATTTGGGTTTGGGATCTGATCATTGGGTTCTTCAGTGGGTAGATCCACACTGAGCTCACTTTTAGCTTTCTGGTGAGGTACACAAGTGCTGGTTACTTGAGGATATTTTCCCTTCACTTTTCCCTTTACTATGGGGAGGATCTTTTTTTCTAATCTGCCCTATATCCTCTGGGATATTAGTGTTCGCAGATGTCTGTCCAGCTTTCACTGCACTCTCCTGCAGCACTTTCAATAAGTAAGGCATCACCCTCACCATTGGCATGCATGTTTGGGACCATTCCTTGCCCTTGCATGTTTATATAAATGCTGTTCGCAGCCTATTTAGGGTGCCTCTTGGACCTGCATTTAAGGAGGAGAGTGTGGGGATTAATTTATCTAACATTTCAGGGTTGATTAATCGGAGAATAGGAAATTCCAGTTGGTATTCCTCCTGACCCTCCTCTAACCTGTCCTCACGATTCTTTTCAATCCTTCCCTCCTGACTGTCTGACAGATCTGTAGTTGTCTGTCCCCTCCAGAGCCTTTACTATTTTTTCCCTTTGGTCTGGGGTGTCAATTAAATAGTTTACCTGACTGTTCCTTTTGCGACTCGATATGGACCACTGAACCGGGATTTCAGGGGTTCCCCCTGCATTGGGATAGTAACAATACATGGTCTCTTGGCTGAAATGTTCTAACCTTGACATTTCTTTATGTTTACATTTTCACAGCTGCCTGAGAGATCTGTAGGTGTTCCTGAGCCATTGCACAGGCTCCCCTGAGCCGCTCCCAGAGCATGGAAATGTAGTCTAACACGGAAGACTCATGCCTCTGTCCCAAAAGCTTCTCCTTGATTAGTTGAAGAGAACCACTCACCTCGTGTCCAAAAACTAATTCAAAGAGACTAGAGCCAGTGGAATCATTGGTTAAGTCCCTGATAGGCAACAGGAGAAATCCCAGCCCTCTGTCCCAGTCATGGGGTTTCTCAGAGCAGTATGGCCTGATCATTGTTTTTAGGGTCTGGTGGTACCGCTCCAAAGCCCCTTGTGACTGTGGTTGGTAAGCCTTGGACTTTATTTGGGTTATGTCCAGATTACCAATGACCGTTTCAAAAAGATTAGACATAAAATGTTTACCCTGGTACATCTGGATCTCAGCAGGCAGCCCATATCGGGTAATGAATTGGGTTAGCCCCTCCACAACTACCTTGGCAGAGATAGTTGTTCCAGAGAATGGTCTCTGGGAATCGGGTCACCACATCCATAATGGTGAGAAGATACTGGTAATCCGTCTATTGTTTTCTGCAGGTGCCATACACAATCGACCAACACACTTCTGAAGTGTTCCCAAAAAGCTGGTATTGCAATTAGGGGTGAAGGTTTAACTGCAGATTAAGGCTTCCCCACAACCTGGCACGTGTGACCAGTTTTACAGAACTCCACCACATCTTTGTGGAGTTGTGGCCAGTCAAAATGCTGTCTTATGTGGGCTTCGATTTTTCATACACCGACATGTCCAGCCATTGGAAGTTCGTGGGCCATTCTTAATATTTCTTTAAGTGGACCTCAGCGGCACCACTATCTGGTGAACCACTGTCCTCTCTTCATATGCAGGTCTGTGAGGAGGTCTCCACTTCCTCATCAGCACCTCATTCTTTAAATAGTGGCACTCTGCAACTCCCTCTGCTTCAGTTTTTGTTTGGACAGTCTGTGATATATTTTTAACACTGGGTCCTGTTGCTGAGCCTCAACTAAGGAAGATCTGTTTAACACATCCTTTGGGTCCATTACCTTCCGAAAGAAGGTTTCAGACAACCAGCCAGTAGGTTCATCCATCTGCAGTGTCAGTTCAAAGGATTGTTTGGCCATGGACCGAGTCACCACACAATCAGGGAGAATGTCAGGGACCTTCTCCTGTAACTGCTCTTTCTCCCTGACCTCTTTTGATTTCTAGAGAACTACTGGGGAAGCTGCCACCTTTTCCCCTGTCAGATTATTACCTGGGAGTAGGTCGACACATCCACCGGTAAACTAGGTACAATCCCCATGGTTACCGGTCCTGAAACGAGGTCACACTCCAACTGCACCCGATATAAAAGTATGGACATATACCATCTTCCGATACCATTCACTAACACTCTAGCATTCACTGCACGCTCGGAGGAAGGTCATGCCTTTTCCCAGCAGAAGTGATTGGGTGGCCCCTCTATCCCTCAGTCTGACTACGGGCTTGCTTGCCTCATTGGAGGAGTATGGGAACACTTTTTCTTGGGATACAGATTCCAGGTAACTCTCGCTGATTTTGTTAAGTTTTCCTGCTCTCTCTGTGGTAGGTTTACTGGGTCTGACTGCCGCAGTAAGAGGCACAGTCTGATCTGCCGTGCTTTCCATCGGGGCCCGTTTTCCTGCACTGATCTAGTGGACTCTGATTAATCCTACAGGTTTTCCCCGTCATTTCCATCATTCAGCTCGACGGTGATCTGCTTTATTACAGTGGAAACATGCAGATCGTCGGCCATTACTCCTGGTCTCAGTATCGTCCTATTTGGCGTGAGGATGGGCCCCTGTGTGTCCAGCTTTTCCTTCTAGCCAATGGCCAGCCGGGATCCAATCACCCTCCTTTTATTCTCTGGTCTTCGGGGAGACAAGGGAAGTGTTTCCCTTTGGTGGTAAGGCCTTGTGTACAAGAGAAAATTCATCAGCCTGCAAAGCAACCAGCCTGGCTCTTTGAACCTCTTGTCTCTCTTTGTGGGTTTTAATGGGAGGGGGAGCGAGTTTTTGAATTCCTCGAGAACGATCTGAGGTCTACATATGTGGGCTCCATCTTGAGTGTCAATATCTACTGGTCAAAAGAAAACATAAAAACAGACTGTAAAATCTTCTATAGATACATAAAAAGGAAACGTTTGGCTCAGACAAATGTGTGTCCATTGCGGCAAAGTCAGGGGAATTTATAATGGGGAACGGAGAAATGGCAGAGAAGCGAAATGATTATCTTGTGTGTGTCCTAACTGAGGGAGATACAAGAAATCTCCCAGAATTAGAGATCCAAGGGACTCGGGAGAATGAGGACGTGAAGGAAATTAGTATTAGTAAGAAGGTTGCATTGGAGAAATTAATGGGGCTGAAGGTTGACAAGGCCCCAGGACATGATATCCTGCATCTCAGACTGTTGAAAGAGGTAACTATGGAGATAGTGGGTGCATTGATGATCATCTTTCAAAATTCTATCGAGTCCAGAGCGGTTCCTGCAGATTGGAAGGTAGCAAATGTCACTCCACTATTTACGAAGGGAGGGAGAGAGAAAACCAGAAATTAAGGATCTGTCAGCCTTACATCAGTCGTTGGTAAAAAGCTGGAATCTATTCAGAAGGATGTGATAAATGGACACTTGTATAATAATGATCTGTTTGGGCATAGCCAACATGGATTTATGAATGGGATATCATTCTTGACGAACCTGTTGGAGTTTTTATTGAGGATGTTACTAACAGAATTGATAAAGGGGAGTCGGTGAATGTGTATTACTTGGATTTTCCGAAGGCTTTCGATAAAGTCTCCCACAAGAGATTGGTTAACAAAATTAAAGCACATGGAATAAGAGATAATATATGGGCATGCATTAAGGATTGGTTAACAGGCAGAAAGTAGAGAGTAGGAATAAATGGCTCATTCTTGCATTGGCCAGCTGCGACTAGTGGGGTGCTGCAGGGATGAGTGCTTGGGCCCCAGCTGTTCACAACATATATCAATGATTTGGATGTGAGGACAAAAGTAATATTTCCAAGTTCGTGGATGATACCAAACTAGGTGCGTATGTATGCTGTGAGGAAGATGCAAAGCGGTTTCAAGGCGATTTGGACAGACTTAGTGAGTGGGCAAGGACATGGCAGAGGCAATATAATGTGGAAAAATGTGAGGTTATCCACTTTGGTAGGAGAAACAGATGGGCAGCGTATTTCTTAAATGGTAAGAGATTAGAAAGTGTAGATGTACAAAGGGACCGGGGTGTCCTTGTCAATAAGTCACTGAAAGCTAACATGCAGGTGCAGCAAGCAATTAGGAAGGCGAATGGTCAGTTAGCCTTTATCACAAGAGGATTTGTGTACAGGAGTAGTGAAGCCTTGCTTCAATTGTATATAACCTTGGTTTGACCACACCTGGAGTGCTGTGTGCAGTTTTGGTCCCCTTACCTCAGGAAGAATATTATTGCCATAGAGGGAGTGCAACGAAGATTCACCAGACTTGTTCCTGGGATGGCGGGACTGTCCTGTGAAGAGAGAGTGGGGAAACTGGGCCTGTATTCTCTGGACTTTCAAAGAACGAGAGGTGATCTCATTGAAACCTACACAATACTGAAACGGCTAGACCGGGTAAATGCTGGTGAGATGTTTCCTCCAGTTGGGGAGTCTAGAGCCAGCAGACACAATTTTAAAATAATAGAGAAGCCAGTTAGGACAGAGATGAGGGGAAATTTCTTTACTCAGAAGGTTGTGATCTTTGGAATTCTCTACCCCAGAGGGCAGTGGAATCTCAGTCATTGTGTATGTTTAAAGTGGAGGTTGACAGTTTTCTAAATACCAGTGACATAAACGGATATGGGGATAGTGAGGGAAAAAGGCATTGAAGTGGATGATCAGCCATCATGATATTGAATGGTGGGCCAGGCTCGATGGGCTGAATTGCCTACTCCAGCTGCGATGTTCCAAAGCTGCTTACCTCTTTCAAACTCGAGCTAAGTTTAATCAGGCTGCTTTCAGAGGGTTCAGAATTTTTGCTGGTACACCTCTGGTACTATCTCGTATGTACCCAGGATAGCAATTTTAGTCATCACAAAATCAGATGAATTTTCATCTGGCAACAGTGAATAAACCTCATGGGCTTTTCCTGTTATTTTATTTTGTAAAAACAGTGTCCATCTCTCTGCGGGCTATTTCAGCTGCTTTGCAAGTTTTCCAATAGTGACGAAAAATTCTGCCACATCCTCCTCATTGAACTTTCGCATGAACTCGGACAACTTTAAGAGATCAGCGCATGGCCCTGAGCTAGGGGCAGCTCCCTCACTAGCTATGCCTTCACTGGGTGTATTGGGTCTTTCTCTAGTTGTTTGAGCTGCCTTAAATCCCTTTCCTCCTTCTGGAACACTCTTACTTTCTCCCTTTCACTCTGCTCTTTCTCGCTCTCTCTGGAATTCTAATTCCAGTCTCTTCTGTTCTAGTTTTACCTTAGCTAACATTACTCTATCTGTTAGCGATTCTAACCCTGTGTGAGTCTTCAGCTTCAAGTGAAAAATGGTTGGACACAGGTCTTTGGATTTCAGGTTCTGAGCTTTTGGACGGAGAGTAATCCTTAACTGTCCAGCCACATTACTCAACTTTTCAACTGATAGGACTTTTAACCTGTACCGAGTTACTTCACTGTGTATGTAACTCCTTTATTGCGAATGGAACTCCTTTATCCAAAAAGACAGGGAGACAGAAAGCTGGAAGCTGCAGGCTAGTTAGCTTTATATCTGTCTTGCAGAAAATGTGAGAAGTTATGATTAAAGACGTAATAGATAAAATCAAGATAATCAGGCAGAGTCAACATGGTTTTCTCAAAAGGAAATCATGTTTAACAAAATTTATTCGACTTCTTTGAAGAAGTAGCATGTGCTGTGGAGAAAGGGAAACAGGTGGATGTACTGTACTTAGAGTTCCAGAATGCATTTGATAAGGTGTCACATCAAACGGTATTGCTCATGGTGTAGGGGGTAACATATTGGCATGGATAGAAGATTTCCTAGTTCACAGGAAACAGAAGGTAGGCATAAATAGGTCATTTTCTGGTTGGCAAGGTGTAATGAGTGGTGTGCCACAGGAATCAATATTGGGGCCTCAACTTTTTACAATTTCTAGAAATTACTTGGATGAATGGACCAAAGGTATAGTTGCTAAATTTGCTGATGACACAAAGTTAGGCAGTAAAGTCAGTTGTGAAGAGGACATCAGGAGGTTAAAAATGGAATATAGATAGGTGAAGTCAGTGGGCAAAGATCTGGCAAATGGAGTGCAATGTGGAAAAATGTGAAATTGTCTATTTTGGCACGAAGAATAAAAAGAATCATATTATCTAAATGGTGAGAGATTGCAGAGCTCTGAGATGTAGAGGGATCTGGGTGTTCTAGTGCATGAATCGCAAAAGGTGAGTATGCAGGTACAGCACGTAATTAGGAAAGCTAATAGAATGTTATTGATTATCATGAGGGGAATTGAATACAAAAGTAGGAAGATTATGTTTCAGCTATACAAGGCATTGGTGAGACCACATCTGGAGTACTGTGTACAGTAGTGGTGTACTTATTTAAGGAAGGATGTAAATGCATTGTAGCAGTTCAGAAAAGGTTTGCGAGACTAATACCTGGAATCGGTGGATTGTTTTATGAGGAAAGATTGGACAGGCTAGGCTTGTATCCAGTGCAGTTTAGAAGAGTAAGAGGCGACTTGATTGGAACATATAAGATAATGAGGGGTCGTGACAGGGTGGGTGTGGAAAGGATGTTACCCCTTGTGGGAGAATCTAGAACTAGGGGTCACTATTTAAAAATAAGGGGTCACCCATTGAAAACAGGAAAGCGGAGAATTGCTTTCTCTCAGAGGGTCGTGAGATTTTGGAACTCTCGTCCTCTAAAGGCAGTGGAAGCAGAGTCTTTAGATATTTTAAGTCAGAGATAGATAGATTCTTGATAAACAAGGGATAAAAGGTTATCGTAGGTAGGTGAGAATGTGAAGTCGAGGTTAAACTCGGATTAGCGATGATCTTATTGAATGACAAAGCAGGCTTGAGGGGCCGAGTGGCCTGCTCCTGCTCTTAATTCGTATGTTCACGTGTTCGTTTGCTCTGGTTTTGGAAGGTGCTGGCTTTGAATGTGGATATTGTAGTGCTCCAGCAGTGAAAAACACAATAAAACTGCTTTGAAATTGTTTTCTCAGGATCAATTGCTTTTACCACTTCTCTGGCCACAGGCGAGGTACCAGAGGACTGGTGGACAGCGAATGTGGTACCGTATTCAAGAAGGGTAGCAGGGATTTTAGTTTAGTTTAGTTTAGAGATACAGCACTGAAGCAGGCCCTTCGGCCCACCAAGTCTGTACCGACCATCAACCTCACATTTATGTTAATCCTACACTAATCCCATATTCCTACCACATCCCCACCTGTCCCTATATTCCCCTACCACCTACCTATACTAGGGGCAATTGCTAATGGCCAATTTACCTATCAACCTGCAAGTCTTTGGCATGTGGGGAAAACTGGAGCACCCGGAGGAAACCCACGCAGAAACAGGGAGAACTTGTAAACTCCACACAGGCAGTACCCAGAATTGAACCCGGGTCACTGGAGCTGTGAGGCTGCGGTGCTAACCACTGCGCCACTCTGCCACGTGTACCAGGTGAGTACAGGCCCGTGAGTCTAACATCAGTGGTTGGGAAACTATTGGAAAAAAATCTGCGGCACAGGATTAATCTCCACTTGGAGAGGCAGAGATCAATCAGGGATAGTTAGCATGGCTTTGTCGGGGGAGATCGCGTCTAACAAATTCGATTGAATTTTTGATGAAGTGACTAAATGTGTCGATGTGGGTAAAGCAGTTGATGAAGTCTACATGGACTTCAGTACGGCTTTTGATATGGTCCCGCATGGGGCATTGGTTATGAATGTAAGAGCCCATGGGATCAAGGGTAATTTGGCATATGGAGCCAAAATTGCCTTGGTGGCTGGAGGCAGAGGGTGATGGTTGAGGGTTGATTTTACGAGTGGAAGCCTGTGACCAGTGGTGTACCACAGGGATCGGTGCTGCGACCCTTGCTGTTTGTATTATGCATTAATGATTTAGACGTGAATTTGGGAGGCATGATCAGTAAGTTCGCAGATGACACGAAAATTGGTGGTGATGTAAATAGTGAGGAGGAAAGCTTGAGATTACAGGACGATATAGATCGGCTGGTAAAATGGGCAAACAGTGGCAAATGGAATTTAATCCTGAGAAATGTGAGGTGATGCATTTTGGGAGGAATAACAAGGCAAGGGAATATAGAAGGGATGGTAGGACCTCAGGAAGTACCGAGGGTCAGAAGCACCATGGTGTACTTGTCTATAGATCACTGAAGGCAGCAGTACAAGTCGATAAGGTGGTGAGGAAGGCATCTGGGGCAATTGCCGAGATATGGAATGTAAGAGCAGGGAGGCTATGATGGAGATATATAAATCGCTAGTTAGGCCACAGCTGGAGTACTGTGTACGGATCTGGTCACCACACTATAGGAAGGATGTGATTGCACTGGGGAGGGTCAGAGTAGATTCACCAGGATGTTGCCTGGGCTAGAGCGTTTCAGCTATGAAGAGAGATTGGATAGGCTAGGGTTGTTTTCCTTAGAGCAGAGATGGCTGACTGGGGACCTGACTGAGGTGCACAAAATTATAAGGGGCTGTGATAGGAAGAAAATGTTTCCCTTATCGGAAGTGTCAATAACCAGGGGGGCAAAGACTTAAGTTAAGGGGCACGAGGTTTAGCGAAAATTTGAGGAAAAATTATTCTAACCCAGAAGGTGGTTGGAATCTGGAACACACTGCCTGAAGTGTGGTAGAGGCAGGAACCCTCACTACAACATTCAAGATGTATTTAGATGAGCACGTAAAGCGCCATACCATACAAGATTATGGGCCAAGTTCTGAAAATTGGGATTAGAATGGATAGGCCTGATGGCCAGCGCGGGATAGGCCTGATGGCCGGCGTGGACACGGTGGGCCAATGGGACTGTTTCTGTGCTGTATAACCCTGTGACTCCAATTTGTCGTTTGTTGCTGGGTTATGGTCACTGGAGCCTTCAGAGTTCTGTCGAAGCCAGATGGGGATGGGTCCTAGGCTCCCCATTTGTCCTAGCTTTTATTTGATCACAACAAGGTTTATTCCTTTTCAACAGTGGACGTGCTTACCACCTCAGTGAGTGTTTTACGTTTTTATTTTTGTTGTGATCGTGAAAGAACCAATCAGAGAGATTTTCTTGAGTTTAAGCTGGAGGTGAGTTTATTACATTGTAAAATTCTAATTGGATCGAAACAAAATAATTGAAATATACGCTATACATTCACGCAGACACTGACGCGAGATTCACACACAAATAAATTAGAATGAGAAATAAATTTGTGGTTGGATATGAATCCGGAATAATTTCTTTTAAAAAAAACAAGATCTGTGAGATGGATGATTCTGTGGTCTGCGCCTTTGCCAACCTTAGTTATGAGTTTCATGTCATCTGCAAGACATGAACTTATGTCTTTCTTCACATACAGGTCTATGTCATTCATATATCTATCAGCATGTCAGGAACAGCACTAGTTCTAATACAGACCCCTGAGAAACAATACTGCATACTCCCCCTCCCCCAGTCTGAACAATGCCTGTTCACCACTTCTGTCTGCTTTCTGTCCCTGAGTCAGTGTCATATCCACACTATAAATGTCACATTAATCCATGTGTTCCACTTTTCATAACAAGTCTATGACATGTCATTTGATCGCAGGCCATTTGAAAGTCCATGTACATAATACTAAACACACTATCCTCATCAACACTCACAGTTATGTCATCGACAAACTTGATCAAGATTATCAGGTATGATTTTCCATTGACCTATCCGTGCTGCTTGTCATTTATTATCCCCTGTTTTCCCAAGCAAGATATATATTTGTCCTTTGTTACGGCCTCTCGAAATTTCCAACCATCAGCATTACACTGACTGGTCAGTAGTTATAGGGTTTATCTAATCTCTCCATTTGGAAACAGTGTGTGACCTTGATAGCCTTCCACTCCTCTGATAACACTCTCACATCCAAGTAGGACTGTAAAATTCTGGCCAGCGCCTCGGCAATTTCCACCATTCTTTGCCTCAACAAACCTCATGTATCCTATCTAAACCGGGTAAATCGTATACTTTATTGTGGTACAATAAGTGTTGGATTGAAATGGGTTAACTAAACCTGTTTGTTCAGTGACTGTAATTAATGTCAGTCCCCATGGACCCTAATTGTATCACTGGAGGATTTCCCTCTTTTATTAATAAGGGACTCCTTTCAAAGTGCTATCCCATAGTGTCAGTGGGAGCATCAACCCTGACACGAACAGGGATCCACGGCTGCAGTGAGATGGAGAGGATATATCAGAATCTGAGAACAATGAATTGGAATGTAACAACAATGGGTCAGAATCTGAGAACAGTAGATTGGAATGTTACAGCAATGGGCAGCAGGAGTTTATCCTATTGGCTTGGCGAAGTTACTGCAGATTATTTTTGGATAACATTAGAATGGCGGATCTATTTTGCACTGAAGATGATTGAAACGATTTACTATCTCATCCTCACTATTATTGGTGTACCTGGTAAGTCTCTGTATCTAACTATTTGATCTATAAACCATATTTCACTGACTTAGCGTTCTTGTCATGTAAAATCATGCGAAGCCTCAAGCCATTTTCTTCAGTCTCTGTCACAAACTCAATTCCCTATCCACTCCATTCCACTCCCTGCCCAATGTCTGAGGCTGAAGCAGACTGTTTCAACATCTGTGCTCCATTCATACCTGAGCTGAGTCCATCCTCATATTCTCTCCATCACCAACTCTGCCTACTACCACCTCTGTAATATTTCCCGTCTCCCCCTCTGCCTCAGCCCATCTGTTGCATAAACCCTCATCCGTGCCATTGTTAAATCCATACTTCACTAGTCCAATTCTATCCTGGTCACCCTCCCAGTTATAAACCTCCATAAACCACAGCCCATCCAGAACTCTGCTGTCTGTATCCTAACTCACACCAAATCCCGATCACCCATCACCCCTGTGCTCACTGATTCACATTGGCACCCAGTCTGGCAGCACCTTAATTTTAATATCCTCATTCTTGTGTTTGAATTCCTCCATGGATTCACCCCCCCCAAATTAGTCACATTCCCCTCTCCATTTCACAAACTATTTAAAATCTTATGCCTTCAAGTTTAAGTCGAATTTTCTTTTTAAAGTGAGTTGCTTTCACACTATATCTTCCCTGGAAGCTTTTCACTCTATGGCTCACTGGTACCAACATGATGGAAACCTGGATCCATAAAATGATGTGAACTGCAAAGCCATCCACTTCTAGTGCAGCCAGCACAGTGCCCTATGCTTGGCAGGTCACTAGCTTGGGTGTACCATGTATAGTGTGAGGAGGGGTCTGAATGAATGTCACTCATTCCAGCAGTTTTGATGTACGTCTTTGAAACTTGGACTGTGCATGTCCACTGACCGCCTGTGTTGGTCACTCTCAGCTGAATATACATTCAGCAGCATGAGGAACACCAAGGAGGAGTTAGATATGGCTCTTGGGGCGAAATGGATCAAAGGATATGGGGGGAATGCGGGAATAAGTTACTGATGATCTACCATGGTCATAATGAATGGTGGAGCAGGCTCGTAGGGCCGAATGGCCTACTTCTGCTCCTAATTTCTATGTTTCTATGTTCACTGTTATTTAAAAAGACCAGGCATCCAACTTACAGGTTAGGGGCCTTTGACATACTTTTGCTATTGTAAAGTTAGTGGAGGTGCTGTGGGTGGTTTTCTGGAGGTTGTGTTGTGAGCTGCTGCAGGTAACCAGGGAGGACAAGGATTTGGTGAACCAACTCTGGACGAGGTATGGGGTCTGTAGTTACAATGTCTCTGGGTCTGTAACATGGCCATCAAATGGAGCAGAGTCTGCAGACAAGGGAAACTCTGTAAAGAGGGAGGAGGAGGGGGCTCTGCCCTACCCATCCCGCGTTTTCCAAGAGCATTTTTCCTACCTACACCAGACCCAGGAGCAGTGTGTGAGGTGACTCTAATTCACTAAGGAGGTGGTCACAGAGCTGCGTCACCTCCTGTAACATGACCTGGAGCCTCACACCAGGGTGAGGACGGAACTGTCGGTGGTTGTTAAGGTCATAATTTCATTGAACTTCTATGTATCTGGATATTTCCAGGCAGGAGCGGGTGACGTATCCATTATCTCTCTCTATGCTGTCCATTGATGTACATGCTGGTGACGAAGGCCATCCATCTCGGGTGAGGTAAATATATCATTTACTCCCTCAGCAGGGAGAAGTAGGATGAGAGATCCCATGGCTTTGTCATGATAGCAGGATTCCTGAAGGTGTAGGTGGCTCTGCGGGGCCCCCATGTCAATGGGGAGAGGTACAGGAACTGATAGATCTCTCACTCCATTGATGTATAGTTGGTGTGCTAACATGCCGAGTACATCATGTTGGTGAATTTCCACTACCCTGGCAGCAGCAATGATAACTTGATTCTGAAGCAGTCAGCCGGTCCCACCACTTCGGGTCTCCGTGGAGAACCGGAATGCGGTTCCTCAGAGACAATGGCATCCGCCGCCACCCGCTCCCCCCCAACCCCCATCACCCCTCCACACATGGCTATACCTTCTACACACCTAAATCCACTTCCCACTGCCAGTCAAACACTCCAGCAGGAACACGATGGAACAGACCATCGGTGTGATGAAGCAATACTTCCAATGTCTGAACCGCTCAGGGGAAGCCCTGCAGTACACACTGGAGCAAGTGTCCAAGTTCATGGTGTTCTGCTGCAACCTTCAAATCATCACCATCATGAGGACGCGGGCATTGGCACCAGGAATCCGGAGGCCACTTCAGGAGGAGGAGGAGGAGGCTGGGAGGATATTTCCTGGATGTCTTCTACCCAAACAGGCTGTTAGAGAGTCCCTGCCAAGATTCCAGTTCCCATAGGACAACCTCCCTTTCCCACCATGGACAACCCCCCCCCCATTTTCCACCATTACACTCATCTTAGACGCCCCATCACAGCGTTCTCTTGGTCACCATCCTGCAATAAAAACCACCAGCAAAAACCTTTTCATTAACATATTTATCCATCACCAATTATACAAACATTACCGGACTATTCGCCCTTGTGTATTCCCTTAGTGCCTGTCTTGTGGGTTCCCTCAACTTGCCTAGAGCTCCTACACAGTGTTTCCACAGTGACTGCAGCATGGCTGGTGGAAGGCTGATGACCTTCACTGGGGAGACTGCAGATGGCCTTGCAGGGCGTCCTCGAGCAGCTCTGGGTCTTGAGGGCTCGGATTCGGACTGCACCACCTCGACATAGGCAGCAGCAGCCTGGGCTGGCTGATGGGTAACAGCAAGGACACTCACAAATACTGTTATCATGTGAGAAGACAGCAGGTTCATACTCCACGGAGACCCTGTCACTCCCACCTGGTGACACCTCAGCAATCCTAGTAATCTATTGGATCATAGATTGCTGGACTGCTTTGAAAGCATGAAAACTCATTTGATCTCTGAGTTCAACAGCCTTGATGACAGCAGTCTGATCCTGCATGGCAGCAAGCATGGATCTCATGGCCTCAGTCTGAGTTTCCACTGCAGTACTGAGACGTTGGGTGTCTGCTGTCTGTGCTGCAGTGGAAGCTGAGACAATGGTCACCAGGCGCTGTATCACGGCTGGATCCGCTAGTGCTGTCATGGAGTTAGTGACCACTTCCACAGGAGAAAGAATGGACTTCAATCTCCGTGAAATGTTCTGAACCATGTTGGAGCTGGACTCCTCCATGTTCCTTGACAGTGACAACAGACTGTCTGACAGGCCAGTCAATGGACAAAGTATCTCAATGTACATGTCCATCAGCATTCTTCTGTATGCTGTTCCAGCAATGTTCTTATCTGTGTCCTCTTTATCATAAACAGTTTCCCCCTGGCCTGGCTGCAGCTCACTCGTGCTCGGTGACTCACCACGTGCACATTCCAACTCTATACCAGACTCTAAGGTCCACGCAGTCTAAGTATTTGATCTGGTGACTGTGAGTGTCAGACCAAGTGATGGGGCTTCACCATCAGTCCTGTGCTGCTGCTGTCTCTCTCTGTCTCCTGGGGCTGTGGCGAAGGGGAAGCTGGCAGTTTTGGGTTATCATTGGAAAGTATAAAATCAGAAGGGAAGGGTTGGGGTGAGAGAATGGTGGTGCGATAGAACGCAGGAGGTCCATGGTCCCAACATCTGCAGCTTGTACATCATCCTAGACAGCAGGATGGGGGGGGGGGGGCGGGGGAGGGGGAGGTGGGAGTTAAGAAGGGACATAAGGCAGGAACATATCATTATTCTGAATGCTCTCGGTGATGCCGGATGCTATGGGCTCTGTCACAGCCGTTCCTATGATGTGGAGAACCATCTACTCCTTCAGGCTCAAGCGATGAAGGTATCCTGGTCCCCGCCGGATTACTGCTGCGATTATGGGCCACCTTGTCCTGTAAGAGGGAGAGCAGAATGTCAGTGACTGTGTTGCAATGTATTTGGGTGATGTGCCTGCCATAGCTAAATAGCTGGTGGTATGTGGACGCAGTGAGAGGTGGATGTGAGGCTGGTATCAGTGGAAGGTCTGTGAGGGTGAGATGGAGTAGGTGAATGTTAGGTGTGAGTCCTGATTGTTAGGGACTGCTGATTTGTGAGTGATGGGGGTGTGGTACATTGAGCAGTGTGAGAGGTTGGTGGTGTTGGGGGTAGGAGATGCCATGTGGAGATGAATTCACTGACATTGACCACCCGAGTGAGCTCATTAAACTTCTTCTGGCTCTGCTGCCAGGCCCTCGGGGCCAGACGTCTTGCATTGACCTCCCTGGCCGCCTGCTCCCATTCCCTTCGGAGGACGTTTCTTGAGGGTCTTCAACGCACCCCACAGAAACATGGCCTCTCTCCTCCTATCACCCCACAGATGCACCACATCTGTGAATCGCAGAGCCCTCTCTCTGTCCTAGTATTCCATTTACCTTGTCTCCAATTGCATTCACAGTCAGCAGCAGCAGCCTCCTGTGATCCATTGCAGTTTCCCTTTAAGAGGGACAGACTACCTTTAAGAGCTGAATCCTGGCTGAAACACGAGCCGGCCTCACACACAGTTACGCGTTCAGACAGAGAGCAGTGCTGGACACCCAGGGCGGCACTGGAATTGATGGAAATGAGGAGGCAGCAGGAAGTTTCTGTGTCACCTGCCTCAACAGGAACGGGCACGGGCACATCATGAATCACAGTCCCTACGCCCAAAAAGCAGCACATATATCTTTTTATCTTCCTCCAATTACTTCTCAGTCTCTCTCTCTCTCTCTCTCCCTCTCTCTCTCTCTCTCCGTCTCTTCCGCTCCTCTATCTCGCACTGTTGCTCATAGAATCATAGATTTATGCTGCGCAGAAGGAAGCTATTCAGCCCACTGTGTCAGTGCTGTCTCTTTGAAAGCGCTATCTTATTAGATCCACTCCCCTCCTCTTTCCCCAGACTCCTGCTTTTTCCCTTTACAACTAATTATTAAATTCCCTTTTGAAAGATAGAATCATAGAATTATGGAACGTTTAAGGTAAGGAAAAAGGCCACTTGGCCCATCGTATCTGTGCTGACTGAAAAACGATCCCCCTATTCGAATCTCACATTTCAGCATTTGATCCACAGCTCTGCAGATTACGGCACTGGAGGTGTATATCCAGGCTCCTGTTGAATGGGTTGAGGGTCTCTGCCTCAACTACACTTTCAGGCAGTGAGTTCCAGACCCCACCACACTCTGTATGAAAAAGTTTTCCTCATCTCCCCTCTGATCTTTCGACCAATCACTTTAAATCCACCCTCCCCCACCCCCGCCCCCCATGTCACTGAATTTTCTGCCAAGGTGAATAGACCCTTCACCTCCACTCTGTCCAGGCCCCTCAAAATGTTGTACATTTCAGTCCGATCTCCTCTCAGCCTTCTCTATTCCAAATTGAACAACCCCAGCCTATCCAATCGTTCCTCACAGCTGCATTTTTTCTAGTCCAAGCAACATCCTCATCAATCTCCTTTGTATCCTCTCTAGGGCAATTACATCCTTTCTGTAATGAGGTGACCAGAATTGCACTCAGTACTCAAGTTGTGGCCTAGCCAATGAGTTATGCAGTTCCAGCATAATGTCCCAGCTCTTTTATTCCATACCTCAGCTAATAAAGGAAAAGATTCCATCTGCCTTCTCCACCATATTACTATTGAATCTGCTTCCATCATGTTTTCAGGCAGTGAGTTCCAGATCCCAACAACTCGCTGTGTGAGAAAATTCTCCTCATTTCACCTCTGGTTCTTTGTCAATTACCTTCAATCTGTGTCTTCTTGACACTGAACTTTCAGACACTGGAAACATTTTCACATTAATTACCCTATCAAAACCCTTCATGATTTTGAATTCTGTATGAAATCTTCTCTTACCCTTCACTGTTCTAAAGAGAAAAATCCCAGTTTTTCCGATCTCTCCATGTAACTGAATTCCCAGATCCCTGGTACCAATCTAGTAAATCACCTCTGTATCTTCACTAAGTCCTTGTCATCCTTACCAACGTGTGGTGATCAGAATTGGACACAATTCTCCAGCTGGTACCGAACCAATGATGTATAAAAATCAGCATTTCCTCCTGAGTTTTATTACTCTGTGCTGTGTTTATAAAGCCAAGGTCACGATATGTTGTTTTTTTAGCAGCCTTCTCAGTGTCCGCCTGCCTCAGAAATTAGTACAGCCCGAGGTCTGTCCATTCAAACACCAACATTAGTTTGCCTTTCCTCATATTTCCTACCGATATGTATCACTTCACATTTCAATGTGTAAAGTTCAATCTGCCGGGTGACTGGCCATTTCACCAGTCACTCTCTGTCCTCATTGGGACAGACCAGGCTCCATCCTCAGACTGTGCTGAGTTAGCGGCTTTCACCCAGTGTGGTACTGAGCTCCAAATAGAGCAGGAAAGACTCAATTCCATCCCTGGCCTGCGTTAATCCCACCCCGTGTGGTACTGACCCACACAGAGAGCAGGAAAGACCCAATTCTATCCCCGACCTGTGTTAATCCCACCCGGTGTGGTACTGACACACACAGAGAGCAGGAAAGACCCAATTCTATCCCCGGTCTGTGTTAATCCCACCCGGTGTGGTACTGACCCACACAGAGAGCAGGAAAGACCCAATTCTATCCCCGACCTGTGTTAATCCCACCCGGTGTGGTACTGACCCACACAGAGAGCAGGAAAGACCCAATTCTATCCCCGGTCTGTGTTAATCCCACCCGGTGTGGTACTGACCCCCACAGAGAGCAGAAAAGACCCAATTCTATCTCCGACCTGTGTTAATCCCACCCGGTGTGGTACTGACCCACACAGAGAGCAGGAAAGACCCAATTCTATCCCCGGCCTGTGTTAATTCCACCCGGTGTGATACTGACACACACAGAGCGCAGGAAAGACCCAATTCTATCCCCAGCCTGTGTTAATCCCACCCGATGTGGTACTGACCCACACAGAGAGCAGGAAAGACCCAATTCTATCCCCACCTGTGTTAATCCCACCCGGTGTGATACTGACCCACACAGAGTGCAGGAAAGACCCAATTCTATCCCCGGCCTGTGTTAATCCCACCCGGTGTGGTACTGACCCACACAGAGAGCAGGAAAGACCCAATTCTATCCCCAGCCTGAATTAATCCCACCCGGTGTGGTACTGAACAAAACAGAGAGCAAGAAAGACCCAATTCTATCCCCGACCTGTGTTAATCCCACCCGGTGTGGTACTGACCCATGCAGCGAGCAGGAAAGACCCAATTCTGTCCCCAGCCTGTGTTAATCCCACCTGGTATAATACTGACCCACACAGAGAGTAGGAAAGACCCAATTCTGTTCCCAGCCTGTGTTTACCCCAGCCGGTGTGGTACTGACCCACACAGAGAGCAGGAAAGACCCAATGCTCTCCCCGGTCTGTGTTAATCCTACCCGGTGCGGTACTGACCCACACAGAGAGCAGGAAAGAACAATTCTGTCCCCGGTCTGTGTTAATCCCACCCGGTGGGGTACTGACCCACACAGAGAGCAGGAAAGAACAATTCTGTCCCCGGTCTGTGTTAATCTCACCCGGTGTGGTACTGACCCACACAGAGAGCTGGAAAGAACAATGCTGTCCCCGGTCTGTGTTAATCCCACCCGGTGTGGTACTGACCCACACAGAGAGCAGGAAAGAACAATTCTGTCCCCGGTCTGTGTTAATCCCACCCGGTATGGTACTGACACACAGAGAGCAGGAAAGATCCAGTTCTATCCCCGGTCTCTTAATTCCACCCGATGTGGTATTGACTCACACAGAGAGCAGGATAGATCCAATTCTATCCCCGGCCTCTTGATCCCACACAGTGTGGTACTGACTTATACATGCACACAGAGAGCAGGAAAGGACCGATTCTATCCTTGATCTGTGTCATTCCCACATAGTGTGGTACCGACCCCCAAATACACACACAGAGCAGGAAATTTCTATTTCTTTCCCTCGCCTCTGTTAATCCAACAAGGTGTGTTCCAAGTGCAAGTAACGATCAGCCTCTGCTTAAAATTGCTGACCGTCAATTGTACCCATCAGGTAAGTTTTCAATAGTTTCTGTTTTCACAGACTCAAAGAATCATACAGCACTGAGAAGGTTATTTGGCCCATCATGTCTGTGCATGCTGTTTGAAGGATCAATCCCATTTGTCCCTCTCCTCTACACAATTACCACTTCGCTGAAAATCTCCTCTGATACTATTGAACCAATTCTCTTTTTTAAATGTATTATTGAATCTGCTTCACCACTCTTTCAGGCTGTGAATTTCGCATTATAATAAATCAATGCATTTTTGTTGGTCAATCACCTTAAAAATGTGTCCTCTGGTTACTGACAGTACTTCCAGTGAAACCAAATTCTCTGTCTTTACTTCACCAAATACTGTTCAAGATTTTGCATATCTCTATTCAATCTCCATTTAACATTCCTGCTCCAAAGAGAACAATTACAGTTTGCAGTCAAGGGACACGAGATAGAGGGGAGGGGGAAGAATTCAGCTCGGACTCTGACACAAAACACCATCATCACCATATTCCCCTCCTCCGAGGCACAGACCATCTAGACTTGGACAGATATCACCGTTCCTTCATCATCACTGGGTTAAAAGCCTGACATCCTTTCTGCAACAGTATTGTGGGAACACCTTCACCACATGGACTGCAGTGGTTTAGGATGAGGGCCCATCATTTTCTCATGGTAACTAGGGATGGTGAAGTAATGCCAACCTTGTCAGTATCACCCATATCCTGAGAACAAATAGACAGGAAATAAACTAAGAATAAAATCAATGAGTTTGTAATTGACTGATCGAAGTGATCAAAGGGAGAGACGTCATAACCCAATATAGCAAATTGTCAACACAATTCACCTCACCTGCACCTTGTGTTTGCCTTTCTTCTGTTACCTGTATGAGGATACAAGTAACAATGAGCCGCTGGCTCAAAAACTGCTGGACATCAATTGTACACACGAAGTAAGGACTCAATGGATTCTGTTACCATTGAATTGGAGAATCACAAAGCATGGAAGCAGTCCATTGGCCCATCGTACCTGTGCCATCTTTGAAAGAGCTTTTTATTTTACCCCTCTTTCCTCCTCTTTTCCCAAAGCCCTGCAAATCCCCCTCTGCAGCATTTATCCAGTTCCCTTTTGAAACTTGCTCTTGAATCTACTTCCAGCACATCTTCAGGCCGTGTATTCCAGATTAAAGCAACTCACTGTAGAAAAAAATGTTTTCCTTCTGCCACCTCTGGTTCTTTTGCCAAGTATTTGAGTATTGTTATTGGTCCTTTTCCCAGTGGAAACAGCTTACCCTTACTCTATCAAAACCACACATAATTGTGATCTGTTCCAGTAAATTCTCCCTTGACCTGATCTGCTCTAATTCCTGTTTCTGTAGTCTCCCCGTGAACATGAATTCCCTCATTCCTGGACCATTCCAGTAAATATCCTCTGCACCTTCTCCAAGGTTCTGACATCCTTTCTAATAAGTAATACTCAGAATTGGACGCAACTCCTCAACTGAGACCTAACCAGTAATTTACAAAGTTTCAGTTAACTTCCTTACTTTTGCACGCTATGCCTCTATTTATAAAGCTCGATATCCTGGATGTGTATTTAGTAATTTTATCGACTTGTTCTGCTACATTCAAAGACATCTGTTCATGCATCCAATTTAAAACGCCCCATTTCATTTACATTGCCTCACATCATTCTTCCTCCCTTCACTCATGTCTGCACTAAATTTCATCTGCCTCATTTCGTCATGTCATCTCTCTCCCTGAATCCCTCTGATATCATCCTTATTTTTTTACATTTCCGAGTTTCTGTCACCTGAGAACATTGAAATTATGCCTTTTATATATAAGTAAATGTTACACACAAACACAATACGCAGATATATGTTTATGCATGTTTTTATAAAAGAACAATGGCCTAAATACCGACCATTGGGGAGCATCACTGTATAATCCTCTTCACTGTCTGAGCAACAATAGATCACGACTCCCCTCTGTATTCTGTCCCTTAGCCAATGTCATATCCACACTGTCATTGCCTCTTGAATCCATGAGGTTCAGACTTCCTAACAAATCTATTAAATGGCATTTGATTCCACGACTTTTGATTGTTCATATACAAAGTAGCAACCATGCTATCCGCAGCAACACTCTCCATTACTTCATCAAAGAATTTGATCAAGTTTGTCAGACATGATTTGCCACGAACATATCTGGTGGACCTTCTTGTCATTTATAAACTCATGCTATTCAGACCACGATTATCTTGTCCCAGATTACAGTCTCTACAAGCTTCCCCAACATTTCAATGAGGTTAGACTGATGGGTCAGTAGTTCTAGGGTGTAGCCTATCACTACTGTTTCGAACAGGGTGCAGAATTTGCGACACTCCAGTCCTCTGTCATCACTCCCATAACCAAGGAGGATTGGACGATTCTGGCCAGTGGCTCCGCTATTTCCAACATTCCTTCCCTCAGTAACCCTCATACATTCCGTCTTGACTGGGTAAATGTTTATTGTGATACGGAAAGTGCTGGATTGAAATGGGTTGACTGAACTTGTTTGTTCAGTGACAGTAATTAATGTAAGTCTCCATGGAGCCTAATTGTGTCGCTGGAGGGTTTCCAACGTCTATTAATACAGGACTCCTTCCAATGTATTATCCCATAGTATCACCCCGCCCTCCCCACCCCTCCCACCGGCACTGACAGGGATAAGTGCTCCAGAGAGAGGGAGAGGATAGATCAGAAGCTGAGAACAATCGATTGGAATGTTACAACAATGGACAGGAGTTTCTCGTGGGCGTCTGACTATCTTTCTACAAATTATCATCGGCTTTCTTTACAATATCGGATCTATTTCGCGCTTTTGACTATTCAAACGAATTACTATGACATCCTCGGTATTGTTGGTGTCCCTGGTAAGTCTCTCTCTACCTAGCTATTAATGTTATAACCTATGATTAACTTCAGTACTGTTCTTGTCAATTACTCTGCCTTTCCTGCGATTATTGTTGTTCCTGGTAAGCCTCTCTATCCAGCTATTAGAACTATAGATCATGTTTCACTGCATTTCTGTTCCTTTTATTTAAATATTGGGAAGACTAAATCCACTGCCATCGGTTTCTGTCACAAATTCTGTCTCTGTCCACTTACTCGATCACGCTCCCTGTCCAATGTCTGAGACTAAACCAGACTCTTCACAACGTCAACGATTCCTTTCATCCTAAGCTAAGTTCCAATTCAATATCCTGTTGATCACTAACCCTGCCTACAGCCACCTCTATAATTTTGTTCATCTCCACATTTCCTTCAGTTCATCTACTTATAAACCCTCAGCCGTGTCTTTCTTAGATCCTCACCTGATGATTCCAATGTCTTCCTGGTAACGCTCACAATAACAAAGCTCGCTAAACGTCAGCTCATTCAGAAATCTACTGGCTGCATCACAACTCACAACCAGTCCAGATCACCCATCACCCCTGTACTCACTCACATAACCTACCTCCCAGTCTGGCAATGCCACAATTTTAATATAATCATACTTGGATTAAAAGCTCTAAATGGCCTCTGCCTTCCAATTATCCCCATTCCCCTGTCGGTTTCCCATAATCCTTCCATTTGTTCTATTTGAAGTGTTTATCATTTCTCGTTTTGAAGTGAATTTCATTAGCTACGGATCTGTCTCTAACTGTGATTTGGTCTCAGTACTATCACTGGTGCTGGTGCAGTGGAATCCACACTGCTGGGCATTTCTGGTGTAGCGTACACAGTGCTCATGCTGGACAGGGCACTAGTCTAAGAGTACCCTGCATGCACTGGTAGACTGAACAGGGGTCTGGATTTTATATCAACAACCTGTTCCAGCAGATTTGAAACTTGGCCTATGCATGTTCACTGACCACCTGTGTTAGTCACTCTCAGTTAAGCATACATTCAGCTGGCACAAGGAATCCCCTCTCCTTTTTTCCTTTTGGGCCTCCTTATCTCGAGAGACAATGGATACGCGCCTGGAGGTGGTCAGTGGTTTGTGAAGCAGCGCCTGGAGTGGCTATAAAGGCCAATTCTGGAGTGACAGGCTCTTCCACAGGTGCTGCAGAGAAATGTGTTTGTTGGGGCTGTTGCACAGTTGGCTCTCCCCTTGCGCCTCTGTCTTTTTTCCTGCCAACTACTAAGTCTCTTCGACTCGCCACAATTTAGCCCTGTCTTTATGGCTGCCCGCCAGCTCTGGCGAATGCTGGCAACTGACTCCCACGACTTGTGATCAATGTCACACGATTTCATGTCGCGTTTGCAGACGTCTTTATAACGGAGACATGGACGGCCGGTGGGTCTGATACCAGTGGCGAGCTCGCTGTACAATGTGTCTTTGGGGATCCTGCCATCTTCCATGCGGCTCACATGGCCAAGCCATCTCAAGCGCCGCTGACTCAGTAGTGTGTATAAGCTGGGAGTGTTGGCCGCTTCAAGGACTTCTGTGTTGGAGATATAGTCCTGCCACCTGATGCCAAGTATTCTCCGAAGGCAGCGAAGATGGAATGAATTGAGACGTCGCTCTTGGCTGGCATACGTTGTCCAGGCCTCGCTGCCGTAGAGCAAGGTCCTGAGGACACAGGCCTGATACACTCGGACTTTTGTGTTCCGTGTCAGTGCGCCATTTTCCCACACTCTCTTGGCCAGTCTGGACATAGCAGTGGAAGCCTTACCCATGCGCTTGTTGATTTCTGCATCTAGAGACAGGTTACTGGTGATAGTTGAGCCTAGGTAGGTGAACTCTTGAACCACTTCCAGAGTGTGGTCGCCAATATTGATGGATGGAGCATTTCTGACATCCTGCCCCATGATGTTCGTTTTCTTGAGGCTGATGGTTAGGCCAAATTCATTGCAGGCAGACGCAAACCTGTCGATGAGACTCTGCAGGCATTCTTCAGTGTGAGATGTTAAAGCAGCATCGTCAGCAAAGAGGAGTTCTCTGATGAGGACTTTCCGTACTTTGGACTTCGCTCTTAGACGGGCAAGGTTGAACAACCTGCCCCCTGATGTTGTGTGGAGGAAAATTCCTTCTTCAGAGGATTTGAACGCATGTGAAAGCAGCAGGGAGAAGAAAATCCCAAAAAGTGTTGGTGCGAGAACACAGCCCTGTTTCACACCACTCAGGATAGGAAAGGGCTCTGATGAGGAGCCACCATGTTGAATTGTGCCTTTCATATTGTCATGGAATGAGGTGATGATACTTAGTAGCTTTGGTGGACATCCGATCTTTTCTAGTAGTCTGAAGAGACCACGTCTGCTGACGAGGTCAAAGGCTTTGGTGAGATCAATGAAAGCAATGTAGAGGGGCATCTGTTGTTCAGGGCATTTCTCCTGTATCTGACGAAGGGAGAACAGCATGTCAATAGTCGATCTCTCTGCACGAAAGCCACACTGTGCCTCAGGGTAGACGCGCTCGGCCAGCTTCTGGAGCCTGTTCAGAGCGACTCGAGCAAAGACTTTCCCCACTATGCTGAGCAGGGAGATTCCACGGTAGTTGTTGCAGTCACCGCGGTCACCTTTGTTTTTATAGAGGGTGATGATGTTGGCATCGCGCATGTCCTGGGGTACTGCTCCCTCGTCCCAGCACAGGCATAGCAGTTCATGTAGTGCTGAGAGTATAGCAGGCTTGGCACTCTTGATTATTTCAGGGGTAATGCTGTCCTTCCCAGGGGCTTTTCCGCTGGCTAGGGAATCAATGGCATCACTGAGTTCCGATTTGGTTGGCTGTATGTCCAGCTCATCCATGACTGGTAGAGGCTGGGCTGCATTGAGGGCAGTCTCAGTGACAGCATTCTCCCTGGAGTACAGTTCTAGGTAGTGCTCAACCCAGCGGTCCATCTGTTTGCGTTGGTCAGTGATTATGTCCCCCGATTTAGATTTGAGGGGGGTGATCTTCTTGATGGTTGGCCCAAGAGCTCTCTTCATGCCATCATACATTCCTCTGATGTTTCTGGTGTCTGAGGACAGCTGAATATGACTGCATAGGTGTTGCCAGTAGTCGTTTGCGCAACGCCCAGCTGTTCTTTGTGCAGTACTTCTGGCTGCTTTAAGTGCTGCGGATGTTAAATCGCTGGGGGCTTTCTTGTAGTTCAACAGTGCAATGCGCTTAGCGGCTATGACAGGTTCCAGCTCTTCATTATGAGATTGAAACCAGTCTGCATTTCTCTTCGCACTTTTGCCGTAGGTGGTCAAAGCTGACTCATAGATGGCGTCTCTGATGTGGGCCCACTTGGTCTCAGCATCCCCTGTGGGAGTGTTTTGAAGGGCTGTTACAAGTGAATTTAGAAATGTTTGTAACAGCTGTGGGTGAGAAATTCTGCTCGTGTTGATGCGCGGGTGGCCCTTCTGCTTGGAATGATGCAACTTCTTTGGTCTGAATCTAACCTTGCTGCACACCAGGGAGTGGTCGGTGTCGCAGTCCGCACTGTGGAAGCTGCGTGTGATTTGAACACTGTTTAAGGCGGCTCGCCTTGTGACAATGAAGTCTAGCTGGTGCCAACGACGTGATCTTGGGTGCCTCCATGAAACCTGGTGACAGGGTTTAGTGTGAAAGAACGAGTTGGTGTGATGCAGAGGTTATGATAGGTACACAACTCAAGCAGTCTCTGCCCGTTCTCATTCATCCTTCCAACGCCATAGCGCCCAAGGCAGGATCCCCTCTAGGGTTATTGAAAATGACCAGGCATCCAACTTACAGGTGAGGGGCTTTTGACTTACTTCTGCTATTGCAAAGTTAGTGGAGGTGCTGTGGATAGTTTTCTGGAATTTGTGCTGTGAGCAGCTGCAGTCATTCAGGGAGGACAGAGGATTTAGTGACCCAACTCTGGACGAGGTATGGGGACTGTAGTTACAGTGTCTCTGGGTCCGTAACATGATCAACAAATAGAGCAGAGGTTGCAGATAGGGGAAGGTCTGTAAAGAGGGAGGAGGAGGGGACTCTGCCCTACCCACCCCGGGTTTTCCAAGAGCACTATTCCTACCTACACCTAGCACAGGAGCAGTGTGTGAGGTGACTGTGATTCAATAAGGATGTGGTCACAGAGCTGTGTCACCTCCTGTAACACGACCTGGAGCCTCACACCAGGGTGAGGACGGAGCTGTCCATAGCCGTTAAGGTCACAGTTTCATTAAACTTCTATGTATCTGGATCTTGCCAGGCAGCAGCGGCGACGTATCCATTATCTCTCTCTATGCTGTTCATTGATGTATCTGCTGGTTAATGGAGGCCATCTATGTCGGGTGAGGTGAATATTTCATTTTCACCCTCCGCAGGGTGAAGCAGGGTGAGAGGTCCCGTGGCATTGTCAGGGTAGCGGGATTCCTAATGGCTCTGCACGGCCCGAATGTCAATGGGGAGAGGTACAGGAGCTGAAAGAAATCTCACTCCATTAATGTACAGTTGGTGTGTGAGCATGCCCAGTACATCATGTTGGTGAATGTCCACTATCCTGGCAGCAGTCACCATACCTTCATTCTGAAGCAGGCAGCCGGTCCCAACACTTCGGGCCTCTATGCAGAACCAGAATGTGGCTCCTCGGAGACAATGCCTACCTCACTCTGTGCATGACTCATAATTCTACCCCAGCATCAATGCCAACCAACCGCATGAAAATAACCTGTATATAACGTGAGCAATGGAGTCACCAGGAACATGGTGGAACAGACCATCGGTGTGATGAAGCAATGCTTCCGATGTCTGAACCGCTCGGGGGGAGCTCTCCAGTACTCACTGGAGCAGCTGTCTAAGTTCATGGTGTTCTGCTGCACCCTTCATATCATCATGATCATGAGGACAGTCATTGGCACCAGGAATCCGGAGGCTACCTCAGGAGGAGGAGTGAGGGAGGATATTTCCTGGATGCCTTCGAACCGGACAGGCTGTAGGAGAGTCACTGCTCAGAGTCCATTTCCCATAGGACAACTTCCCTTTCCCACCATGGATCCCCAATTCTCCACCATTACACCCATCTGAGACGCACCATCACAGTGTCCCCTTGGTTACTATCCTGCAATAAAAATCACCAATAAAAATCTTTTCATTAACATCTTTATCCAACAACACATCCAATTATACAATCAAAACTGAACTATTTACCCTTGGGTATTCCCTTCGTGCCTGTCTTGTGGGTTCCCTCGACCTGTCTAGTGCTCCTACACAGTGTTTCCCCAGTGACTGCAGCATGGCTAATGGAAGGCTGCTGACTTTTACTGGGCTGACTGCTGATGGCCTTGAAGGACGTCCTCGAGCAGCTCTGGGCCTTGAGGGATTCAAGACTACACCACCTCGACATGGGCAGCAGCAGCCTGGGCTGGCTGATGGGTAACAGCAAGGACACTGGTGGCGTGACAGTGAAGGGATAACAAATACTGTCATCCTGAGAGAGGACAGCAGGTTCATGCTCCACGCAGACACTGTCACTGCCACGGGGCAACACCTCAGTAATCCTAGTAATCCACTGGATCACAGATTGCTGGACTGCTGTGAGAGCCTGCAAACCCCTTTGAACACTGAGATCCTCAGCCTTGACGACAGCAGTCTGAGCCTGCCTGGCAGCAAGCACGGATGTCATGACCTCAGCCTGACCTTCCACTGCAGCATCGAGACTAGATTTTTTTAGATTTAGATTTAGATTTCAATATACAGCACCGAAACAGGCCCTACGGCCCACCGAGTCTGTGCTTACCATCAACCAGCCGTTTATACTAATCCTACACTAATCCCATATTCCTACCACATCCCCACCTGTTCTTATATTCCCCTACCACCTACCTATACTAGGGGCAATTTTGTAATGGACAAGTTACCTATCAAACTGCAAGTCTTTTGGTGGTTGGAGGAACCCGGAGCGCCCGGAGGAAACCCACGCAGACACAGGGAGAAGTTGCAAACTCCACACAGGCAGTACCCAGAATTGAACCCGGGTCGCTGGAGCTGTGAGGCTGCGGTGCTTACCACTGCGGCACTGTGCTGACGTTGGGTGTCTGCCGCCTGTGCTGCAGTGGAAGCTGAGACAATGGTCACCAGACACTGTATCACGGCTTGGTCCACTAGTGCTGTCATGGAGTTAGTGACTACTTCCACAGGGGAAAGAATGGGCTTCAAGCTCTGTACAATGTCCTGTGCCATGTTGGAGCCGGACTCCTCCATGTTCCTTGATAGTGACAATAAACTGTCTGACAGGCCTGTCAATGGACAAAGTATCTCAGTGTACATGTCCATCAGCATTCTCCTGTATGCTGTTCCAGCAATGTTCACATCTGAGTCCTGTGTATTATAACTCGTTTGTGACCTCGCCCTCTGGTGAGCTGACACATGAACTATCCTTTCCCCCTGGCCTGGCTGTAGCTCCCTCGTGCTCGGTGACTCACCACGTGTAGATTCTGACTCTATACCAGCCTCTAAAGCACACACAGTGTAAGTATTTCAACTGTTGGCTGTGAGTATTAGACCAAGTGCTGGGGCTTCGCCATCAGTGCTGTGCTGCTGCTCTCTCCCTGTCTCCTGGATCTGCTGTGACTCGGAAGCTGGCAGTTTTGGGTTATCATAGGAAAGTATAAAATCAGAAGGGGAGGGTTGTGGTGAGGGATTGGGAATGGGATGGAAAGCAGGAGGATAACGGCCCCACCATCTGCAGCTTGTATATCATCCCAGACAGCAGGATGAGGGGGAGGTGGGAGTTAAGAAGGGACATAAGGCAGGAACATAGCATCATCCTGAATACTTTCGGTGATGCTAGATGCTACGGGCTCTGTCACAGCCGGACCCATGATGTGGAGCATCATCTCCTCCCTCAGGCTCAGGGTTTGAATGTCTGCCTGGTCCCCGCCGGTTCACTGCTGCTCTCTATGATTATGGGCCACCTTGTCCTGTAAGAGAGAGGGCAGAATGTCAGTGATTGTGTTGCACTGTGTTTGAGTGATGTGCCTGCCAAAGCTGAATAGCTGGAGATATGTGGAGACGGTGAGATGTGGGTGTGAGACTGGTATCAGGGGAAGGTATGTGAGGGTGAGGTGGAGTATGTGAATGTTGGGTGCGAGTCCTGAGTGTTAAGGACTGCTGATGGGTGAGTGATGGGTGTGTGGTACATTGAGCAGTGTGAGAGGTTGGTTGTGTTGGGGGTAGGAGATGCCATGTGGAGATGAATTCCATGACATTGACCCGTCTGAGCTCATTAAACTTCTCTGGCTCTGTTGTTAGGTCGTCGGGGCCATACTTCATGCATGCACCTCCCTGGCCTCCTGCTCCCATTCCCTTCGGAGTGCGTTCCTTGAGGGTCTCCACACCACCCTACAGAAACATGGGCACTCTTCTCCTTTCACCCTCCATGACAAAGGCGTCTAGCAACACTGAAATAAAAGCAAAATACTGCGGATGCTGGAAATCTGAAACAAAAACAAGAAATGCTGGGATCACTCAGCAGGTCTGGCAGCTTCTGCGGAAAGAGAAGCAGAGTTAACGTTTCAGAAATGTTAACTCTGCTTCTCTTTCCACAGATGCTGCCAGCCCTGCTGAGTGATTCCAGTATTTCTTGTTTTTGCCTCTAGCAACACATCCGTGAAGCGCACAGCCGTCTCCCCGTCCTCGTACTCCATTTACCTTGTCTCCAATAGCATCATTCACAGTCAGCAGCAGCAGCCTCCCGTGATTCAGTGCCGCTTCCCTTCAGGAGGGACAGACAGCCTTTAAAAGCTGAATGCTGGCTGAAAGACGAGCCAGGCTCACACACAGTTAGGTCCCTGTTAAGCGTGCAGACAGACAGCAGCGCGGGACACCATGGGCGATACGTAGAATTCATGGAAATGAGGAGACAGCAGGAGCTTTGGGTGTCATCTGCCTCAACAGGAATGGACACAGGCAGATCATGATCACTTTGCCCAAAAAGCGATGAAAACCTGATTTTCTCGTTCTTGCTATTTCCCTTTCCATCTTTCACATTTACTCCCTATCTCTCCCTCTTTTCACTTTCTGTCTCTTTCTCATAGAATCAGAGATTGATGCACCACAGAAGGAGGTCTGTCGGCCCATTGTGTCAGTGCTGTCCCTTTGAAAGAGCTATCTAATTAGTTCCACGCCCCCTCCCCTTTCCCCAGACTCCTGCGTGTTTTCTCCTTTTCAAGTATTTGTTAAATTCCCTTTTGAAAGATATTATTGAATTTGCTTCCACCATGTTTTCAGGCAGTGAATTCCAGATCCCAACAACTCACTGTGTAAGAAAATTCTCTTCATTTCACCTCTGGTTCTTTGTCAATTACCTTCAATCTGTGTCTTCTTAATACTGAATTTTCTGACACTGGAAACCGTTTCACATTAATTCCCCTATGAAAACCGCTCATGATTTTGAATTCTATATGAAATATCTTACCCTTCACTGCTCTAAAGAGAACAATCCCAGCTTTTCCAATCTCTCCATGCAACTGAATTCCCAGATCCCTGCTACCATTCCAGTAAATCACCGCTGTATCTTCAGTAAGTCCTTGACATCCTTACCAAAGTATGGTGATCAGAATTGGACACAATTCTCCAGCTGGGACCTAACCAATGATGTATAAAGATCAGCAGTTCCTCCTGAGTTTTATTACTCTGATTCTCTCTCTCTCCAACACCAAGGACACTGCATGTTACCTTCAAAGATCTGTGTGTGGACATGCCAGGTCTCTCTAATCCTGCACCCTCTTTATAATGGTATCATTTAGATTATATTGTTTTTCCACATGCTTCCTACCCAAATGTCTCACTTCACACTTCACTGAGATAAATTACATCTGCCATGTTTCTGCCCATTTTACCAGTAAGTCTCTGTCTTCCTGAAGTTTGTTAATATCCTTCTCACTGTTTATTAACATTTCTGAGCTTCCATCCATCTGAAAAGTTTGACATTGTCCCGGCTCTACACAACCCAACAGCAATAACAAACAGCAACAGTGATCCCGACTGTGACACTGGGGAATCCCACAGTGTACGTCCCTCCAGACTGAACAATAACCATTCTCCAATACTCTCTGCTTTCTGTCACTGACTTAATTTCCTGCATGCTGGCATTGTAAATAAAGGCACAGTCGCCCATTTATGTAACGTGTTTCATGACCACTGCATGTCCCAAAGTGACGTCCAATTAATAAATACTTCTTAGTGTTTAGTCAGTCTTATAATGTAGGAAACCGGGCAGCCAATTTCTACACAGCAAGATCCCACAAGTAACAATGTGATGATGATCAGATCTGTTTTTGTGATGTCGAATGAAGGGTAAATACTGACCAGGACACTGGGGAGAATTCCCCTGCTCTTCGAAATAATCCCATGGGATCTTTAACATCCACCTGGGAGGGCAGTCGTGGCCTTGGTTCAACGTTTCATTCTAAAGATGGCACCTCTCACAGTGCAACACTCCCTCAGTACTGCACTGCAGTGTCAGCCTTGATTCTTGTGATCAAGTCCTGCACTGACACTTGATCCACGAAGCTTGTGACTGAAAGGGGAGAGAGCTACAAACTGAGCCAAGGCTGACATTGGTCCTTTAATCCCATGTGTTTCTAATTTGGTAACACGGCTGCTTTGTGGTAGTTTATCAAAAGCCTGGTGAAAGGATAGGAATATTGGGAAAGTGCAGGGAGTAACAATCATAGATTTATCGAATAGCACAGACTGAATGAGGTCATTCGGCCCATCAAGTCAGTGCTGGCCCTTTCAAAGAGCCAGTTAGTCCCACTCCCTGACTCTTTCACTATATTCTTGCACTTTTTTCTGCTTCAGATATTTATCCAATTCTCTTTTGGGATCTATTATTGAATCAGTATCCATCAGCCTATCAGGCAGTGCAGTCCAAATCCAAACCACTCAGAAACAAAAATCCTCATGTCTGCTTCTTTTACCAATCGCCTTAAATCTGTGTCTCTGGTTAGCGGCCCCTTGGACACTGAAAACAGTTTCTCTTTATTTAATTTATCTTAACCCTTCCTAATGTTAAACACCTCAATCAAGTCTCCTCTGAAAGTTCTCTGCTCTAAGCAGAACAACCCCAGCTACATAACTGTAATCGCTCATGCCTGGACAAATTCCAGTAAAACAGTTCTTTACCCTCTCCGAAGGCTTCATGTCCTTCCTAAAGTGTGGTTCCCGGTATTTGACACAAGACTCCAGGTGCAGCTAAATTAGTATTTTATATATGGTTGGCATAATGGCCTTGCTTTTGCTCTTTCTTCCTCTATTTATCAAACCTCGGATCCCACATATTTATTAACGGTTTCATTAACCTTTCCTACCACCTTCAAAGATTTGTGTACAAACACCCCAGGTGTCTCTGTTATTTCACTACCTTTACAGTTGTACCATATAACTTGTATTTTCTCCCCTCATTCATCTTTCCAAAATGTATTGCCTCACACATCTGCAATGTCAATTAAATATTGAGACGATTGAAGCCATTGTTTTCTGCCTCTGTTCCAAACATTTTAAGAGACAGAAAACGTTAGTGGGGGTTGTGTAATTAGAGACGCATGCGATAAAGGAACATTTTGTAATTATGGGTGACTTTAATCTGTGCATAGATTGGTCAAATCACATTTGTCACAACACTGTAGAGTAGGAAATCCTGGAGTGTGTACGAAATTGTTTTCTGGACCAATACGTTGAGGAACCAACTAGAGAACAGGCCATCCGAGACTGGGTATTGTGTAATGAGAGAGGAATAATTGACAATCTAGTTGTGTGAAATCCCTTGGAGATGAGCGACCATGATATTCTCGAATTCTTAATCAAGATGGAGAGTGACCTCGCTGAATCTGAGACTAGGGTCCTGAACAATAATAAAGGAAACTCTGAAGGTATGAGGCACGAGTTGGCAATGATGGATTGACTAATGTTACCTGAAGGGATGATGGTGGATAGGCAATGGCAAATATTCAAAGAGCGCATGGATGAACTGCAACAATTGTTTATTACTGTGTGGCGCAAAAGTAAAATGGGAAAGTTAGTCAAACCATGGCTTACTAGGAAAATTAGAGATAGCATTACATTCCAGGAAGAGGCATATACATTTTCCAGAAAGAAACAACAGACCTGAGGATTGGGAGCAGTTTAGAATTCAGCAAAGGAGGTCCAAGGGATTGATTAAAAATGGAATAACAAAGTACGAGAGTAAGCTTGTGGGGAACATAAAAACTGATTGTAAAAGTTTCTGTAGGTATGTGAAGAGGAAAAATTGGTGAAAACAAATGTGGGTCCCTTACAGTCAAACAGGGGAATTTATTATGGGGAACAAAGAAATGGCTAACCAACTAAATGCATACCTTGGTTCTGTCTTCAGAAAGGATGACACAAATATCACACCAGAAATGTTGGGGAACACAGGGTTTAGTGAGAGAGAGGAACTGAAGGAAATCAGTATTAGTGGAGAAATGGTGTTGGGGAAATTGATGGGATTGACGGCCGATAAATCCTCAGGGTCTGATAATCTACATTCCAGATTACTTAAGGAAGTGACCGTAGAAAAAGTGGATTTATTGTTGGTCATCTTCCAAGATTCTAAAGATTGGAGGGTAGCTAATGTTACCCCACTATTTAAAAAGGGAGGTAGAGAGAAAGGAGGGAATTATAGACCAGTCAGCCTGACGTCGATCGTGCGGAAAATTCTAGAGTCCATTGTCAAAGATTTTATCGCAGAGCACTTGGAGAACAGTGGTAGAATCGGACAGAGTCATCATGGATTTACGAAAGGGAAATCATGCTTGACAAATCTACTAGAATTCTTCTAGGATGCAACTAGTAGAGTTGATGACGGGGAGCCAGTGGGTGTGTTTATTTGGACTTTCAGAAGGCTCTCAACAAAGTCCCACAGAAGAGATTAGGGTGTAAAATTAAAGCGCATGGGATTGGGGGTAGTGTATTGCGATGAATAGAAAATTGGTTGGCAGACAGGAAACAAACTGCAGGAGAAAACCGGTCTTTTTCTGAATGTCAGGCAGTGACTCGTGGGGTACCACAATGATCAGTGTTCGGGCCCCAGTTATTCACAATATACATTAATTATTTAGATGAGGGAACTAATTTTAATATCTCCAAATTTTCAGATGAGACAAAACTGGGTGGGAGGGTGAGTTTTGAGGAGGATGCAAAGAGGCTTCAGGGTGATAGAGACAGGTTGAGTCAGTGGGCAAATGCATGGCAGATGCAGTATAATGTGGATAAATATGAGGTTATCTACTTTCGTAGCAAAAACAGGAAGGCAGATAATCTGAATGGCTATAAACTGCGAGAGGGGAAAATGCAACGAGACCTGGATGTTCTCGGACACCAGTCGCTGAATGTAAGGATGCAGGTGCAACAAGCAGAAAAAAAGGCAAATGGTATTATGGCCAGTGACTCTGCTATTGCCACCATTCCTTCTCTCAGCAACCATTATTCTTCCCAACCATAATAAAAGCAAAATGTTCCGCTTTGCGGAACATCGAAAAAGTGACCGCTTTGCGGAACATCGAAAAACCGTGATGCCACAACCAGTCGCATCTTCCCCTCCCTTCCCCTGTCAGCATTCCGAAGGGATCGTTCCCTCCGCGACACCCTGGTCCACTCCTCCATTACCCCCACCACCTCGTCCCCATCCCAGGGCACCTTCCCTTGCAATCGCAGGAGGTGTAATACCTGCCCATTTACCTCCTCTCTCCTCACTATCCCAGGCCCCAAACACTCCTTTCAGGTGAAGCAGCGATTTACTTGTACTTCTTTCAATGTAGTATACTGTATTCGCTGCTCACAGTGTGGTCTCCTCTACATTGGGGAGACCAAGCGCAGACTGGGTGACCGCTTTGCGGAACATCTCCGCTCAGTCCGCAAGCAGGACCCTGAGCTTCCGGTTGCTTGCCATTTCAACACTCCCCCCTGCTCTCATGCTCACATCTCTGTCCTGGGATTGCTGCAGTGTTCCAGTGAACATCAACGCAAGCTCGAGGAACAGCATCTCATCTACCGATTAGGCACAGTACAGCCTGCCGGACTGAACATTGAGTTCAATAATTTCAGAGCATGACAGCCCCCCACTTTACTTTCTTTTTCAGTCATTTTTAGTTATTTTTTCTTCCTTTTTTTGCATTCCTTTTTACATTTTTTACAATCTTTTTTTGCATTTATTTCATTTCATCTTAGTTTGTTCAGTTTGCTTACCCACTGTTTTTTTCAGGTTGTTTTTCTTCAGGTTTGCACTTGCCGATGTTCAATATTCAGTATATTCACACCTAATCTGTACTAATGCTTTGTCTTTCAAAACACCATTAACATATTGTTTGCCTTTGCTCCGTGACCTTTTGGTCAGCTATGTGGCCTGGTCCAATCTGCACCTTCTCCTTTGTTATCTCTTGCCCAACCCCCACCTCACTTGTTTATAATCTGTGACTTTTCTAATATTTGTCAGTTCCGAAGAAGGGTCACTGACCCGAAACGTTAACTCTGCTTCTCTTTCCACAGATGCTGCCAGACCTGCTGAGTGAATCCAGCATTTCTTGTTTTTGTTTCATTCTTCCCAACCAGACTGGGTAAATGGTCGGGTTTATTGTGGTAAAAAAATGATTGGATTGAAAAGGGTTAACTGAATCTGTTTGTTCAGTGACTGTAATTAATGTCAGTCTCCATGGACCCTAATTGTGTCACTGGAAGTTTTCCATCTTCTATTAATAAGGGATTTCTTTCAATGTGTTATATCATAGTGTCAGCGGGAAAATTAGCACTAACAGAGATCAGCAGCTTCCGAGAGAGAGCGAGGAAAGATCAGAAACTGAGGACAATAGATCGGAATGTGATAACAATGGATCAGAATCTGAGAACAATAGATTGGAATGTTACAACAATGGACAAGGGTTTATCCTCGGAACTTTACTATCTTTCCACAAATTATGATCGGTACTCATTAAACACGCGTATCTATCGTGCACTCAAGATTATTCAATACATTTACTATCCGATCCTGGCTACTATTTGTGTCCCTTGTAAGTCTCTCTATTAATCTATTAATTCTATAAACCATGTTTAACTGCATTACTGCTCCTGTCATTTACTCTGCCCTTCTTGCTGCCGTTGTATTCCTGGTGAATATCCCCAGCTATCAGCTCCATAAACCATTGTGAACTGTATTACAGTTCTCGTTATTTACTCTCTCTCTTTGCTGCTGTTGCTGTCTCTATTTCAGGCTAGGAGATCTGTAAACCCTGTTTCACTTCAATGTTGTTTTGCAATGTAAATTTTGGGAAGACTGTAGCTAATGTCATTGGTCTCCATCACAAACTCCATCCCCTATCTGGGAAACACATACTCCACGCTGCCCAATATCCGAGGCTCAACCAGACAGTTTACAACTTCTGTGTTATATTAAAACCTGAGCTGAGTTCATCTCCATATTCGCTCCATCACCAACCCTACCTACTACCACCTCTGTAATATCACCCATCTCCACCTCTGCCTCAGCCCATTTGCTGCATAAACCCTCATCCGTGTCATTGTTAAATCCACACTTGACTATTCCAATTCTATCCTGGTCACCCTCCCAGTTATAAAACTCCATAAACCACAGCCCATACAGAACGCTGCTGCCAGTATCCTAACTCACACCAAATCCTGATCACCCTAAACCCCTGTGCTCACTGATCTACATTGGCTCCCAGTCTGGCAGCACCTTAATTTTTATATTCTTATTCTTGTGTTTGAATCCCTCCATGACCTCACCCCTCTAATTAGTCCCATTCCCCTCTCCATTCCCATATTCATGAAAATCTTTTGACTTCAATCTTTTTCAGTTCTCCTTTTAAAGTGAATTTCTTTCCCTCTGTATCTGAGCCGATCCAAGATTTTAGACTTTACAACACTACTGGTGCTGACGGTACAGAAGCTGTAATCCATAAAGAGATGTGAAATTCTACTGTGGCCTGCACAATACCCCATGCTGGGCAGAGCTCCAGCCCAGTTGTATCATTTATGTGCTGTTAGTGTAGCCTTCACAGCCGGCCAGTTCCAGTGTGGCCTGCACAATGCACCATGTTGCGCAGGGTTCCAGCTCAATCGTACCATGTATGTGTTGTTCCTTTGAGGGTGGTTTTGAATTTAATATCAATGTACCACTCCAGCAGCTTTGATGGACGTCGTTGAAACTTGGTCTGTGCATGTCCACTGACCGCCTGTGTTAGTCACTCTCAGCTGAACATACATTCAGCAGCACGAGGAACCCCCTCTGGTATTATTTAAAAGGACCAGGCATCCAACTTACAGTTGACGGGCTTTTGACTTACTTCTGCTATTGTAAAGTTAGTGGTGGTGCTGTGGATGGTTTTCTGGAGGCTGTGTTGTGAGCCGCTGCAGACATTCAGGGAGGACAGAGGATTTCGTGACCCAAGACTGGACAATGAATAGGGACTGTACTTACGGTGTCTCTGGGCTATGACATGACCAACAAATGGAGCAGAGGCTGCAGAGAGAGGAAGCTCTGTAAAGTGGGAGGAGGAGCGGGCTGTGCCCTACTCACCCCGGGTTTTCCAAGAGCACTTTTCCTACCTAAACCTAACCCAGGAGCAGTGTGTGAGGTGACTCTGATTCAATAAGGAGGTGGTCATATAGCAGTGTCACCTCCTGTAACACGACCTGGAGCCTCACACCAGGGTGAGGATCGAGCTGTCAGTGTAGGTTTAGGTCACAGTTTCATCGAACTTCTGTGTATCTGGATCTTTCCAGAGAGGAGCAGGAGACATATCCAACATAGAGACACAGAGAGTGATAGAGATATTTACGACACAGAAGGTGGCCATTCAGTCCCTCTGCGACAGCTCTCTCTGGAACAATTCAGTCAGTCCCAATCCCCCGCTCAATCCCCATATCCCTGCAAGTTCCTTTCCTTCAGGTGTCCATCCAGTTTCCTTTTGAAATCATTGATTGTCTCAGCTTCCACCACCCTCATGGGCAGTGAGTTCCAGCTCATTACTATCCACTGTGTAAAAAAGTTCTTCCTCATATTCCCCCTGCATCTCCTACCCAAAACCTTCCATTTGTGTCCCCCTAGTCTGTGTTTCATCAGTTAATGGGAGCAGTTTTTCCTTGTCGATCGTATCTAAGCCTATCATAATCTTGTAAACCTCTATCAAATCTCTCTCAATTTCCTTTACTCCAGGGAGAACAACTCCATCTTCTCCAAACTAACCTTGTAACTAAAACCTCCATCCGTGGAACCATTCTGGTAAATCTCCTCTGCACCCTCTCAGGGACCTTCACATCCTTCCTAAAGTGTGGCGACCAGAACTGGACATAGTTCTCTAGGTGGGGCCTAACCAAAGCTTTATAACGTTCCAGCATAACTTCCCTGCTTTTGTATCTTTGTCTCTGATGATGAAACTCAAGATCTGATATGCTTTGTGTTGGAGAAAATCCAGACTGTGCCCAATTGGTGAACAAATTCTCTGGACTCAGACGTTGGGAACAAACACTTTATTGCATGATATCATGGGGGAGCACACCTTACCTAAAGGCGGTCCAGTGCTACTCCCAAGAGCTACAGATCGCCGTCGACTTATATAGTATAACAGAGGCAGAGCTAACAATTTCACAATTAGATAAACGCCCACAAGATGATCACGACATCGCCTACGTGACTGTGCACCACGCAGAGTCTGAGGTCTGCAAAACATCAGTTTCAACAATAACAAGCTAGTTCCTTAATTCAATGCCCACTCCAGATACTATATCTGGCCGTTACTTCTGGCTAGGTTGCACAAACATGATAAAAGCGGAAGAGTCAGCAACGAACAGTCTGTGTTCACTTCCCCAAAATCCATCATGAGCTCTGTCCCTTCCTAAGACAGTGGGTTGTGGTCAGTTGCTCTGTCTACATTTTATGACCGTTGGTTAGGTTAGATACAAGCTGCGTCCTGTTTTTCCATTTCTACAAAGTTAAGTAATAATTAGCAAAGCTCAGAAAATTCTCCAACACTTTGCTAAACAGCCTCCTAATATGTCCTGCCACATTCAAAGATCAATTCATATGGAGGCCCAGGTCCCTCTGATCCTGCACAATCTTTAGAACTGTGTCATTCAGCCTACATTGCTTTCCTATTCCTTCTGATGAAATACATCACCTCACATTCCTCTGTATTAAATGCTACCTGTCCCTTCTCTGTCCATTCTGTCAGCCTATCTATGTCCTATCTATGCCCAAAGGAAAAGGAAGCATTTTTAAGGGCTGGAAGGCTAGGAACAGATGAAGCACTTGAGAAATATGAATACAGTAGGAAGGAACTTAAGCAAGGAGTTAGGTGGGCTACAAGGGGTCATGAAAAGTCATTGGCAAACAGGATTAAGGAAAGTCCCAAGGCTTTTTATACATAGATTAAAGAGCAAGAGGGTAACCAGGGAAAGGGTTTGCCCACTCAAGGACAGAGAGGGAATCTATCCGTGGAGCCAGAGGAAATGGGCGAGGTGCGAAATGAGTAATTTGCATCAGTATTCACCAAGGAGAAGGACCTGGTGGATGATGAGCCTAGGAAAGGGAATGGAGATAGTCTCAGTCATCTCATTATCAAAAGGGAGGAGGTGTTGGGTGTCTTGAAAAGCATTAAGGTAGATAAGTCCCCAGGGCCTGTTGGGATCTACCCTAGAATACTGAGGGAGGCAAGGGAAGAAATTGCTGGGGCTTTGACAGAAATCTTTGCATCCTCATTGGCTACAGGTGAGGTCCCAGAGGGCTGGAGAATAGCCAATGTTGTTCCTTTGTTTAAGAAGGGAGGCAAGGATAATCCAAGAAATTATAGGCCGGTGAGCCCTATGTCAGTGGTAGGGAAACTATTAGAGAGGAGTCTTCGGGACAGGATTTACTCTCATTTGGAAACAAACGAACTTATTAGCGAGAGACAGCATGGTTTTGTGAAGGGGTGGTCGTGTCTTACTAATCTGATTGAGTTTTTTGAGGAAGTGACGAAGGTGATTGATGAGGGAAGGGAGGTGGAAGTTGTCGGTATGGACTTTAGTAAAGCCTTTGACAAGGTCCCGCATGGCAGACTGGTGCAAAAGGTGAAGTCACACGGGATCAGAGGTGAGCTGGCAAGATGGATACAGAACTGGCTTGGTCACAGAAGACAGAAGGTAACAGTGGATGGGTGTTTTTCTGAATGGAGAGATGTGATTTGTGGTGTTCCGCAGGGATCAGTGCTGGGAACTTTCCTGTTTGTAGTATATATAAATGATTTGGAGGAAATTGTAGCTGGTCTGATTAGTATGTTTGCGGATGACACATAGGTTGGTGGAGTTGCGGATAGTGATGAGGATTTGCAAAGGATACAGCAGGATATAGATCGGTTGGAGACTTGGGTGGAGAAATGGCAGATGGAGTTTAATCTAGACATATGTGTGGTAATGCATTTTGGAAGGTCTAATGCAGGTGGGAGGTATACTGTAAATGGCAGAAACCTTAGGAGCATTGACAGGCAGAGATCTGGGCGTACAGGTCCACAAATCACTGAAAGTGGCAACGCAGGTGGATAAGGTAGTCAAGAAGGCAGACGGCATGCTTATCGTCATTGGTCTGGGCATAGAGTATAAAAATTGGCAAGTCATGTTGCAGCTGTACAGAACCTTAGTTAGGCCACACTTAGAATATTGCTTGCAAGTCTGGTCGCCATACTACGAGAAGGATGTGGAGGCTTTGGAGCCGGTACAGAGGAGGTTTTCCAGGATATTGCCTGGTCTGGAGGGCATTAGCTATGAGGAGAGGTTGAAAAAACTCAGATTGTTTTCACTGGAACGACGGAGGTGGAGGGGCGACAAAATAGAGGTTTACAAAGTTGTGAGCGGCATGGACAGAGTGGATAGTCAGAACCTTTTTCCCAGGGTGGAAGAGTCCGTTACTAGGGGACATAGGTTTAAGGTGCGAGGGGCAAAGTTTAGAGGGGCTGTTCGAGGCAAGTTTTTTACGCAGAGAGTGGTGAGTGCGTGGAACTTGCTGCCAGGGGAGGTGGTGTTAGCAGGTACGATAGCGACGTTTAAGAGACATCTTGACAAATATATGAATAGGAATGGAATAGAAGGATATGGGCCCCGGAAGAGCAGAAGGTATTAGTTTCGGCAGGCATCAAGATTGGCGCAGGCTTGGAGGGCCGAATGGCACTGTACTGTTCTTTGTTATTTGCTCTGTTGCGGACGGTTTGTAGCATCCTCCCTGTTTACCACACCTGCAAGATTGGTATCTTTGGAAAATTTTGAAATTCTACTTAGCATTCCAAGATCCATGTCATTTATATATACCAACATAATAACAGTGTTCCTAAGCACTGAACCTTGGGGAACATCACTGTCTACCATCCTCCAGTCTGAAAAACAACCATTTAACACATTTCTCTTTTTCATGTCCTCTGGGCAATTTTTGATCCAATTGGATGCTATTCCATGAGGTTCAATTTTATTAACCCAGCTTTTGTGTGGTTCTTCATCAAATAATTTCATAAAATCCACGGAGACAACATCCACCATATTCCCTTCATCAACCTTCTCTGATTTTCTAAATAAATTCAATTAGTTCATCAAGCATGGTCTGCCTTTTAGAAATCCGTGCTGACAATCCTCAATTAACTCAATCTCTCCAAGTGTGTGTTGTCCTTTTCCCCTGATTAATGCTTCTAAAACCTTACTCACCACTGATGTTAAACTAACTGTCCAGTAGTTGCGAGGCCTGTGTGTTGTCCATTGATAATTCTGGGAGTTGAGGGTGACCATCTATGTCATCATATTCTCCCTCAGCAGGGAGAAGCAGGATGAGAGATCCCGTGGATTTGTCAGGACAGCGGGATTCCTGATGGTGTATGTGGCTCTGCGGCCCCCATGTCAACGGGGAGAGGTACAGGAACTGAAAGAATTCTCGGTCCATGAATGTACAGTTGTTGTGTGACCATGCCCAGTATATCATGTTGGTGAATGTCCACAGCACTAACCTGGCAGCAGCCACCATACCTTCATTCTGATGCAGTCAGCCGGTTCCAGCACTTTGTCCCCCCATGCAGAACCAGAATTTGGCTCCTTGGTGATAAAAGAAACCGTTCTCTAGATGCAGCTCATGTTTCTACACCCACAAACCACCTCCCACCGCCAACCAACATCACACAATTAACATGTGCATCACGTGAGCAATGGAGTCACCAGGAACATGGTGGGACAGACCATCGGTGTGATGAAGCAATGCTTCTGACGTCTGAACCGCTCAGGGAGAGTCCATAAATAAACACTGGAGTAGGTGTTCAAGTTCATGGTGTTCTGCTGCACCCTTCATATCATCACCATCATGAGGACACAGTCATTGGCACCAGGAATCCGGAGCACACCTCAGGAGGAGGAGGAGGAGGCCGGGAGGATATTGCTTGGATGCCATCGACCCGGACAGACTGTCAGAGACTCCCTGCTAAGATTCCAGTTCCATAGGAGAACTTCCGTTTCCCACCATGGGTTTCCCATTCTCCACCATTACACCCATCTGAGACGTCCCATCACAGCGTCCCGTTGGTCATCATACTGCCCTAAAAACCACCAACAAAAATCTTTTCATGAACATCTTTATCCAACAACACATCCAACTATACAAACAAAACTGAACTATTCACCCTTGTGTATTCCCTTAGTGCCTGTCTTGTGGTTTCCTTGACTTGCCTAGTGCTCCTACAGAGTGTTTCTCCAATGACTGCAGCATGGCTGGTGGAAGGCTTCTGACATTCACTGGGGAGACTGCAGGTGGCCTTGTAGGACATCCTCGAGCAGCTCTGGGCCTTGTGGGCTTGGATTCAGACGGCACCACATCAACATTGGCAGCAGCAGGCTGGGCTGGCTGATGGGTAACAGCAAGGACACTGGTGGAGTGACAGTGAAGGGAGAACAAATACTGTCATCCTGAGAGAGGACAGCAGGTACATGCTCCACGGGGACACTGTCATTCCCCCGGGGCGACATCTCAGCAATCCTAGTAATCTACTGGATCACAGATTGCTGGACTGCTGTGAAAGCCTGCAAACCCCTTTGAACACTGAGATCCACAGCCATGATGACAGCAGTCTGATCCTGCATGGCAGCAAACATGGGTCTCATGTCCTCAGTCTGAGCTTCCACTGCAGCACTGAGACGTTGGGTGTCTGCCGTCTGTGCTGCAGTGGAAGCTGAGACAATGGTTACCAGACACTGTATTAGGGCTAAGTCCGCTAGTGCAGTCATAGAGTTAGTGACCAATTCCACAGGGGAAAGAATGGGCTTCAAGCTCTGTGAAATGCCCTGTGCCACGTTGGAGCTGGACTCCTCCATGTTCCTTGACAGTGATAACAGACTGTCTGACAGGCCTGTCAATGGACAAAGTATCTCAGTGTACATATCCATCAGCATTCTCTTGTATGCTGTTCCAGCAATATTTACATCTGAGTCCTGTGTATTATAACTCGTTGGTGACCTCGTCCTCCGGTGATCTGACACTTGAACTATCCTTTCCCTCGGCCTGGCTGCAGCTCACTCGTGCTCGGTGACTCACCACGTGCAGATTGCGACTCTATACCAGCCTCTAAGATACACGCAATGTAAGTATTTGATCTGGTGACTATGAATTTCAGACCAAATGATGTGGCATCACTCTCAGTGTTGTGATGCTGCTCTCTCTCTCTGTCTCCTGGGTCTGCTGTGACTGGGGAACTGGCAGCTTTGGGTTGTCATTGGAAAGTATAAAATCAGAAGAGGAGGGTTGTGGTGAGGGATTGGGGGTGGGATGGAAAGCATGAATTTATGGTCCCGCCATCTGCAGCTTGTACATCATCCCAGACAGCAGGAGGAGGGGGAGGTGGGAGTTAAGAAGAGACATAAGGCAGGTGCATAACATCATGCTGAATGCTCTCGGTGATGCCGGATGCTATGGGCTCTGTCACAGCCGGTCCCATGATGTGAGGAACCATCTCCTCCCTCAGGCTCAGGGGATAAAGGTCTGCCTGGTCCCCGTCGGTTCACTGCTGCTCTCTGTGATTGTCGGCCACCATGTTCTGTAAGAGAGAGGGCAGAATGTCAATGATTGTGTTGCACTGTGTTTGGGTGATGTCCTTGGCACAGTTGAATAGCTGCAGGAATGTGGAGTCAGTGAGAGGTGGGTGTGAGGCTGGCATCAGTGGAACGTATGTAAGAGTGAGATGGAGTATGTGATTTTTAGGTTTGAGTCCTGAGTGTTAGGGACGGCTGATGGGTGAGTGATGGGGGTGTGGTCTATTGAGCAGTGTGAGAGTTTGGTGGTGTTGGGGTTAGGAGATGCCATGTGGAGATTAATTCACTGACATTGAACACCCGTGTGAGCTCATTAAACTTCTCCTGGCTCTGCTGCCAGGTCCTCAGGGCCAGACGTCTTGGATTGACCTCCCTGGCCACCTGCTCCCATTCCCTTCGGAGGACGTTTCTTGAGGGTCTCCAGCCCACTGCACGGAAACATGGCCTCTCTCCTTTTTCAGACGCCATGACTAAGGCCTCCAACACCACATCCGTGAACAGCAGATCCCTCTCTCTGTCCTAGATTCCATTGACCTTGTCTCCAATTGCAGCATTCCCAATCAGCAACAGCAGCCTCCTGTGATTCAGCACAACTTCCCATTAAGTGGGACAGACTGCCTTGAAGAGCTGAAGCCTGGCTGAAACACGAGCCAGCCTCACACACAGTTGGGCCCCTGTTAAACTTGCAGACAGTCAGCAGACCGGGTCGCTTTGTGGTGTACAGAGAATGCATGGAAATGAGGAGGCAGCAGGACGTTTGTGTGTCACCGGTCTCAACAGGAACGGGGACGGGCAAATCATGACTCCTCTGCTGAAAAAGTGATAGAAACACGATTTTTTCGCTCTTTCTATTGACCTTTCCCTCTTTCACGTTTTTTGTCTCTCTCCCTCACGCACTTCACTCTTTGTCTCTTTCTCATAGAATTAGAGAGTGGCGCAGTACAGAAAGAGGCTATTCGGCCCATTGTGTCAGTACTGTCTCTTTGAAAGAGCTATCTAATTAGCTCCTCTCCCCTCCTCTTTCCCCAGACTCCTGTTGCCAATGTGGAAAAACCTTTCCTTCAATCTCAGTTTCTCCCTCTTGCAGCAGTCACACAGCTTCCAGCCTCTTCACACAGCCACAGTCAGCTGAACCTCGTTAACTACTCAGCACCTCCAATTAGGCAGCAGCCAACCCCAGTGCTGCACTTGTCCTATGAGTATTTAATGGGGGACAGTGTGGAGTGAGCTTTATTCTGGATCTAAGCCGTGCTTTACCTGTCATGGCAGTGTTTGATGGGGACAGTGTAGAGTGAGCTTTACTCTGCATCTAACCTGTACTGCCTCTGCCACAAACATGTGTTCATCTAAAACTCTTCTGCCTGTATATAAACTCAAAGCAAGTCCCGTTCATCCATCACTCCATTGCTCGTTGACCTACATTGGCCCCTGCTCCGGCAACATCTTGATTTGAAAACACTCATCCTCATGTTCAAACCTAACTCATTGTCAAATTCCCAGTGATGAAACTGTCTCCTCAAAATACTAAATGTTATTTTGTTTGTTAGAACCACAGGGACTGCAGTGGTTCAAGATTCACCATTTTCTCATGGTAACCAGGGATGGGGAAGTAATGCTGGCCTTGTCAGTATCACCCATCCTGAGAACAAATAGACAGGAAATAAAATAGTAATAAAATCAATGAATTTGTAATTTACGGATTGAAACCAGGCGAGGTCTGTGATCAGAGTGAGATGTCATAATCCAATAAACAAATTATCAACACAATTTATCTCACCAGCCCTTGTATCTGTCTTTCTGCTGTTGTCTTCATCAGAAAACAAGTAACAATTAATCTCGGGATTAAAAACTACTGAATGTCAATTGTGCACATGAGATACGTACTCAATGGTTTCTGTTATCAGACAGTCAGAGAATCACACAGCACAGGAGGAGACCATTTAACAAATCGTACCATTTCCAGCTCTTTGAAGGAAATTTTCAATGATTCCTCTCCCCTGTTCCTTTCTCCCAGTCCAGAAAATCACCCTGTTAGTATTGATCCAATTCCCTTTTGAAAGTTTCTGTTAAATCTGCTTCCACAACCCTTTCAGGAAGTGAATTCCAAATCATAAACACTCGCTGTGTAAAGAAAAGAAAATCTCCTCATCTCTCCTCTGTTTGTTTGTTAATCAACATTAAACTGTGTTATTTGGTTACTGACCCTTCATCCAGTCAAACCAGATTCTCTTTATTTATTCTTCAAAACACATCATCATTTTCAGCCCCTCTATTAAATCTCCCTTTTAGCTTCTCTGCTCTAAGGAGAACAATCCCAGATTCTCTCCCCATAACTGAAGTCCCTCATCCCTGTTACCATTCTAGTATATCACCGAGACACCATCTCCAAGGCCTTGAAATCTTCATAAAATGTGTTGTCCAGAATTGGAAACAATATCCCGGCTGAGGCTCAAACATTCATTTCTAGTGTTAGCGGAATGTTCTGGTGTTTTTTTTTGATTCTTTGCTTCTAGTTATAAAGCTAAGGATTCCGGATGCAATTTTAAAATCTTCACAACTTGTGCAGCCACCATTGAAGATTTGTGTACATACGCACCCTGTCTCTGTGCTCCGGTATCATCTTCTAAATGGTGCAGTTTAGTTTCTGTTCACTCCCCTTATTCTCCCTCACAAAATAATCACTTCCCCAATTCTATGTGTTAAATTTCATTCACCATGTGTATTCTCATTTCACCATCTGACTGTCCATGTCCTCTTGAAGCAGCTACTATCCTTCACACTGATTACTACATTTATAAGTTTCCTGCCTTAACAATTACACTTTGTTTCCTGCCACTGAGCCAATTTTGTATCAACCTGGTTGTATTTCCCTGGATTACATGGGATTTTATTTTTTTCACCATTCTGACATGTGGGACCTTGTCAAAAACCTTGATAAAAATTCCATGTAGACCACATGAACTGCACTACCCTCATCTATCTTCCTTGTTACTTCTTCAAAAAATTCAATCAAGTTGGTCAAACTAGAGCATCCCTTAACAAATCCATGCTGACTATCCTTGATTAGCCTGTGCCTTTCTAACAGACAGTTTATCTTGTCTCGCAGAATAGATTCCAATAATTTGCCCACTACTGAGGTTAGACTGACTGGCCTGTAATTTTTCAGTCTAACTCTGGCTCCCTTTATAAACAGAGGTATAATGTTAACAGTACTCCAATCCTCTGGCACCACACCTGTACCCACTGACGACTGGAAAATGATGGTCAGACCCTCTGCTATTTCCTCTCTTGCTTCTTTTAACAGCCTAGGATGCATTTTATCTGGATCTGGTGACTTATCAACTTTCAAGGATGCTAATCCCATTAATACTTCCTCTCTCCCTATGTATATCACATCAAATACTTCATATTCCTCCTCCTTAGCTACAATATCTGCATCATACCCCTCTTTTGTAACGTGAAACACGAAGTATTCATTAAGAACCATACCAACATCTTCCACCCCTGCACATGCATATGCAATTATGTATATACACTTACGTTTACAGACTTTCAAAAGGCCTGTGATCAAATGTCATTTCATAGAACTGTTATGAAAATGGAACACATGGATTAATGTGACAGTGATAGTGTGGATATGACAATGACTCAGGGACAGAAAGCAGAGAGAAGTAGTGAACAGACATGGTTCAGACTGGTGGAGGAGGGGGAGCATACAGTGCAATTTCTCAGAGGTCAGTATTAGAACCAGTACTCTTCCTGACGTTGATGGGTGTTTTATTGACTGGAGGGCTGCTTCTAGTGGCATTCCACAGGGCTCAGTACTGCGTCCCCTGCTGTTTGTGGTATATATTGATGATTTGGACGTCAATGTAGAAGCATGATCAAGAGGTTTGTCGATGACACACAGATTGCCCATGTGGTAGATAGCGAGGAGGATTGCTGTCGGCTGCAGGAAGATATCGATGGCAGAAAAGTGCCAAATGGGATTCAACCTGATTAAGTATGAGGCGATGTAATTGAGGAGGTCAAACAAGGCAAAGGAATATACGATAAATGGGAACATGTGAGAAGTGTAGAGAAAGTGAGGGACCTTTGGAGTCAATGTCCACATATACGTGAAGGTAGCAGGACAGGTCGATAAGGTGGTTAAGAAGGCATATGGAATCAATTCCTTTATTAGCCAAAGTATAGAATATAAGAGCACAGAGGTTATGCTGGAACTGTATAACTCTTTGTATAGACCATAACTTGAGTACTGTGTGCAGTTCTGGTGACCTCATTACAGAAAGGATGTACTTGCACCAGAGAGGGTACAGGGGAGATTTACGAGGATGTTGCCAGGACTGGCAAAATGCAGCTATGAGGAAAGATTGGATAGGCTGGGGTTGTTCTCCTTGGAACAGAGAAGGCTGAGGGGAGATCTGATTGAAATGTACAACATTTTTAGGGGCCTAGATGGAGTGGAGGTGAAGGGACTATCCACCTTTGCAGAGAGGTCAGCGATGAGGGGGCATAGATTTAAAATGATTGGTGGAAAGATTAGAGGGGAGTTGAGGAAAACACTTGTTAACCCAGAAATAGGAAATTGGCTCAGGGGCAGGAAACAAAGGGTAATTGTTGAGGGTATTTTAGAAATTGGAGGGATTTTTCCAGTGGCGTTCCAAAAGGCTCAGTACTGTGTCCCCTGCGTTGGTGTGAGTCTGGAACTCACTGCCTGAAAGGGTAGTTCAGTCAGGGACCCTCAACCCATTCAAAAGAAGTCTGGAAATGCAGCTCAAGTGCTGCAATCTGCAGGGTTATTAACCAAATGCTGGAAGGTGGGATTCGAATAGATGGATCGTTTATCTGCTGGCACAGCAATAACACGCCAAGCGGCCTCTTTCTGTACCTTAACCTTTCTTTGTTTCTATGATTCCATTACACGAAACTCGCTATTCTCATTGACACTCACAGTTATGTCCGCAACGAACTCGATCAAGATTAGAAAATGACTTCCTGTTAACCTATCTCTGCTGCTTGTCATTTATTAACCCATGATTTTACAGGCAACGAGTGCTTCGTGCTGGGTTACGGCCTCCAGAATTTTCCAACCACCAACATTAGACTGACTGCTCAGTAGTTACAGGATTTGTCCAACCTCTCCTTTTGTAAACAAGGTGTAAATTTTCAGCCTTCCAGTCCTCTGTCAGCACTCCCATATCCAAGGAGGATTCGAAGGTTCTGACCAGTGCTGCTGCTGTTTCCACAATTCTTTCCCTCATTGAACCTCAGATATCCTATCCAGACATGATAAATATTCTACTTTATTGTGGTACAAAAAGTGTTGGATTGAAAGGAGTTAACTGAACCTGTTTGTTCAGTGACTGTAATCAATGTCAGTCTCCATGGGCCATAAATGTGTCACTGGAGGGTTTCCATCTTCTATTAATAAGGGGCTCCTTTCAATGTATTATCCCATATTGTCAGCGGGAATATCACCGCCGGCATTAACAGGGATCAGCAGCTCCAGAGAGAGAGGGAGAGGATAGATCAGAATCTGAGAACAATAGAATGGAATGTTACAACAATGGATCAGAATCTGAGAACAATAGATTGGAATGTTACAACAATGGATCAGAATCTGAGAACAATAGATTGGAATGTTACAGCAATGGGTCAGAAACTGAGAACAATAGATTGGAATGTTACTACAATGGATCAGAATCTGAGAACAATAGATTGGAATGTTACTACAATGGATCAGAATCTGAGAACAATAGATTGGAATGTTACAACAATGGGTCAGAAACTGAGAAGAATAGATTGGAATGTTACTACAATGGATCAGAATCTGAGAACAATAGACTGGAATGTTACAGCAATGGGTCAGAAACTGAGAACAATAGATTGGAATGTTACTACAATGGATCAGAATCTGAGAACAATAGATTGGAATGTTACTACAATGGATCAGAATCTGAGAACAATAGACTGGAATGTTACAGCAATGGGTCAGAAACTGAGAACAATAGATTGGAATGTTACAACAATGGGTCAGAATCTGAGAACAATAGATTGGAATGTTACAACAATGGGTCAGAATCTGAGAATAATAGATTGGAATGTTACAACAATGGGTTAGAATCTGAGAATAATAGATTGAAATGTTACTACAATGGACAGCAGGAGTTTCTCCAATTGGTTTTACTGGCTCTCTGCAGATTATGGTTGGATAACATTTGAACGGCGGATCTTTTATGCTCTGAAGATTATTCAATCGATTTATTATCCCATCCTCGCTATTATTGGTGTCCCTGGTAAGTCTCTGTATCCAACTATTAGTTTTATAAACCATATTTCACGGATTTGGAGCTCTTGTCTTTTAAATCCTGTCTTCAGTTTCTCTCACAAACTCTAGTCCCTATTCACGATCTACATTCCCTCACTGGCAATTGTCTAAGGCTGAACCAGGAAGTTTACAACCTCTGCTATCTGTTCAATGCTGATCTGAGTTCATTCCCATATTCTCTCCATCCGCAACCCTGCCTATTGTTTCGGCCAGGTGAGGAGGGGTCACAGTCGCTTCTCTTGCCCTTCCTCTTATTTGACCGCAATAGGGTTTGTCCTTTTTAGAGAGTGGATGTGCTAACCATCTCAGTGAGTATTTTACCGTTTCCCTTTGATGTGATGGTGAAGCAACCTATCGGACAGGTTCTCATGAGTTTAAACACGGAAGACGTGAGTTTATTATGCTTAACAATCTAAACCCGATCGAAATAAAATCATAAAAAGTACACCACACACTTACACACACACTCACGAGAATCACACACAACGATATTACAGAGTGAGAAGTACATTTGTGGTTGGATTGGAGTATACTCATTCTGTGATGTTGGACGATTCGGTGGTCTTCTGGCTCAATTTGTATTCTTGAAGTATTTGGCTGGTCAAAATGCCCTTTGTTGCTGGCCCACGTGGATCAGCGTTTTCTTGGTGGCAGACTTGTGGGTGGCTTTCTTCCCCTGGTGTCTCTGTCTGTAGTAATCTGTAGGCTTGGAGGGTCCACAGTCACATGTGTTTGTCAAACGTCTGTTGTTATCTTGACAGAGAGACGGAGAGAGATAGGCGGGATACAGTCCGTCTGCTTCTACATAGCTTGAATCACTGACTTGTCGTCTTTGTCCAGGGGAAACTCCCAGCTTTCACAGAGATGGACAGAAGGCCTCATGACTGATTCACTGTGTTCTCTGGTCACTTATAATGCGATTCAAGGTTAGGAACTTCTATCTCCCCAGGACTCAGGATACCAGTATTTACACTTGGAGGAGTTTGTTCTTTTAAAGTCAATGTGTCAGGATGGCCTTGTATGCCGTGTTAATGAATGCAATCTAGGGTAATTCGATAACTAGAGCAAGCCAACGTTTTCGCTCCAGGCTCATCAGACATGTGTCTCCTGTTGGAGATCTTGGAATGTGAAAAGGTGTTTCAGATACCAATTGCGGTGGCAATCTCGGCCCCCAGATTTTTCAAGGCTAACTGTAGGATTTTTTTCCATTAAGGTTTACTGTAATTTTCCAACCGATGAATTAAAATTCCTCATTTGACTTATTGTATTATCTTGACACCGCTGAAGCACACGGAAAGAAATGTGATAACAGGAACATTTCATTACATAATTGTGGGAAGAAATAGAGGGAAACAAACATTCAATCTCAATAATAATTCCTCAAATTGACACATTAATTTTCGAATTACTGCAGCTGACATTGTCTGTTACAGTTGTGCTGACTTAATTGTGTTGGAGTTTTGTCTGGAATGGTTACGTGTCGGGTTCCACCCTGGACAATTCATCAGCGATTACATTGTTTTTTTTTCTCACTTGCAATGAAGCTTGAATCATTCAGGTTCCTGCACCTTGATAACCTTTCTCCCTAAACCGACAGTGTGTAATGCATTGTTTATTTTAGCCCCTGTGAGGTGTTTGAGGTTTCATCTGGGCCTTTGATCTTGTTGAGTTCTGCTTTGAAATTGTTGGGTTTGATGAGCTTTGGGTTTGGGACCTGATCATTGGGTTCTTCAATGGGTAGATCCACACTGACCTTACTTTTAGCTTTCTGGTGAGGTACATAAGTGCTGTTCACTTTAGGGTCTTTTCCCTTCCCTTTTCTCATTACTATGGGGAGGATTCTTTTTCTGATCTGCCCTATGTCCTCTGGGACATTAGTGCTCACAAGTGTCTGTCCGGCTTTCACTGCACTCTCCTGTAGCACTTCCACTAGGTCAGCCATCTCCCTCACCATTGGCTTCCCTTTTTGGAAACCTTCCTTTGCCCTTGCACGTTTCTGCAAATGCTGTTGGCAGCCTTTTTAGGGTACCTGTTTGGCCTGCATTTAAGGAGGAGAGCGTGTGGTCTAATTTCTCTAACATTTCAGGGTTGGCTAATTGGAGAGTAGGGGGTTCTAGTTGGGAATCCTCCTGGCCCTCCTCGAACGTGTCTTCACTGTCCTTTTCAATCCTTCCCTCCAGACTGTCTGACAGATCTGTACTTGTCTATTCCCTCCACAGCCTTCACTTTTTTTTCCTTTGGTCTGCTGTGTCAATTAAATAATTTACCTGACTATTCCGTTTGCCACTCGACATGGACCACTGAACTGGGCTTTAAGGGGTTCACCCTGCATTGGGAGTAGTAACAATACCTGGTCTCTGTCCTGAAATGCTCTAGCCGCGGCATTTTTGCCTGCTTACATTTTCATAGCTATCTGGGAGGTTTTTAGGTGTTCCTGAGCCATTGCACAGGCTCTCGTGAACTATTGCCAGAGCATGGAAATGTTGTCTAACATGGAAGACTCATCCCTGTATCCCAAAAACTTCTCCTTGATTAGTTAAAGAGGATCTCTCATCTCGTGTCTATAAACTAATTCAAAGAGACTAAAGCCAGTGAAATCACTGGATAAGTCCCTGGTAACCAACAGGAGAAAGCCCAGCCCTTTGTCAAAGTCATAGGGTTACTCATAGCAGTATGAGCTGATCATTGCCTTTAGGGTCTGGTGGTACCGCTCCAAAGCCCGTTGTGACTGCGGGTGGTAGGCTCAGGACTTCTGCTGGGTTATGTTTAGATTACCCATGACATTTTCAAAAATACTGGACATTAAATGTGTGCCCAGGTCCATCTGGATCTCAGCAGGCAACCCATATCGTGTAAAGAATTGGTTCAGCCCCTCCACCACTACATTGGCTGAGACAGCTCCTCAGGGGAATGGCCTCTGGGTATTGGTCCAATACGTCCATAATGGTGAGAAGATACTGGTAGACCCCACTTTGTTTTCAGCATGTGTCCCACACAATCCACCAGCACTCTGCTGAAGGGTTCCCCAAAAACTGTATGGGAATTAGGGATGCAGGTTTTATTGCTGGTTGTGGCTTCCGCACAACCTGGCACATGTGTCCAGTTTTACAGAGCTCCACCACATCTTCGTGGAACAAAGAACAGTACAGCACAGGAACAGGCCATTCGGCCCTCCAAGCCTGCGCCGATCTTGATGCCTGCCTAAACTAAAATCTGCTGCACTTCCGGGGACTGCATCCTCAATTCCCATCCTATTCATGTATTTGTCAAGATGCCTCTTAAACGTCGCTATCGCACCTGCTTCCACCACCTCCACCGGCAGCAAATTCCAGGCACTCACCATCCTCTGTGTAAAGAACTTGCCTCGCACATCCCCTCTAAACTTTGCCCCTCTCACCTTAAACCTATTTTCCATAGTAACTGACTCTTCCACCCTTGGATAAAGCTGCTGACTATCCAGTCTGTCCATGCCACTCATAACTTTGTAAACCTCTATCATGTCGCCCCTCCACCTCCGTCGTTCCAGTGAAAACAATCCGAGTTTATCCAACCTCTCCTCATAGCTAATGCTCTCCAGACCAGGCAACATCCTGGTAAACCTCTTCTGTACCCTCTCCAAGGCCTCCACGTCCTTCTGGTAGTGTGGCGACCACAATATTCTAAGTGTGGCCTAACTAAGGTTCTATACAGCTGCAGCATGACTGGCAAATTTTTATACTCTGTGCTCCGACCGATGAAGGCAAGCATGCCGTATGCCTTCTTGACTACCTTATCCACCTGCGTTGCCATTTTCAGTGACAAGTGGACCTGTACGCCCAGATCTCTCTGCCTGTCAATACTCCTAAGGGTTCTGCCATTGACTGTGTACGTCCCACAGCATTAGACCTTCCAAAATGCATGACCTCATATTTGTCCGGATTAAACTCCATCAGCCATTTCTCTGCCCAAGTATCCAACCGATCTATAGCCTGCTGTATGCTTTGACAATCATCATCACTATCCACAACTCCACCAATCTTTGTGTTGTCCGCAAACTTACTAATCAGACCAGCTACATTTTCCTCCAAATCATTTATAGGCACGACAAACAGCAAAGGTCACAGGACTGAGGAACACCACAAGTCACAGCCCACCATTCAGGTAAACACCCTTGCACTGCTACCCTCTGTCTTCTATGCCCGAGCCAGTTCTGTATCCATCTTGCCAGCTCGCCGCTGATCCCGTGTGACTTCACCTTTTGTACCAGTCTGCCATGAGGGACCTTGTCAAAGGCTTTACTGAAGTCCATGTAGACAACATCCACTGCCCTTCCTTCATCAATCATCTTCGTTACTTCCTCAAAAAACTCAATCAAGTTAGTGAGACACGACCTCCCCTTCACAAAACCATGCTGTCTCTCGCGAATAAGTTCGTTTGTTTCTAAATGGGAGTAAATCCTGTCCCGAAGAATGCTCTCTAATAATTTCCCGACCACTGACATAAGGCTCACCAGCCTATAATTTCCTGGATTATGCTTGGTACCCTGCTTAAACAAAGGAATAACATTGGCTATTCTCCAGTCCTCTGGGACCTCACCTTTTTTTTTAATTAGAATTAGAATATTACAGCGCAGTACAGGCCCTTCGGCCCTCGATGTTGTGCCGATCATTTGACCTACACTATTCCATTTACATCCATATGTCTATCCAATGACCGCTTAAATGCCCTTAAAGTTGGCGAGTCTACTACTGTTGCAGGCAGGGCGTTCCACGCCCCTACTACTCTCTGCGTAAAGAAACTACCTCTGACATCTGTCCTATATCTTTCACCCCTCAACTTAAAGCTATGTCCCCTCGTGTTTGCCACCCTCATCCGAGGAAAAAGACTCTCACTATCCACCCTATCTAACCCTCTGATTATCTTGCATGTCTCTATTAAGTCACCTATCCTCCTCCTTCTCTCTACCGAAAACAACCCCAAGTCCCTCAGCCTTTCCTCGTAAGACCTTCCTTCCATACCAGGCAACATCCTAAATAAATCTCCTCTGCACCCTTTCCAAAGCTTCCACATCCTTCCTATAATGCGGTGACCAGCACTGCACGCAATACTCAAGGTGCGGCCTCACCAGAGTTTTGTACAGCTGCATCATGACCTCGTGGCTCCGAAACTCGATCCCCCTACTAATAAAGGCTAACACACCATATGCCTTCTTAACAGCCCTATTAACCTGGGTCTCAACTTTCAGGGATTTATGTACCTGGATACCAAGATCTCTCTGCTCATCCATCTTCCCATTAGCCCAGTACTCTGCATTGCTGTTACTCCTTCCAAAGTGAATCACCTCACACTTCTCCGCATTAAACTCCATTTGCCATCTCTCAGCCCAGCTCTGCAGCCTATCTATGTCCCTCTGTACCCTACAACACCCTTCGACACTATCCACAACTCCACCGACCTTCGTGTCATCCGCAAATTTACTAACCCACCCTTCTACACCCTCATCCAGGACGTTTATAAAAATGACAAACAGCAGTGGCCCCAAAACAGAACCTTGCGGTACACCACTAGTAACTAAACTCCAGGATGAACATTTGCCATCAACCACCACCCTCTGTCTTCTTTCAGCTAGCCAATTTCTGATCCAAAGCTCTAAATCACCTTCAACCCCATACTTCCGTATTTTCTGCAGTAGCCGACCGTGGGGAACCTTATCAAACGTCTTACTGAAATCCATATACACCACATCCACTGCTTTACCCTCATCTACCTGTTTGGTCACCTTCTCGAAAAGCTCAATAAGGTTTGTGAGGCACGACCTACCTTTCACAAAACCGTGCTGACTATCGCAAATGAACTTATTCTTTTCAAGAAGATTATAAATCCTGTCTCTTATAACCTTTTCCAACATTTTACCCACAACCGAAGTAAGGCTCACAGGTCTATAATTACCAGGGCTGTCTCTACTCCCCTTCTTGAACAAGGGGACAACATTTGCTATCCTCCAGTCCTCCGGCACTACTCCTGTCGACAATGACGACATAAAGATCAACAACAACGGCTCTGCAATCTCCTCCCTGGCTTCCCAGAGAATCCTAGGATAAATCCCATCTGGCCCAGGGGACTTATCTATTTCCACTCTTTCCAAAGTTGCTAACACCTCCTCCTTGTGAATCTCAATCCCATCTAGCCTAGTAGGCTGTATCTCAGTAATCTCCTCGGCAACATTTTCTTTTTCTACTGTAAATACTGACGAAAAATATTCATTTAACGCTTCCCCTATCTCCTCTGATTCCGCACACAACTTCCCACTACTATCCTTGATTGGCCCTGTTCTAACTCTGATCATTCGTTTATTCCTGATATACCTATAGAAAGCCTTAGGGTTTTCTTTGATCCTATCCGCCAATGACTTCTCGTGTCCTCTCCTTGCTCTTCTTAGCCCTCCCTTTAGATCCTTCCTGGCTAGCTTGTAACTCTCAAGCGCCCTAACTGAGCCTTCACGTCTCATCCTAACATCAGCCGCCCTTTCGTCTTGACAAGCGCTTCAACTTCTTGAGTAAAGCACGGCTCCCTCGCTCGACAACTTCCTCCCTGCCTCACAGGTACATACTTATCAAGGACACGCATTAGCTGCTCCTTGAATAAGCTCCACATTTCGTTTGTGCCCATCCCTGCAGTTTCCTTCCCCATCCTACACATCCTAAATCTTGCCTAATCGCGTCATAATTTCCTTTCCCCCAGCTATAATTCTTGCCCTGCGGTATATACCTGTCCCTTCCCATCGCTAAGGTAAACCTAACCGAATTGTGATCACTATCGCCAAAGTGCTCACCTACATCCAAATCAAACACCTGGCCGGGTTCATTACCCAGTACCAAATCCAATGTGGCATCGCCCCTGGTTGGCCTGTCCACATACTGTGTCAGAAAACCCTCCTGCACACACTGGACAAAAACAGACCCATCTAAAGTACTCGAACTATAGTATTTCCAGTCAATATTTGGAAAGTTAAAGTCCCCCATAACCACTACCCTGTTACTCTCGCTCCTGTCGAGAATCATCTTCGCTATCCTTTCCTCTACATCTCTGGAACTATTCGGAGGTCTATAGAAAACTCCCAACAGGGTGACCTCTCCTCTCCTGTTTCTAACCTCGGCCCATACTACCTCAGTAGACGAGTCCTTAAACGTCCTTTCTGCCGCTGTAATACTTTCCTTGATTATGAATGCCACACCCCCCCCCCCCCCTCTTTTACCCTCTTCTCTGTTCTTACTGAAACATCTAAATCCCGGAACCTGCAACATCCATTCCTGCCCCTGCTCTACCCATGTCTCTGAAATGGCCACAACATCAGGATCCCAGGTACCAACCCATGCTGCAAGCTCACCCACCTTATTCCGGATGCTCCTGGCGTGGAAGTAGACACACTTTAAACCAAGTTCTTGCTTGCCAGTGCCCTCTTGCGTCCCTGTAACCTTATCCCCTACCTCACTACTCTCAACAGCCTGTACACTGGAACTACAATTTAGGTTCCCATTCCCCTACTGATTTAGTTTAAACCCCACCGAAGAGCACTAACAAATCTCCCCCCCAGGATATTGGTACCCCTCTGGTTCAGGTGAAGACCATCCTGTTTGTAGAGGTCCCACCTACCCCAGAAATAGCTCCAATTATCCAGGAAACCAAAACCCTCCCTCCTACACCATCCCTGCAGCCACGTGTTCAATTCCTCTCTCTCCCTATTCCTCTCTTCGCTAGCACGTGGCACAGGCAACAACCCAGAGATAAAAACTCTGGTTGTTCTCGCTCTAAGCTTCCACCCTAGCTCCCTGAATTTCTGCCTTAAATCCCCATCTCTCTTCCTACCTATGTCGTTGGTGCCTATGTGGACCACGACTTGGGGGTGCTCCCCCTCCCCCTTAAGGATCCCAAAAACACGATCGGAGACATCACGTACCCTGGCACCTGGGAGGCAACACACCAACCGTGAGTCTCTCTCGTTCCCACAGAACCTCCTATCTGTTCCCCTAACTATGGAGACCCCAATGACTAATGCTCTGCTCCTCTTCCCTTTTCCCTTCTGAGCAACAGGGACAGACTCTGTGCCAGAGACCAGCACCCCATTGCTTACCCCTGGTAAGTCGTCCCCCCCAACAGTATCCAAAACGGTATACCTGTTGTTGAGGGAAACGGCCACAGGGGATCCCTGCACTGCCTGCTGGTTCCCTTTCCTTCCCCTGACGGTAACCCATCTACCTACTTCTTTTACCTGAGGTGTGACTGCCTCCCTATAACTCCTGTCAATAATCCCCTCCGCCTCCCGAATGATCCGAAGTTCATCCAGCTCCAGCTCCAGTTCCCTAACGCGGTCTGCGAGGAGCTGGAGTTGGGTGCACTTCCCGCAGATGCAGTCAGCAGGGACACTCTTGGCGACCCCTACCTCCCACATTCTGCAGGAGGAACATACAACTGCCTTTACCTCCATTCCCACTATTCTAGATTCCCAATAAATCTACTGAAAAACCAAACGAAAAAAAAAGGTCCATTAAAAACCTGTAGCCAATGAGGATGCAAAGATTTCAGTCAAGGCCCCCGCAATTTCTTCCCTTGCCTCCCTCAGTATTCTGTGGTAGATACCATCAGGCCCTGGGGACTTATCTACCTTAATGCTTTGCAAGACGCCCAACGCCTCCTTTTTGATAACGACATGACCGAGACTATCTACACTCCCTTCCATTGGCTTATCATCCACCAAGTCCTTCTCTTTGGTGAATTGTGAGTTGTGGCCAGTCTAAATGTTCTCTTATGCGGTCTTCGATTTTTCGTACACCGACATGTCCAGTCAGTGGATGTTCGTGGGCCATTCTTAATATTTCTTTAATGGACCTCAGCTGCACCAATATGCGGTGAACCACTGTCCAGTCTTCATCTGCAGGTCTGTGAGCAGGTCTCCACTGCCACATCAGCTCCTCATTCTTTAAATAGTAGCACTCTGCAACTCCCTCTGCTTCAGTTTTGGTTTGGACAGTCTGTGCTATTTTTTTAACACAGAGACTCAACTAAGGACGATCTGTTTAACACATACTTTGGGTACTCTAACTTCCCAAAGAAGGTTTCAGACAACCAGACAGTAGGGTCATCCGTCTGCTGTGTAAGTTCAGGAGATTGTTTGGCCATGGACCGAGTCACCACACAATCAGGGAGAATGCCTGGGATCTTCTTCTGTAAATGTTCTGTCTCTCTGACCTCTTTTGGTGTCTCAAGAACTACTGGGGAAGCTGCCACCTTTTCCCTTGTCAGATCATTACCCAGGAGCAGGTCGACCCATACACCTGTAATCTTGGTACAATTCCCATGGTTACCGGTCCTGAAACTGGGTCACACACCAAGTGCAGCTGATATAAAGGTATGGACATATACTGTCTTCCGATAGCATTCACTCACACTCCAGCATTCACTGTACTCTCTGGAGGAAAGGTGATGCCTTTTCCCAGGTGAAGGGATTGGGTGGCCCCTGTATCCCTCAGTATGACGATGGGCTTGCTTGCGCCACTCGAGGGGTATGGGGTCACTTTTCCTTGGAATACTAAATCCTGGTAACTCTGGGATTTTGTTAAGTTTTCCATACGCTCGGCGGTCGGTTTACTGGGTCTGACTGCAACAGTTAAAAGCACAGCCTGATCTGCTGTGTTTTCCATCAGGGCCCGTTTTCCTGCACTGCTCTGGTGGACCCTGATTAATCCTACAGGTTTTCCCCGTCACGTCCATTAGTCATCTCGAAGGTGATCTGCCTTATTCCAGTGAAAACATACAGATCTTCAGCCATTACTCCTGCTCTCAGTACCGTCCTATTTGGCCTGAGGATGGACCCTTGTGTGTCCCGCTTTTCGTTCTTACCCATGGCTGCTCGGACTCCGATCACCCTTCCACCTTTTATTCTCGAATCTTTGGGGTGACTAGGAACGGAGTTCCCTCTGGGGTTAAGGCTTTGCGTACAAGGGAAAATTCATCAGCCAGAATATCTGTGAACCTTCTGGCCCTCGATGTGGGTTTTAATGCGAGGGGGCGAGTTTGTAAACTCCTCGAGGAGGATCACCGCTCTGAGGATTTCATATGTGGGCTCTATCTTGAGCGCTCATATCACTGGCCAAAAACAAACACAAAATGGACTGTAAAATCCTCTACAGGTACGGAAAAAGGAAAAGTTTAGCTGAGACAAATGTGGGTCCATTACAGGCAGTGTCAGGAGAATTTATAATGGGGAATTGAGAAATGGCAGAGAAGGTGAATGATTATTTTGTGTCTGCCTTCACTGAGGAAGAAACAAGAAATCTCCCAGAGTTAGAGATCTAAGGGACTAGGGGGATTGAGGAAGTGAATGAAATTAGTATGCGTAAGAAGGTTAGCTTGGAGAAATTAATGGAGCTGAAGGTTGACAAGTCCCCAGGACCTGATATTCTACATCCCAGAGTGTTGAAAGAGGTAGCTTTGGAAATAGTGGATGCATTGGTGAATATCTTTCAATATTTTGTAGATTCTGGAACTGTTCCTGTAGATTAGAATATAGAAAATGTCTTCCCACTATTTAAGAATGGATGGAGATAGAAAACAGGGCACTACAGACATGTTAGCCTTACATCAGTCGCTGGGAATAAGCGATACTCTATTCTAAAGAATGTGATAAATGGATCTGATTGGGCAGAGTCAACATGGATATATAAATGGGAAACAATGTTTGACAAACCTGTTGCAGTTATTTGAGGATGTTGCGCACAGATTTGATAAAGGGGAGTCGGTGGACGTGGTATACTTGGATTTTCAGAAGGCTTTTGATAAAGTCCCCGACAGGAGGTTGTTTAGTAAAATTGAAGCACAAGGGATAGGAGATAATGTGCTGGCATGGATTAAGGATTAGTTAACAGGCAGAATTGCCGACCACGCTCTGGAAGTGGTTCAAGACTTCACCTACCTAGGCTCAACTATCACCAGTAACCTGTCTCTAGATGCAGAAATCAACAAGCGTATGGGAAAGGCTTCCACTGCTATGTCTAGACTGGCCAAGAGAGTGTGGGAAAATGGCGCACTGACACGGAACACAAAAGTCCGAGTGTATCAGGCCTGTGTCCTCAGTACCTTGCTCTATGGCAGCGAGGCCTGGACAACGTATGTCAGCCAAGAGCGACGTCTCAATTCATTCCATCTTCGCTGCCTCCGGAGAATACTTGGCATCAGGTGGCAGGACCGCAACTCCAACACAGAAGTACTCGAGGCGGCCAACATGCCCAGCTTGCACACTACTGAGTCAGCGGCGCTTGAGATGGCTTGGCCACGTGAGCCGCATGGAAAATGGCAGGATCCCCAAAGACACATTGTGCAGCGAGCTCGCCACTGGTATCAGACCCATCGGCCGTCCATGTCTCCGCTTTAAAGACGTCTGCAAACGCGACATGAAGTCCTGTCACATTGATCACAAGTCGTGGGAGTCAGTTGCCAGCGATCGCCAGAGCTGGCGGGCAGCCATAAAGACGGGGCTAAAATGTGGCGAGTCGAAGAGACTTAGTAGTTGGCAGGAAAAAGACAGAGGCGCAAGGGGAGAGTCAACTGTGCAACAGCCCCGACAAACAAATTTCTCTGACGCACCTGTGGAAGAGCCTGTCACTCTAGAATTGGTCTTCATAGCCACTCCAGGCGCGGCTTCACAAACCACTGACCACCTCCAGGCGCGTATCCATTGTCTCTTGAGTTAAGGAGGCCCAAAGAAGAAGAACAGGCAGAAAGCAGAGAGTAGGAATAAATGAGTCATTCTTGCCTTGGCAGGCTGTGACTAGTGGGGCACTGCAGGGATCAGTGCTTGGGCCCCGGCTGTTCACAATATGTATCAATGACTTGGATGTGGGGACCAATGTAATATTTCCAGGTTTTCAGATGCCAGTAAGCTGGATGGGAATGAGTGTTGCGAGGAAGATGCAAGACGGCTTCAAAGGGATTTGGACAGACTTCGTGAGTGGGCAAGAACATGGCAGTTGAAATATAATGTGGAAAGATGTGAGGTTATCCACTTCGGTTGCAGGAACAGATGTGCAGAGTATTTCTTAAACGGTAAGAGATTAGAAAGTGTAGTTGTACGAAGGGACCTGGATGTCCTCGTCACTAAGTCACTGAAAACAAACATGCAGGTGCAGAAAGCAATTAGGAAGACTAATGGTATGTTAGCCTTTATTGAAGTGGATTTGAGTGCAGTAGTAGTGACGTTTTGCTGCAATTGTATGGAACCTTGGTTAGACTGCCCCTGGAGTATTGTGTGCAGTTTTGGTCCTCTTACCTTAGGAAGGATGTTATGATCATAGAGGGAGTGCAATGACGGTTCATCAGACTTGCTCCCGAGATGGCGGGACCATCCCATGAAGAGAGATTGGGGAAACTGGGCCTGTATTCTCTAGAGTTTCGAAGAATAAGAGGTGATCTCACTGAAACCTACAAAATACTGAAAGTGATAGACAGGGTAGATGCAGCTAACATGTTTCCCCTGGTTGGGGAATCTAGAACCAGGGGAAACAATTTCGAAATAAGTGGAAATCCACTTAAGACAGAGATGAGGAGACATGCCTTTTCTCAGAGGTTTGTGAATCTTTGGAATTCTCTACCCCGGAGGGCTGTGGAAGCTGAGTCATTGAGTATGTTTAAAGCAGAGATTAACAGATTTCTAAATGGAGTCATAGATTCGTACAGCATAGAAACAGGCCATTCGGCCCTCCGCGTCCGGGCTGACTATAATGCCGATCTATACTAATCCCAACTGCTTGCATTAATTCCATATCCCTCGATGCCTTGTTCATTCAAGTACCTGTCCAGATGCCTCTTAAATGTCACTACTGTTCCTGCCTCCACCACCTCCTCAGGCAGATCATTCCAAATACCCACTATTCTTTGTGTGAAACATTTACCCCTTTGATCCATTTAGACCTCCTCCCTCTCAACTTAAATCTACGCACTCTAGTTTTAGTCACCCCTAGCATGGGAAACAGACTCTGGCTATCTACCCTATCTATGCCTCTCTTAATTTGATATACCTCCATCATGTCTCCTCTCAGCCTCCTTCGCTGCAGGGAAATCAGACCCAGCCTATCCAGTCTCTCTTTATAACTCAAGCCCTTCAAACCAGGCAACATCCTTGTGAATCTTTTCTGCACCCTCTCTCACTTAATCACATCCTTTGTGTAGTGCGACGACCAGAACTGCCCACAATACTCCAAATGCGGCCTAACCAATGTTATGTACAACTGTAACATGATGTCCCAATTGGTGTACTCAATGCCCCGGCATAAATACCAGTGACATAACGGGAAATGGGGATTGTGTCGGAAAAAGGCATTGAAGTGGATGATCAGCTATTATCATATTGAATGGTGGAACAGGCTCGATGTCCTACTGCAGCTCCTATGTTCCAATGTTCCGAAAATGCTTAACTCTTTCAAACGCCAGGTAGGTTTGGTCAGGCTGCTTTACAAAGATTCTGAATTTTTGCTGGTCCAGCTCCAGTACTATCTCATATGGGCCCAGGATAGCATTTTCAGCCCTCTCATAATCTGATGAACTTTCATCTTTTCCTGTTATTTTATTTTGTAAAACCAGCGTCCAGTTCTCTGACGGTCATTGCAGTTGCGTTGAAAATGTTTTAAAAGGAAAGAAAAGAGCTGCCACATCCTCCTCATTGAACTTAAGAATGCACTGGGAAAACTTTAAGAGCTCAGCACATGGTCCTGAGCTCGGGATAGCTCCGTCAGCAGCTGCGCCTTCACTGGGTGTACTGGGTCTTCATCTAGTTGTTTGAGCCGCCATAATTCCCTTTCCTCCTTCTCCTTCTGGAACACTCTTACTTTTTCACCTTTCTTGACACTCACTCTGCTCTTTCTCGCTCTCTCTGGAATTCCAATTCAAGTTCTTTCTGTTCCAGTTTTACCTTAGCTAACATTACTCTATTAGTTAGTGATTCTAACCCTGTTTGAGCCTTCAGCTTCAAATGAAAAATGGTTGGCCTCAAGTCTTACGATTACGTATTCCCTAGCGTTTGGCCGGAGTGTAATCCCTAACCTTCGGGCTACATTACTCAACTTTTTAGCAGACAGGGCGTTTAACCTATACCAAGTTACTTCACTCTGTATGTAACTCCTTTATTGGCAATATAACTCCTTTATTCAAAAAGGGAGGGAGACAGAAAGCAGGAAACTACAGGCCAGTTAGCTTCACATTTGCCTTGGGGAAAAATTTAGAAGATATTATTAGAGATGATATCGCCAGCACTCAGAACAAATCGAGGTAATCAGGCAGAATCAACCTGGATTTATGAAAGTTAAATCATGTTTAATCATTTTTTAAAATTTCTTTGATGGAGTTTCTTTGATGGGAGGAAGTGTTGGGTATTCTAAAAGACATTAAGGTGGACAAGTCCCCAGGTCCGGATGGGATCTGTCCCAGGTTACTGTGGGAAGCGAGAGAGGAAATAGTTGGGGCCTTAACAGATATCTTTGCAACATCCTTAAACACGGGTGAGGTCCCGGAGGACTGGAGAATTGCTAATGTTGTCCCCTTGCTTAAGAAGGGTAGCAGGGAAAATCCAGGTAATTATAGACCGGTGAGCCTGACATCAGTGGTAGGGAAGCTGCTGGAGAAGATACTGAGGGATAGGATCTATTCCCATCTGGAAGAAAATGGGCTTATCAGTGATAGGCAACATGGTTTTGTGCAGGGAAGGTCATGTCTTACCAACTTAATAGAATTATTTCAAGAAGTGACAAAGTTGATTGATGAGGGAAGGGCTGCAGATGTCATATACATGGACTTCAGTAAGGCGTTTGATAAGGTTCCCCATGGTAGGCTGATGGAGAAAGTGAAGGCGCATGGGGTCCAAGGTGTACTAGCTAGATAAATAAAGAACTGGCTGGGCAACAGGAGACAGAGAGTAGCAGTGGAAGGGAGTTTCTCAAAATGGAGACGTGTGACCAGTGGTGTTCCACAGGGATCCGTGCTGGGACCACTGTTGTTTGTGATATACATAAATGATTTGGAGGAAAGTATAGGTGGTCTGATTAGCAAGTTTGCAGACGACACTAAGATTGGTGGAGTAGCAGATACTGAAGGGGACAGTCAGAGAATACAGCAGAATATAGATAGACTGGAGAGTGGGACAGAGAAATGGCAGATGTAGTTCAATCAGGGCAAATGCGAGGTGATGCATTTTGGAAGATCCAATTCAAGAGTGAACTATACAGTAAATGGAAAAGTCCTGGGGAAAATTGATGTACAGAGAGATTTGGGTGTTCAGGTCCATTGTTCCCTGAAGGTGGCATCGCAGGTCATTAGAGTGGTCAAGAAGGCATACGGCATGCTTTCCTTCATCGGACGGGGTATTGAGTACAAGAGTTGGCAGGTCCTGTTACAGTTGTATAGGACTTTGGTTCGGCCACATTTGGAATACTGCGTGCAGTTCTGGTCGCCACATTACCAAAAGGATGTAGATGCTTTGGAGAGGGTGCAGAGGAGGTTCACCAGGATGTTGCCTGGTATGGAGGGCGCTAGCTATGAAGAGAGGTTGAGTAGATTAGGATTATTTTCATTAGAAAGGCGGAGGTTGAGGGGGGACCTGATTGAGGTGTACAAAATCATGAGAGGTATAGACAGGGTGGATAGCAAGAAGCTTTTTCCCAGAGTGGGGGATTCAATTACAAGGGAACATGAGTTCAAAGTGAAAGGGGAAAAGTTTAGGGGGGATATGCGTGGAACGTTCTTTACGCAGATGGTGGTGGGTGCATGGAACGCATTACCAGTGGAGGTGGTAGACGCGGGCACGATAGCGTCTTTTAAGATGTATCTAGACAGATACATGAATGGGCAGGAAGTAAAGAGATACAGACCCTTAGAAAATAGGCGACAGGTTTAGATTGAGGATTTGGATCGGCGTAGGCTTGGAGGGCCGAAGGGCCTGTTCCTGTGCTGTAATTTTCTTTGTTCTTTGTTCTTTGTTCTTTGAGTTACATGTGCTGTGGATGAAGGAGAACCGGTGGATGTACTGCACTTAGATTTCTATAAGGCATTTGATAAGATGCAACATCAAAGTATATCGTGGAAAATAAAAGCTCATGGTGTCGGGGGTAACATATTGGTTTGGAAAGAAGATTGACTAGCTAACAGGAAACCGAATGTCAGCATAAATGTGTAATTTTCTGGTTGGCAAGATGAAGCGAGTGGTGCACCACAGGGATCTTCAACTTTTTACAATTTATATAAATGAATTGGATGAAGGGACCGAAGGTATGGTTGCTAAATTTTCCCATGACACAAAGATATGTAGGAAACTAAGTTGTGAACAGGACATAGGGGACTGCAAAGGAATATAGATAGGTTAAGTGAGTGGGCAAAGACCTGGAAAATGGAGTATACTGCAGGAAGGTGTGAAATTGTCCACTTTGGCAGGAATAATAAAAAAGAAGCCTGTTATCTAAATGGTGAGAGATTGCAGTGCTCTGAGATGCAGAGGGATCTGGGTGTCCAAGTGCATGAATCACAAAAGGCTAGTAAGCAGGTACAGCACGTAATTGGAAATCTAATAGCATGTTATTGTTTACTGCTATAGAAATTGAATAGCAAAGTATGGAGGTCATGCTTCAGTTTTACAGGGCATTGGTGAGACCACATCTGGAGTGCTGTGTACAGTATTGGTCTCCTTGTTAATGGAATAATGTAAATGTATTGGGGGTAGTACAGAGAAGGCTATTTAGACTGATACCTGGAATGGGCGGGCCGTCTTATGTGGGAATATTGGACAGGCTAGGCTTGTATCCGCTGGACTTTACAGGAGTAAGAGGAGACTTGATTGAAACATATAGGACTCTGAGGCGTCTTGACGGGGTGGATGTGGAAAGGATGTTTCCCATTGTGAGAGAATCTAGAATTAGGGGTCACTATTTAAAAATAAGGGGGTCACCCATTTAACATACTTTTTTTCCTGTGAGGGTCGTGTGTTTTTGGAAATCCCTTCCTCAAAAGGCGCTGGAAGCAGAGTATTTGAATATTTGTAAGGCAGAGGTAGATAGATTATTGATTAGCAAGGGGGTGAAAGGTTATCGGGGGCAGGTGGAAATGTGAAGTCGAGTTTACAATCAGATTAGTCATGACCTTATTGAATGGCAGAGCAGGCTTGAGGAGCCGAGTGGCCTACTCGTGATCCTAATTCATCTGTTCATATTTTCATAAGCTGTGGCTTAGGATGGTACTGTCTCCGAATGTGAACTTTTTAGTGCTGTAGCAGCGAAAACCACAATAAAACCTACATTGAAATCTTCATTTTTTTTCTGGGAATCAATTGTTTTTCCTACTTCTAATTTCTCGTTTGTCATTGGGTTACAATCAATTTCTGTTACAGCCATGTGAGGAGGGGTCCCAGATCCCCTCTTCTCCTATCTCTCATTTGACCACAACAGGGTTTATTCCTTTTTCACATTGGACGTGCTGACCACCTCAGTGAGTATTTTACCTTATATCTTTATTGTGCTCGTGAAAGAGCCAGTCAGACAGGTTTTCTTGAGATGAAACAAGAGGTGAGTTTATTATACTTAACAATCTAAACTGGATCTGAATAAAATAATAAACATGCACGCTGCTCATTCACGCACACACTCACACGAGAATCACACATAAATAAATTAGAGTGAGAAATGCATTGGTGTTGGATGAGAGGCCATGATAAATAAAAAAATATACAGTCTGTGAGGTTGGATAATTCTGTGGTCTGCGCCTTTGCCACCCTTACATATGAGTTTCATGCCATCTGCAGGAGTTGAAATTGTTTATTTTTACATTTAAGTCTATATCATGCATCTATCTATATGTCAGGAACAGCAATGGTTATCATACTGACCCCTGAGAAACATCACTGTATACTTCTCCTCCCCCAGAATAAACAATGTCTGTTCACCACTTCTCTCTGCTTTCTGTCCCTGAGTCAATATCATATCCACACTATCACTGTCACATTAATCCATGTCATCCAGTTTTTCATAACAAGTCTATGAAATGTCATTTGATCACAGGCCTTTTGAAAGTTCATATACATAACACGAAACAAGCTGACCTCATCAACACTCACAGTTATGTCATCAACTAACTTGATCAAGATTATCAGACATGATTGGTTATCAAGCTATCCATCCTGTTTGTCATTTATTATCAGATGTTTTTCGAAGAAAGATATATTTTTGAGCTGGGTTATGGCCTCTAGACATTTCCAATCGCCGACATTAGACTGATTGGTCAGAAGTTACAGGGTTTATCCCATCTCTTTTTTTTTAAACAGGGTGTATCATTTAAAGTACTCCACTCCCCTGTCACTACACCCATAGCCAAGGAGGAGTGAAAGCTTCTGGCCAGTGACTCTGCCACTCCTTCCCTTAACAAACCTCATACATAACATCCAGTCTGGGTAAATGTTCTACTCTATTTTGGAATACTAAATGTTGGTTTGACAGGGGTTAACATAATCTGTTTGTTCAGTGTGTGTAAATAATGTCAGTCTCCATGGACCCTAATTGTTTCATTGGAGAGTTTTCCACTTCCATTAATAAGGGATTTCTTTCAATGTGTTATTCCAAGCCGGGAGCATCACCCCCACACTAACAGCAGCTCCAGAGAGTGGGAAAGGATTGATCAGAATCTGAGAACAATAGATTCGAATTTTACAAAAATGGGCAGCAAGAGTTTATCCTATTGGTTTGGCGAAGTTACTGCAGATTATTATTGGAGAACATTAGAAATGCGAATCTATTATGCACTAAAGATAATTCATACGACTTACTATCCCATCCTCGCTATTATTGGTGTCCCTGGTAAGTCTCTGGATCCAACTATTATATCGATAAACCATATGTCACTGACATTTGTTCTTGTCATGTAACTCCTGGGAATACTGAAGCCTCTGTCTTCAGTCTCTCTCACAAAGTCTGCTCCCTATCCACTGTCTATATCGACCTCACTAGACAATGTCTGAGGCTGAACCAGACAGTTTACAACCTCTATGTTCTATTTATACCTGAGCTGAGTTCATCGCTATGTTCTCTCCATCACTTAACCTGCCTAATACCACTTCTGTAATATCACCCATGTCCACCGCTGTCTCAAAACATCTCCTGCATAAGCCCTCATCTGTGCCTTTGTTAAATCCACACTTGACTATTCCAATTCTGTCATGGTCACCCTCCCAGTTATAAACCTCCATAAACCACAGACCATCCAGAACTCTGCTGCCTGTAAACTAATATACACCAAATCCCGATCACCCATCACCCAAAATCCTGATCACCCATCACCCCTGTGCTCACTGATCTACATTGGCTCCCGGTCTGGCAGCACCTTAATTTAAATATTCTCATTCTTGTGTTTGAATCCCTCCATGGCCTCACCCCTCCAATTAGCCCCATTTCCCTGTCAATATCCCATATTCTTGAAAATCTTATGCCTTCAACTCTTTTCCCAATTCCCCATTGAAAGTGAGTTGCTTTTTCTCTCTATCGCTCCCGGCTGTGAATTTCATACTGGTGCCAATGTTACAGAAACCTTGATCCATAAAATGATGCTATCTGCACAGCCGGCCACTTCTAGTGTGGCAAACACAGTGCCCCATGCTGGGCAGGGGACTTGCCCGGGCGTTCTATGTATGTGCTGTTAGTGTAAGGAGGGTTCAAGCTGAGGTCAGTGCACCAGCCCAACAGTATTGATGTCTGTCCTTGAAACTTGGTCTGTGGATGTCCACTGACAACCTGTGTTAGTCACTTGTTATTTCAAAGGACCAGGCATCGAACTTACAGGTGAGGGGCTTTTGACTTGCTAATCCCATTGTAAAGTTAGTGGAGGTGCTTTGGATGTTTTTCTGGACGTTGTGTCGTGAGCTGCTGCAGACATTCAGGCAGGACAGAGGACTTTGTGACCCAATTCTGGACGAGGTTTGGGGACTGTAGTTACAGTGTCTCTGGGTCTGTAACACGACCAACAAATGGAGCAGAGGCTGCAGAGAGGGGAATCTATGTCAAGAGGCAAGAGGAGTGGGCTCTGCCCTACCCACTACAGAAGCTTGATCCTGCATGGCAGCAAACATGGATCTCATGACCTCAGTCTGAGCTTCCATTGCAGCACTGAGACGTTGAGTGTCTGCCGTCTGTGCTGCAGTGGAAGCTCAGACAATGATCACCAGATATTGTATCATGGCTGGGTCCGTGAGTGCTGTCATGGAGTTAGTGACCACTTCCACAGGGGAAAGAATGGGCTTCAATCTCTGTGCAATGTCCTGTGCCATCTTGGAGCCAGACTCCTCCATGTTCCTTGACAGTGATAACAGACCGTCTGACAGGCCTGTCAATGGACAAAGTCTCTCAGTGTACATGTCCATCAGCATTCTCCTGTATGCAGTTCCAGCAATGTTCATATCTGAGTCCTGTGTATTATAACTCGTTTGTGACCTCGCCCTCTGGTGAGCTGACACATGAGCGATCCTTTCCCCCTGGCCTGGCTGCAGCTCACTCGTGCTCGGTGACTCACCACGTGTAGATTCCGACTCTATTCCAGCCTCTAAAGCACACAAAGTGTAAGTATTTGAACTGTTGGCTGTGAGTATTAGACCAAGTGATGGTGCTTTGCCATCAGTGCTGTGCTGCTGCTCTCTCTCTGTCTCCTGGAGCTGCTGTGACTGGGAAGCTGGTAGTTTTGGGTTATCATTGGAAAGTATAACATTAGAAGGGGAAAGTTGGGGTGAGGGATTGAGGGTGGGATGGAAAGCAGGAGGTCAATGGTCCCACCATCTGAAGCTTGTACATCATCCCAGACAGCAGGATGAGGGGGAGGTGGGAGTTAACAAGGGACATAAGGCAGGAACATAGCATCATCCTGAATACTGTCAGTGATGCCGGATGCTACGGGCACTGTCACAGCCGGTCCCATGATGTGAAGAACCATCTCCTCCCTCAGGCTCGGGGATGAAGGTATGCCTGGCCCTCGCCAGAACACGGCTGTTTCCTGTGATTATGGGCCGCCTTGTCCTGTGCGAGAGAGCAGAATGTCAGTGATTGTGTTTCACTGTGTTTGGGTGATTTGCCTACCATAGCTGAATAGTTGGAGGTATGTGGAGGCATTGAGAGGTGGGTGTGAGGCTGGCTTCAGTGGAAGGTGTGTGAGGGTGAGGTGGAGTAAGTGAATGTTAAGTTTGAATCCTGGATTGCTGATGTGTGAGTGATGGGGGTGTGGTACATTGAGCAATGTGCGAGGTTGGTTGTGTTGGGGGTAGGAGAAGCCATGTGGAGTTGAATTCACCGACATTGATCACCCGTGTGAGCTCATTAAACTTCTTCCGACTCTGCTGCCAGGTCCTCGGGGCCGGACCTCTTGCATTGACCTCCCAGGCCAACTGCTCCCATTCCCTTCAGAGAGTGTTACTTGAGGGCCTCGGCCCCACGCCATGAAAACATGGCCTCCCTCCTCCTGTCCCCCTCCATGACTAAGGCCTCCAGCACCACATCCGTGAACTGCAGATCCCTCTCTCTGTCCTGGTATTCCATTTACCTTGTTTCCAATTGCAGAATTCACAGTCAGCAGCAGCAGCACACGCAGCCTCCTGTGATTCAGTGCAGCTTCCCTTTAAGAGGGACAGACTGCCTTTAAAAGCTGAATGCTGGCTGAAACACGAACCAGCCTCACGCACACTTCGCTCCCAGTTAATGTGCAGACAGACATCAGCGTGGGTCACCCTGGGCAGCAAGAAGAATTCATGGAAATGAGAAGAAAGCAGGAGCTTTGTGTGTCACCTGCCTCAACAAGAACAAGCACTGGCAAATCATGAATCACAAACCCTACGCACAGAAGGAGGATATTCAGCCCATTGTGTCAGTGCAGTCTCTTTGAAAGAGATATCAAATTAGTTCCTCTCTCCTCCTCTTGACCTACACCCCAGCTTTTTAAATTCCAATTCATGTATTTGCTGAATTCTCTTTTGAAAGATACTACTGAATCTGCTTCCACCATGTTTGCAGGCAGTGAATTCCAGATCCCAACAACTCGCTGTGTAAGAAAATTCTCCTCAAATCACCTTTGGTTCTTTGTCAATTACCTTCAATCTGTGCCTTCTTAAGACTGAACTTTCTGACACTGGAAACAGTTTTACATTAATTACCCAATCAAAACCCTTCATGATTTTGAATTCTATATTTAATCTCCCCTTACCCTTCACTGCTCTAAAGAGAACAATCCCAGCTTTTCCAATCTCTCCACGTAACTGAATTCCCAGATCCCTGGTATCATTCTAGTAAATCACCTCAGTATATTCACTTAGTCCTTGACATCCTTACCATAGTGTGGTGATCAGAATTGGACGCAATTCTCCAGCTGGGACCTAACCAATGATGGATAAACATCAGCATTTCCTCAGCATCAGAGTTTTATTACTCTGTGCCTCTCTCTCTAACACCAAGGACACTACATGTTACATTCAAAGATCTGTGTATGTACACCCCAGGTCTCTCTAATCCTGCACCCACTTTATAATGGTACCATTGAGTTTATGTTGTTTCTCCTCATATTGCCTACCCAAATGTCTCACTTCACACTTCACTGTGTTAAATTACATCTGCCATGTTCCTGTCCATTTCACCAGTCAGTCTCTGTCCTGCTGAAGTCTGTTACTATCCATCACACTGTTTATTAACATTTCTGAGATTCCTGCCCTCTGAAAACGTTGAAATTGTCCTCTCTGTACACAAGCCCATTGCATTAACATACAGCAACAGTGATTCCAACAGTGACGCTGGGGAACCGCACTTTGTACTTCCCTCCAGACTAAACAACAACCATTCTCCGCTACTCTCTGCTTTCTGTCACTGACCTAATTTCCTGCATGCTGACATTGAAAATAAAAAAAGGACTTCCATTTATGTCACGCCTTCATGACAACTGCATGTCCCAAAGCGACTTACAACCAACGAGTACTTTTTACCGTTTTGTCTGTCTTGTAATGTTGGAAAAACACAGCCAATTTCCGCACAGCAAGATCCCACAAGTAGCAGTGTGATCATGATCAGATCTGTTTTTGTAATGTTAATTTGAGGGGTAAATGTTGACCAGGACACTGGGAATAATTCCCCTGACCTTCTAAATAATTCCATAGGATCATTACATCCACCTGAGAGGGCAGACGGGTCCTGGCTTTACCTTTTCTTTGATAAGGCGGCACCTCGGACAGTGCAGCACTCCTTCAGTACAGGACTGCAGTGTCAGCCTTGATTCTTGTCATCAAGTCCTGCAGTGACACTTGATCCTAGAAGCTTGTCACTGAAAGGGGAGAGAGATACAAACTGAGCCACTGCTGACATTGGTCCTTTAATCCCATGTGTTTCTAATTCGGTAACACAGCTGTTATGTGCTACTTTATCAAACAGCTGCTGAAAGGATAGGAATATTGGGAAAGTACAGGCAGGAACAATCATAGAATCATAGAATAGCACAGTCCTGAATGATGTCATTCGGCCCATCAAGTCAGTGCTGGCCCTTTCAAAGAGCAATCCAGTTACACCCACTCCCTGGCTCTTTCACTATATCCTAACATTTTTTTCTGCTTCAGATATCTATCCAATTCCCTTTTGGGATCTACTATTGAATCTGTATCCATCAGCCTATCAGACAGTGCATCCCAAATCCAAACCACTCAGAAACAAAAATCCGCATGTCTGCTTCTTTTACCAATCGCCTTAAATCGGTATCTCTGGTTAGTGATCCCTTGGACATTGGAAACAGTTTCTCTTTATTTAATTTATCTAAACCCTTCCTAATGTTAAACAGCTCAATTAAATCTCCTCTGAAAGTTCTCTGCTCGAAGCAGAACAACCCCAGCTCCATAACTGTCATCCCTCATGCCTGCACAAATTCTCGTAAAACAGTTCTGTACCCTCTCCGAAGGCTTCATGTCCTTCCTAAAGTGTGGTTCCCAGTATTCGACACAAGACTCCACGTGCAGCTGAATTAGTGTTTTATATATGTTTCACATAATGTCCTTGCTTTTGTTCTTTTTGCCTCTATTTATAAACCCGATGATCCCATATATTTATTAACTGTCTAGTTAACCTTTCCTGCCACCTTCAAAGATTTGTGCACAAATACACCAAGTGTCTCTATTATTTCACCACCTTTATAGTTGTACCATTTGACTTGTATTGTCTCTCCTCATTCATCCTTTCAAAATGTATTACCTCACACATCTGCAATGTCACTTAAATATTGAGAAGATTGAAGCCATTGTTTTCTGTCTCTACTCCAAACATTTCCTAGCTACAAACTCCATCCCTCTCCTTTGTAAATGCTTGAGACGAAGTCAAACTGTTCAGAAACGTGGTTACATAGTTAACCTTGAGATACCTGGCGATGAGCTTCTGACCAAATATTCACACCATCAGTAAAACGGCTTATTTCCATCCGTGGTGGAGTTGCATTGCAGGTTAAAAAGGAAAGTAATACAATAGTGAGGAAGGATATTAGCTCTGATGATGTGGAGTCTGTATGGGTACAGCTGAGAAACACTAAGGGGCAAAAAACGTTAGTGGGTGTTATATATAAACCCCCCAAACTGTGGTGGTAACGTGGGAATGGTCTCAAACAGGAAATTAGAGATGCATACGATAAAGCAACATCTGTAATTATGGGTGAGTTTAATCTGCATATAGATTGGTCAAATCAAATTTGTCACAATAACGTCAAGGAGGAATTCATGGAATGTATACGGGATGGTTTTCTGGACCAATACGTTGAGGAACCAACTGGAGAACAGGCCATCCCAGACTGGGTATTGTGTAAAGAGAGAGGAATAATTGACAATCTATTTGTGTGAAATCCCTTGAGGATGAGAGACCATAATATGATAGAATTCTTCATGAAGAACGCCAACAGTGACGTCAGAGGAGTGTTGCAAGCTGATTGGTTGGGTGAGTAGCAGCTGTTAGTGCATGTAGATATCTTTGAAAAAGTGAAAAGTTTATTTTTGTGGGAAAAAACTCTGGTGATAAGGTGAGTACTACTGAAGTGTTTCTTTTTTTAATTATTAAGAACCTTAGATTGAAGTGGGCAGAACAAGGCCCCTCATGTAATTAGTATTTTTTAAATTAAGGGTGTAACTAATTGATCTAAGGGTAGGTCATGACAGGAGAGCTCAGCCCCGTGATTTTCCTCCTGCGCTATGTGGGAAATCAGGGATGCTCCCAGTGTCCCTGGTGACCATGTGTGCAGGAAGTGTATCCATCTGCAGCTGCTGGTTACCCACATTACGGAGATGGAGCTGCGGGTGAAATCACTGTGGAGCATCCATAATGCTGAGGAAGTCGTGGATAACATGTTTAGCGAGGTGGTCACACCGCAGGTAATAGCTGCATAGGCAGAAAAGCGATGGGTGACAACCAGACAGAGTAGTAGGCACAGGCAGGTAGTGCAGGAGTCTCTTGTGGCCACCCCGCTCTCAAACAGATCGACCACTTTGGATACTGTTGGGGGGATGACCTCCCAGGGGAAAGCGGCAACAGCCAGTCCCATGGGACCACAGAGGGCTCTGCTGCACAGCAGGGGAGGAAAAGGGGTGGAAGAGCTATCATGATAGGGGATTCTATCGTAGAGGGTGCAGGTAGGTGTTTCTGTGGCCGCGAAAGAGACACCAGGATGATATGTTGCCTCCCTGCTGCTAGGGTCAAGGATGTCTCGGAGTGGCTGCAGGAAATTCTGAAAGGGGAGAGTGAGCAGCCAGAGGTCGTGGTCCATATTGGTGCTAACGATATACACAGGAAGAGAGATAAGGTCCTGCACAGTGAATATAGGGAGTTAGGCAGATGGTTAAAAAGTAGAACCTCTAGGGTTACTCTCAGGATTTGGCCTAATCATCAGCCTCAAGAAAACGAACATCATGGGACAGGACGTCAGAAATGCTCCATCCTTCAATATTGGCGACCACGCTCTGCAAGTGGTTCAAGAGTTCACCTACCTAGGCTCAACTATCACCAGTAACCTGTCTCTAGATGCAGAAATGTGTGGCGTTTGCAAGTTCTCCCTGTGTCTGCTTGGGTTTCCTCCGGCTGCTCCGGTTTCCTCCCACATGCCAAAGACTTGCAGGTTGATAGGTAAATTGGCCATTATAAAATTGCCCCTAGTGGAGGTAGGTGGTAGGGAAATATAGGGACAGGTGGGGATGTGGTTGGAATATGGTATAGTGTAGGATTCGTATCAGTGGGTGGTTGATGGTTGGCACAATCTCGGTGGGCCGAAGGGCCTGTTTCAGTGCTGTATCTCTAAAAAAAAATCAACAACGCATGGGAAAAGCTTCCACTGCTCTGTCCAGACTGGCCAAGAGAGTGTGGGAAAATGGCGCACTGACACGGAACACAAAACTCCGAGTGTATCAAGCCTGTGTCCTCAGTACCTTGCTGTCTGGCAGCGAGGCCTCGACAACGTATGTCAGCCAACAGCGACGTCTCAATTCATTCCATCTTCGCTGCCTCCGGAGAATACTTGGCATCAGGTGGCAGGACCGTATCTCCAACACAGAAGTCCTCGAGGCGGCCAACATCCCCAGCTTATACACACTACTGAGTCAGCGGCGCTTGAGATGGCTTGGCCATGTGAGCCGCATGGAAGTTGGCAGGATCCCCAAAGACACATTGTACAGCGAGCTCGTCACTGGTATCAGACCCACCAGCCGTCCATATCTCCGCTTTAAAGACGTCTGCAAACGCGACATGAAGTCCTTTGACAAAGAGCACAAGTTGTGGGAGTCAGTGGCCAGCGATCGCCAGAGCTGGCGGGCAGCAATTAAGGCAGGGCTAAAGTGTGGCGAGTCGAAGAGACTTAGCAGTTGGCAGGAAAAAAGACAGAAGCGCAAGGGGAGAGCCAACTGTGTAACAGCCCCGACAAACAAATTTTTCTGCAGCATCTGTGGAAGAGCCTGTCACTCTAGAATAAGCCTTTATCGCCACTCCAGGCGCTGCTCCACACGCCACTGATCACCTCCAGGCGTTGCAGTTGTACATAACATTGGTTATTCCGCATTTGGAGTACAGTGTGCAGTTCTGGTCGCAACACTACATGAAAGATGTGATTAAGCTAGAGAGGGTGCAGAAAAGATTCATAAGGATGTTGCCTGGTTTGGAGGGCTTGAGTTCTAAAGAGAGATTGGGTAGGCTGGGTCTGTTTTCCCTGGAGCAAAGACGGCTGAGAGGGGACATGATGGAGGTATATAAAATTATGACAGGCATAGATAGAGCAGGTAGCCAGAGTCTGTTTCCCATGGTAGGGGTGACTAAAACTAGAGGGCATAGATTTAAGATGAAAGGGAGGAGGTTTAAAGGGGATTAAAAGGGTAAATTTTTCACACAAAGAATAGTGCATATCTGGAATGAGATGCCAGAGGAGGTGGTGGAGGCAGGAACAGTAGCCACATTTAAGAGTCATCTGGACAGGTATTTGAATGAGCAAAGCATAGGCGGATATGGAATTAATGCAGGCACGTGGAATCAGTATAGCTCGGCATTATGCTCGGCATGGACGCAGTGGGCTGAAGGGCCTGTTTCTATGCTGTACGAATCCATGACTCGAAGATGGAGAGTGACGTAGTTGATTCTAAGACTAGGGTCGTGAATCTTAATAAAGAAAAGTATGATGGTATGAGGCACGAGTTGGCTATGATGGATTGGGAAACGTTACTGAAAGGGATGATGGTGGAAAGGCAATGGCAAATATTCAAAGAGCGCATTGATGAACTGCAACAATTGTTTTCTCTTGTCTGGTGCAAAAGTAAAATGGGAAAGGTAGCCAAACCATGGCTTACAAGGAAAATTAGAGATAGTATAAGATCCACGGAAGAGGCATATACATTCGCCAGAAAGAAACAACAGACCTGAGGAATGGGAGCAGTTTAGAATTCAGCAAAGGAGGACCAAGGGATTGAGTAATAAGGGGAAAATAAAGTACACGAGTAAGCTTGCGGGGAACATACAACCTGACTGTAAAGGTTTCTGTAGGCATGTGAAGAGGAAAGGATTGGTTAAGACAAATGTAGGTCCTTACAGTTAGAAACATGGGAATTTATTTTGGGAAACAAAGAAATGGCTAACCAACTAAATGCATACTATGATTCTGTCTTCACACAGGATGGCATAAATATCTTACCAGAAATGTTGGGGAACACAGGGTTTAGTGAGAGGAAGGAACCGAAGGAAATCAGTATTAGTAGAGAAATTGTGTTGGGGAAATTGATGGTATTGAAGGCCGATAAATCCTCAGGGCCTGATAATCTACATCCCACATTACTTAAGGAAGTGACCTAGAAATAGTGGATGCTTTGGTGGTCATCTTTCAAGATTCTATCGACTTTGGAACAGTTCCAGCTGATTGGAGGGCTGCTAATGTAACCCCACCATTTTAAAAGGGAGGTAGAAATAAAGCAGGGCATTATAGACAAGTCAGCCTGACGTCGGTAGTGGGGAAAGTTCTAGAGTCCATTATCAAAGTTTTTATGGCAGAGCACTTGGAGAACAGGGTTAGAATCGGATAGAGTCAGCATGGATTTACGAAAGGGAAATCATGCTTGATAAATCTATCAGAATATTCGAGTATGTAACTAATAGAGGGGATGAGGGGGAGTCAGAGAATGTGGTTTATTTGGACTTTCAGAAGGCTTTCGACAAAGTCCTACATAAGAGATGAGTGTGTAAAATTAAAGCGCATGGGATTAGTGGTAGTGTATTACGATAGATAGAAAATTGGTTGGCAGATGGAAAAAAAGAGTAGGGATAAACGCATCTTTTTCCAAAAGGCAGGCAGTGATTAGTGGCATACCACAGGGATCGGCGCTCGGACCCCAGCTATTCACACTCTATATTAATGATTTAGATGCGGTAACGAAATGTAATATCTCCAAATTTTCAGCAGACACAAAACTGGGTGGGAGGGTGAGTTGTGAGGAGGATGCAGAGTGGCTTCAGGGTGATTTGGACAAGTTGAGTGAGTGGGCTATTGCATGGGAGATGCAATATAATGTGAATAAATGTGAGGTTATCCACTTTCTTAGCAAAAACAGGAAGGCAGATTGTTATGTGAACAGCTATAAACTGAGAGAGGGGAATATGCAACGAGACCTGGGTGTTCTCGTACACCAGTCACTGAAGGTAAGCATGCAGGTGCAACAGGCGGTAGAAAAAGGCGAATGTTATGTTGGCCTTCATAGAGACAGGATTCGAGTACAGGAGCAGGGATGTCTTGCTGCAATTATGCAGGGCCTTGGTGAGGCCGCACTTGGAATATTGCGTGCAGTTTTGGTCTCTTTCTCCGAGAAAGGATGTTCCTGATATAGAGAGAGTGCAACAAAGGTTTATCAGACTGATTCCTGGGATGGCGGGACTGATGTATGAGGAGAGTTAGGATTATATTCGCTGGAGTTCGGAAGAGTGAAGAGGGATCTCATAGAAACCTATAAAATTCTAACAGGACTTGACAGGGTAGTTGCAGGAAGGACGCTACCGATGGTGGGGGAGTCCAGAACCAGGGGTCATAGTCGAAGGATACGGGGTAAAATTTTCAGGACTGAAATGAGGAGAAATTTCTTCACCCAGAGAGTGGTGAGCCAGTGAAATTACGTTATCACGCCCATGTACAAGAGGGATTGGAATATGCTGGCCAGTGCCTCTGCTACTTCCACCATTCCATCCCTCAGCAACCCTCATGCATCCCATCCAGACTGGGTAAATGATCTACTTTATTGTGGTACAAAATGTGCTGTAGTGAAAAGGGTTAACTGAATCTGTTTGTTCAGTGACTGCAAATAATGTCAGTCTCCATGGACCCTAATTGTGTCACTGGAGGTTTTCCATCTTCTATTAATAAGGGGCTCCCATGTGTTGTCCCATAGTTTCAGCCGGAACATCAACCCCGGCACAAAAGAGATCAGCGGCTCCAGAGAGAGAGAAAGGATAGATCAGAATCTGAGAACAAATGATTGGAATGTAACAACACTTGGTCAGAATCTGAGAACAATAGATTGGAATGTTACAACAATGGGTCAGAATCTGAGAACAATAGATGGGAATGTTACAACAATGGACAGGAGTTTATCCTCGGAACTTTACTACCTTTCTACATATTATGATCGGTACTCATTAAACACTCGTATGCGTCTCGCACTGAATATTATTCAATACATTTACTATCCCACCCTGGCTATTATTGGTGTCCCTGGTAAGTCTCTCTATCTAGCTATTAATTCTATAAACCAGGTTTAACAGCATTACTGCTCCTGTAATTTACTCTGCACTTTTTGCTGCCGTTGATTGTCCAGCTATCAGCTCTATAAACCATTGCCAACTTCATTGGATTTCTTGACATTTGCTCTCTCATCTTTACTGCTGTTGCCGTCTCTATTTCCCGGTAGGGCATTGTAAACCCCGTTTCACTGAAATGCTGTTCTGTTATGTAAATTTTGGGAAGACTGAAGCCAGTGTCATTGGTCTCCATCACAAACTCCATCCCCTATCTGTGAAACAAATACACCACCCTGCCCAATATCTGAGGCTGAACCAGATTGTTTGCAATCGGTGAGTTCTATTTAAACCTGAGCTGAGTGCATCTCCATATTCTCTCCATTGCCAACCCTGTCTACGACAACCTCTGTAATATCCCCCATCTCCACCTCTGTCTCAGCCAATCTGCTGCATAAACCCTCACCTGTACCTTTGTTAAATCCACACTTAACTATTCCAATTCTATCCTGGTCACCCTCCCAGTTATAAACCTCCATAAACCACAGACCATGCAGAACTCTGCTGCCTCTATTCTAACTCATACCAAATCCCGATCATCCATCACCCCTGTTCTCACTGATCTACATTGGCTCCTGGTCTGGCAGCACCTTAATTTTAATATAGTCATTCTTGTGTTTGAATCCCTCCATGGCCTCACCCCTCCAATTAGTCCCATTCTCCTGCCCATTCTCATATTCCTGAAAATGTTTTGACTTCAATCTTTTCTCATTTCTCCTTCTGAAGTGAATTCCTTTCACACTGTATCTGTGCCGAGCCACTATTTTAGACTCTACAGCACTACTGGTGCTGACGATACAGAAGCTGGGATCCATAGAGAGATGTGAACTGCCCAGCCGGGCACTTCTACTGCGGCCTGCACAATGCCCCAAGCTGGGCAGGGCTCTAGCTCAATCGAACCATGTATGTGTTGCTGCTCTGAGGATGGTTTTGAATGTGTTGTCAATGTACCATACCGGCGGCTTTGATGTCCGTCTTTGAAACTTGGTCTGTACATGTCCACTGACCGCCTGTCTTAGTCACTCTCAGCTGAACATATATTCAGCAGCATGAGGAAACCCATCTAGTATTATTTAAAAGGACCAGGCATCCAACTTACAGGTGAGGGGCGTTTGACTTTCTTCTATTATTGTAAAGTTAGTGGAGGTGCTGTGGATGGTTTGTTGGAGGTTGTGTTGTGAGCTGCTGCAGACATTCAGGGAGGACAGAGGATTTGGTGACCCACCGCTGCACGAGGTATGGCCTATCAGGGGGAAACAGCAGCAGCCAGAGCAGTGGCACCACGGCTGGCACTGTTGTTCAGCAGGGAGGGACAAAGCGCAGAAGAGGAATAGTAATATGGGACTCTATAGTCAGAGGCACAGATAGGCCCTTCTGTGGACTTGAAAGAGACTCCAGGATGGCATATTGCCTCCCTGGTGCCAGGGTCAAGGATGTCTCTGAACGGACAGGGGGCATTCTGAAGGGCGAGGGTGAACAGCCAGAGGTTGTGGTACACATCGGTACCAATGACATTGGCAGGAAGAGTGATGAGGTCCTGCAGGGGGAGTTTAGGGAGTTAGGTAGAAAGTTAAGAAACAGGACCTCGAGGGTTGTAATCTCTGGATTACTCCCTGTGCCACGTGCCAGTGAGGCTAGAACTAGGAAGATAGTGCAGCTATACACGTGGCTGAGCAGCTGGTGTAGAAGGGAGGTTTTCAGATATCTGGACCATTGGGCTCTCTTCAGGGACAGATGGGACCTGTACAAGAAGGACGGGTTGCATATAAACTGGAGGGGCACTAACATCCTTGCTGCAAGATTTGCTAGCGTCACTCGGGAGGATTTAAATTGGTGTAGCAGGCGGGTGGGAACCAGAGCAGTAGGACAGCTAGTGAAATAAATGAGGAGGACATAGTAAAGAAGGCCAGCAGGACTAAGAGGAAGAGCAGGCAGGGAGATGTTGCTGAGCACAGCGGGACTGGTGGTCTGAAGTGCATTTGTTTCAATGCGAGAAGTATAACAGGTCAGGCAGATGAACTTAGAGCTTGGATTAGGACTTGGAAATATGATGTTGTTGCTATTGCAGAGACTTGGTTGAGGGAAGGGCAGGATTGGCAGCTAAATGTTCCAGACTTTAGAAGCTTCAGGCGGGATATAGGGGGATGTAAAAGGGGTGACGGAGTTGCATAACTGGTTAAGGAGAATATCGCAGCTGTACTGCGGGAGGACAAATCAGAGGGGTCATGCAGCGAGGCAATATGGGTGGAGCTCAGGAATAGGAAGGGTGCAGTCACGATGTTGGGTGTTTACTACAGGCCTCCCAACAGCCAGCGGGAGGTAGAGGAGCAGATATATAGACAGATGTTGGAAAGATGTGAAGGTAACAGGGTCGTAGTGGTGGGTGATTTTAACTTCCCCTATATTGACTGGGACTCGCTTTGTGCTGGGGGCTTGGATGGGGCAGAATTTGTGAGGAACATCCAGGAGGGCTTCTTGAAACAGTATGTATATAGTCCAACTAGGGATGGGTCCATTCTGGACCTGTTGTTGGGGGATGAGCTAGGCCAGGTGGTCGAAGTTTCAGTGGGGGAGCATTCCCGGAACAGTGACCATAATTCCATAAGTTTTAAGGTACTTGTGGTTAAGGATAAGAGTACTACTCAGGTGAAGGTGCTAAATTGGGAGAAGGCTAATTATAACAATATTAGGCAGGATCTGAAGAATTTAGAATGGGGGAGGCTGTTTAAGGGTAAATCAACATCTGACATGTGGGAGTCTTTCAAATGTCAGCTGATTAGAATCCAGGACCAGCATGTTCCTGTGAGGAAGAAAGACAAGTTTGGCAAGTTTCGGGAAGCCTGGATAACACGGGATATTGTGAGCCTAGTAAAAAAGAAAAAGGAAGCCTTTGTTAGGGCTGGATGGCTCGGAACAGACGAAGCATTTGAGGAATATAAAGACAGTAGGAAGGAACTTAAGCAAGGAGTCAGGAGGGCTAAAAGGGGTGATGAGAAGTCATTGGCAAACATGATTAAGGAAAATCCCAAGGCTTTTTATACATTTATAAAGAGCAAGATGGTAACCACGGAAATGGTTGGCCCACTCAAGGACAGAGATGGGAATCTGTGCGTGGAGCCAGAGGAAATGGGCGAGGTGCTAAATGAGTACTTTGCATCAGTATTCACCAAAGCGAAGGACTTGGTGGATGATGAGCCGAGGGAAGGGAGTGCAGATAGTCTCAGTCATCTCATTATCAATAAGGAGGGGGTGTTGGGTGTCTTGCAAAGCAATAAGATAGATAAGTTTCCAGGGCCTGACGGGATCTACCCTAGAATACTGAGGGAGGGAAGGGAAGAAATTGCTGGGGCCTTGACAGAAATCTTTGCATCCTCATTGGCTACAGGTGAGGTCCCAGAGGACTGTAGAAAAGCCAATGTTGTTCCTTTGTTTAAGAAGGGTGGCAAGGATAATCCAGGATATTATAGGCCGGTGAGCCTTACGTCAGTGGTAGGGAAATTATTAGAGAGGATTATTCGGGACAGGATTTACTCCCATTTGTAAACAAATGGACTTATTAGCGAGAGACAGCATGGTTTTGTGAAGGGGAGGCCGTGTCTTACTAATTTGATTGAGTTTTTTGAGGAAGTGACGAAGATGATTGATGAAGGAAGGGCAGTGGATGTTATCTATATGGACTTCAGTAAAGCCTCTGACAAGGTCCCGCATGGCAGACTGGTGCAAAAGGTGAAGTCACACGAGATCAGAGCTGAGCTGGCAAGATGGATACAGAACTGGCTCGGTCATAGAAGACAGAGGGTATCAGTGGATGGGTGTTTTTCTGAATGGAGGGATGTGACTAGTGGTGTTCCGCAGGGATCAGTGCTGGGACGTTTGCTGATTTTAGTATATATAAATGATTTGGAGGAAAATTAGCTCTTCTGATTAGTAAGTTTGAGGACAACACAAAGGTTGGTGGAGTTGCAGATAATGATGAGGATTGTCAGAAGATACAGCAGGATATCGATCGGTTGGAGACTTGGGTGGAGAAATGGCAGATGGAGTTTAATCTGGACAAATGTGAGGTAATGCATTTTGGAAGGTCTAATGCAGGTGGGACGTATACAGTCAATCGCAGAACCCTTAGGAGTATTGACAGGCAGAGAGATCTGGGCGTACAGGTCCACAGGTCACTGAAAGTGGCAACGCAGGTGGATAAGGTAGTCAAGAAGGCATACGGCATGCTTGCCTTCATCGGTCGAGGCACAGAGTACAAAAATTGGCAAGTCATGTTGCAGCTGTACGGAACCTCAGTTAGGCCACACTTCGAATTTTGCGTGCAATTCTGGTCGCCACACTACCAGAAGGACTTGGAGGCTTTGGAGAGGTTACAGAGTAGGTTTACCGGGATGTTGCCTGGTCTGGAGGGCATTAACTATCAGGAGAGGTTGGAAAAACTCGGATTGTTTTCACTGGAACGATGGAGGTGGAGGGGCGACATGATAGAGGTTTACAAAGTTATGAGCAGCATGGACAAAGTGGATAGTCAGAAGTTTTTTCCCAGGGTGGAAGAGTCAGTTACTAGGCGACATAGGTTTAAGGTGCGAGAGGCAAAGTTTAGAGGGGATGTGCGAGGCAGGTCTTTTACACAGAGAGTGGTGAGTGCCTGAAACTTGCTGCCAGGGGAGGTGGTGGAAGCAGATACGATAGCGACGTTTAAGAGACATCTTGACAAATACATGAATAGGAAGGGAATAGAGGGATATGGGCCCCGGAAGTGCAGAAGGTGTTAGTTAAGGCAGGCATCAAGATCGGCGCAGGCTTGGAGGGCCGAATGGTCTGCTCCTGTGCTGTACTTTTCTTTGTTATTTGTTCTTGTCTGTAGTTACAGTGTCCCTGGGTCTGTAACATGACAAACAAATGGAGCAGAGGCTGCAGAGAGGGGAAGCTCTGTAAAGTGAGAGGAAGAGGGGGTTCTGCCTTACCCACCCTGCGTTTTCCAAGAGCACTTTTCCTATGCACACCTAACCCAGGAGCAGTGTGTGAGGTAAATCTGATTCAATTAGGAGGTGGTCTCTGAGCTGTGTCACCTCCTGCAACGTGACCTGGAGCCTCACACCAGGGTGAGGACGGATTTGTCAGTGGCTGTTCAGGTCACAGTTTCATTGAACTTCCATGTATCTGAATATTTCCACGCAGGAGCAGGTGACATATCAAACATAGAGTCATAGAGAGTGATAGATACATTTATGGCAGAGAAGAAGGCCATTCAGCCCCTCGGTGCCCGCTCCCTGTGGAACAATCCAGTCAGTCCCACTTTCCCAGTCATTCCCCATATCCCTGCAAGATCATCTCCTTCGGGTATCCATCCAGTATCCTTTTGAATTCATTGTCTCGAATGATGAAGTCCAAGATCTGATAAGCTTCGCTAAGCACTCTCCTAATATGTCCTGCCAATTTCAAATATCAATGCATATGCAGCCCCAAGTAGCTCTGTCCCTGCACAATCTTTAGAACTGTGTCATTAAGTCTATATTACCTTCCTATTCCTTTTGACAAAATACATCACTTTACACTCCTCTGTATGAAATTCCACCGGCCACTTCTCTGTCCATTCTGCTCGCCTATCTATATCCTGTTACAGGTGATTTGCAACATCATCACTGTTTACCACACCTCCAAGATTGGTATCATCGGAAAATTTTGAAATTCTACTCTGTCTTCCAAGATCCATGTAACTCATATATAGCAAAAAAACAAACAGTGGTCCTAAGCACTGACCCTTGTTGGAAAATCACTGTCTACCATCCTCCAGTCTGAAAACAACCATTTCACACATTTCTCTTTTTTATGTCCTATGGACAATTTTTGATCCAATTAGATGCTATTCCATGAGGTTCAATTTTGTTAGCCAAGCTTCTGTGTGTTTCTTCCTCAAATAATTTCATAAAATCCACATAGACAACATCCACCACATTCCCTTCATCAATCTTCTCTGATTTTCTAAATAAATTCAATGTGTTCATCAAGAATGATCTGCCTCTTAGAAATCCGTGCTGACAATCCTTAATTAACTCAACCTCTCCAAGTGTGTGTTGCCCTTTTCCCCTGATTATTGCTTCTAAAACTTTCCTCACAACTGATGTTAAACTAACTGGCCAGTAGTTACTAGGCCTGTGTGTTGTCCATTGATAATTCTGGGAAGTGAGGGTGACCATCTATGTCATCAATATCTCCCTCAGCAGGGAGAAGCAGGATGAGAGATCCCGTGGCTTTGTCAGGATAGCGGGATTCCTGATGGTGTAGGTGGCTCTGCGGGGCCCCATGTCAACCCATGGGTTGAGGTACAGGGACTGAAAGAACTCTCACTCCATCAATGTGCAGTTGGTGTGTGAGCATGGCCAGTCCGTCATGTTGGTGAATGTCCACTATCCTGGCAGCAGCCACAATACCTTCATTCTGAAGCAGTCAGCCGGTCCCAACACATAGGGGCTCCATGAAGAACCAGAATGTGGTTCCTTGGAGACAAATGAACCCCCTCTAGACACAGCCCATGTTTCTACACCCTCAATCCACCTCCCACCGTCAACCGTTAGTTACGCAATTAGCATGTGTATAATGTGAGCAATGGAGTCGCCAGGAACATGTTGGAACAGACCATCGGTGTGATGAAGCAATGCTTCCGATGTCTGAACCGCTCGGGGAGAGCCCTCCAGTACACAATGGAGCAGTTGTCTGAGTTCATGGTGTTCTGCTGCACCCTTCATATCATCACCATCTTGAGGACACAGGCATTGGCACCAGGAATCCAGAGGCCACCTCTGGAGGAGGTGGGAGGGAAGATATTTCCTGGATGCCTTCGACCTGGACAGGCTGTCGGAGAGTCCCTGCTAAGATTCCAGTTCCCATAGGACAACTTCCCTTTCCAGCCATGAATTCCCCATTCTCCACCATGACACCCATCTGAGACGCCCCATCACAGTGTCCCCTTGGTCAGCATCCTGTAATAAAAACATCAGAGAATTATTACAGCACAGAAGGACCAATTCTGCCTTTCGTATCTGCACTGGCTCTCCGAAAGAGTAATTCACCTAATGCCGTTCCCTGCCTTCTTCCTGTAATCCTGCACATTCTGCCTTCTCATATAACAGTCTATTCAGCTTCAATTGAACCTGCCTCCACCACACTCTCAGGCAGTGCATTCCAGACTCTAACCACACACTGTGTGACAAAATACTTTCCTCAGGTCGTCTTTGCTTCTTTTACCCATGACTTTAAATCTGTGCCCTCTCGTTCTCGATCCTTTCACGAGTGGGAACTGTTTCTCTCTATCTACTCTATGCAGACACCTCATGATTTTTGAAACCTCTAATACATCACCTCTCAGCCTTCTCCGAGAAAAACAGTCCTAACTTCTCAAATCTATCTTCATAACTGAAATTCCTCATCCTGGGAATGATTCTGGTCAATCTTTTCTGCACTCTCTCCAATGCCCTCACGTCGTTCCTCAAGTGTGGCACCCAGAACTGGACGTAATACCACAGCTGAGGCTGAAACAGTGTCATATATAAGTTCAATATAACTTCATTGCTCTTGTACTCTATGCCCATATTAATAAAGCCCACGATACTGCATGCTTTATTAAACACTTTCTCAACCTGTCCTGCCGCCTTCAATGACTTCTGCACATATACACACAGGTCCCTCTGCTCCTGCACACCCTATAGAATTGTATATTGTCACCCCATGTTCTTCCTACCAACATGAATCACTTCACATTTCTCTGTATTGAACTTCATCTGCCACCTCTCTGCCCATTCCAGCAACTTGTGTGTGTCCTTTTGAAGTTCTACACTATCCTCCTCACAGTTCACAATGCTTCCAACGTTCGTAACAGCTGCAAACTTTGAAATTGTGCCCTGTACACCCAGGTTTAGGTCCTTAATATATATCAGGAAAAGCAAGGATCCGAACACTGATCTCTGGGGAACTCCACCACAAACCTTCCTCCAGCCTGTAAAACATTCATTAACCACTACTCTTTGTTTCCTGTCACTCAGCTAATTTCGTATCCATGTTGCTAATGTCCCTTTTATTCTATGAGCTACAAGTTTGCTCACAGGTCTGTTGTGTGGCCTTGTATCAAAAGGTATTTGCATGCAGGGAATAGTTAAATGTCTGGAATGCACTGCTTGAGAATGGTGGAGGCAGGTTCATTTGAAACTGAATAGACCGTTATATGAAAATCAATGTACACCACATCAACAGAATTGCTCTCATCAACTTTCTCTGTTACCACCTCAAACATCTCCAGCAAATTAGTTAAACATGATGTTCTCTCAAGAAATCCATGCTGGCTTGTTTAATTAACTCGCATTTGTCCATGTGACTATTAGCTTTGTCCAAGATTATTTATTTCTAGAAGTTTTCCCACCACCGAAGTTAAACTGACAGGCTTGTAGTTGCTGGCCTTATCTTTACACCCTTTTTTGAACAAGGGTGTAACGTTTGCAATTCTCCAGTCCTCTGGCATCATCCCCAAGTCTAAGAAAGACTGAAAAATTATGTCCAGTGCCTCTGCGATTTCCACCCTTACTTCCCTCAGTATCCTTGGATGCATCTCATCTGTTCCTGGTGCTTTATTCAATTTAAGTCCAGACAGCCTATCTAATACTTCCTCTTTATCAGTTTTAAACCCCACTAGTGTCTGACTTACCTCCACTTTCAACATTGCCTGGGTTGCATCTTAGAATCATAGAAAGCACAGAGAGAGGCCACTTGGCCCATCGTGTCTATGCTGTCCAAAAAACGACTCATCCATTCTGATCCTACCTTCCAGCATTTGATAGGTTACAGCACTTGAGGTGCATATCCAGACACCTTTTGAATGAGTTGTGGGTTTCTGCCTCAACTACCCTTTCAGAAAGTGAGTTCCAGACTCCCACCACCCGCTGGGTGAAAAATAAAATCCGCAGCTCCCTTTTAATCTTTGTACCAATCACTTTAAGTCCATGACCCCTCGTCACTGACCTCTTTGCTAAGGTGAATGGACCCTTCACCTCCACTCTATCCAGGCCCCTCCCGGTTCTGTACATTTCAGTCAGATTTCCCCTCAGCCTTCTCTATTCCAAGGAGAACAACCCCAGCCTTAATTGTAATATTCTAATTCTTGTGTTTGAATCTCTCCATGGCCTCACCCTTCCATTTATTCACTTTCCCCTCTCCAATTCATATATTCCTGCAAATCTTTCCACTTCAATCTTTTTTCAGTTCTCCTTGTAAAGTGAATTTCTTTCCCTCTGTATCTGTTCCGAGACACGATTTTCGACTCTGCAGCAAGACTGCTGCTGACGGTACAGAATTGGGATCCAAAAAGAGATGTGAATCGCACAGCCGGCCACTTCCAGTGCGGTCTGCACAATATCCCATGCTGGGTGGGGCTCCAGCCCAGTCACATCATCTATGTGCTGTAAGCGTGGTCTTCATAGCCGGCCACCTCTACTATGCCCTGCACAGTGTCCCAAGCTGCGCAGGGCTCTAGCTCAATTGTACCTTGTATGTGTTGTTCCTTTGAGGGTGGATTTGAAGGTGATGTCAATGTACCATACCAGCAGCTTTGATGTACTTCTTTAAACTTTTTCTGTGCATGTCCACTGACCGCTGAACATACATTCAGTAGCAAAAGGAAACCCCTCCGGTGTTATTTAAAAGGACCAGACATCTCGCTTACAGGCTTTTGACTTACTTCTGCTATTGTAAATTTAGTGGAGGTGTTGTGGATGTTTTTCTGGAGGTTGTGTTGTGAGCTGCTGCAAACATTCAGGGACATTTGTGAACTATACAGTAAATGGAAAAGTCCTGGTGAAAATTGATGTACAGAGAGATTTGGGTGTTCAGGTCCATTGTTCCCTGAAGGAGGCAACGCAGGCCAATAGAGTGGTCAAGAAGGCATACGGCATGCTTTCCTTCATCGGACGGGGTATTGAGTACAAGAGTTGGCAGGTCATGTTACAGTTGTATAGGACTTTGGTTCGGCCACATTTGGAATACTGCGTGCAGTTCTGGTCGCCACATTACCAAAAGGATGTAGATGCTTTGAAGAGGGTGCAGAGGAGGTTCACCAGGATGTTGCCTGGTATGGAGGGCGCTAGCTATGAAGAGAGGTTGAGTAGGTTAGGATTATTTTCATTAGAAAGACAGAGGTTGAGGAGGGACCTGATTGAGGTGTACAAAATCATGAGAGGTACAGACAGGTTGGATAGGAAGAAGCTTTTTCCCAGAGTGGGGGATTGAATTACTAGGGGTCACGAGTTCAAAGTGAGAGAGTAAATGTTCTGGGGGGATATGCGTGGAAAGTTCTTAACGCAGAGGGTGGTGGGTGCCTGGAACGTATTGCCAGCGGCGGTGGTGGACGCGGGCACGATAGCGTCTTTTAAGATGTATCTAGACAGATACATGAATGGGCAGGAAGCAAAGAGATACAGAGCCTTAGAAAATAGACGACATGTTAAGATAGAGGATCTGGATCGGCACAGGCTTGGAGGGCCGAAGGGCCTGTTCCTGTGCTGTAATTTTCTTAGTTCTTAGTTCATTGTGTACAGAGGATTTGGTGACCCAACTCTGGACGACGTATGGGGACTGTAGTTACAGTGTCTCTGGGTCTGTAACATGACCAACAAATGGAGCAGGTGCTGCGGAGAGGGGAAGCTCTGGAAAGAGAGAGGAGGAGAGGCCAATACCCAGCCCACCCCGGGTGCTCCAAGAGCACTTTTCCTACCTACACCTAACCCAGGAGCAATGTGTGAGGTGACTCTGATTCAATAAGGAGGTGGTCACAGAGCTGTGTCACCTCCTGTAACACAACCTGGCGCCTCACACCAGGGTGAGGACGGAGTTGTCAGTGGTTGTTAAGCTCACAGTTTCATTGAACTTCTATGTATCTGGATATTTGCAGGCAGGAGCAGGTGACATATCCAACATAGAGTGGTATAAATTGATGGAGTCATTTACAACACAGAAAGAGGCCATTCAGCCCCTCACTGCCGGCTTACTGTGCAACAATCCAATCAGCCCGACTCTCCCACTCCCCCGCTCAATCCCCGCATCTCTGCAAGTTCATTTCCTTCAGATTTCCATCCAGTTTCCTTTTGAAATCTTTGATTGTCTCGGCTTCCACCATCCTCATGGGCAGTGAGTTCCAGCTCATTACCATCCACTGTGTAAAAAGGTTCCTCCTCATATTCCCCTGCATATGTTAAACAAAACCTTCCATCTGTGCCCCCTACTCCGCGTTGCATCAGTTAATGGGAACAGTTTTTCCTTGTCTATCTTATCTAAGTTTATCATAATCATGTACACCTCTATCAAATCACTCTCAATCTCCTTTACTCCAGGGAGAACAACTCCATCTTCTCCAAACTCACTTTGTAACTAAACTCCCATCCCTGGAATCATTCTGGTAAATCTCCTCTGCACCCTGTCAAGGACTTTCACATCCTTCCTACAGTCTGGTGACCAGAACAGGGCACAGTTCTCTTGTTGGGGTCTCACCAAAGCTTTGTAAAGTTTCAGCTAAACCGCCCTGTTTTTGTATATTTGCCTCTAATGATGAAGCCCAAGATCTGATATGTTTTGCTAAACACTCTGCTAATATGTCCTGCCACCTTCAAAGATCAATGCATATGGAACCCCAGGTCCTTCTGTTCCTGCACAATCTTTAGAACTGTGTCATTAAGTCTATGTTGTCTTCCTATTATTTCTGACAAAATAGATTACCTCACACTCCTCTTTATTAAATTCTACCTGCCACTTCTATGTCCATTCTGCTAGCCTATCTATATCATGTTGTAGGTGGTTTGTATCACCCTCACTGTTCTCCACTCCTCCATAATTGCAATCATCAGAAAAAATATAAATTCTACTCCGTATTCCAAGATCCGTGTCATATTTATACGGCAAAAAAAAACAAAACAACTGTGGTCCCAGCACTGACCATTGTGTAACATCAATGTCGACCATCCTCCAGTCTGAAAAATAACCATTTAACACATTTCTCTTTTTGCTGCCCTCGGACAATTTTTGATCCAATTGGATGCTATTCCATGAGCTTTGTTAACCAAGCTTGTGTGTGGTTCTTAATCAAATACTTTCATAAAATCCAGGAAGACAACATCCACCTCATCCCCTTCATCAACCTTCTCTGATCATCGAAATAAATTCAATTAGCCCATCAAGCATAATCTGCCTTTTAGAAATCCGTGCTGACACTCCTTAATTAAGTCAAACCTCTCCAAGTGTGTGTTGTCCTTTTTCCCTGATCATTGTTTCTAAAACCTTACTCACCACTGATGTTACATTAACTGACCAGTAGTTACGAGGCCTGTGTGTTGTCCATTGATAATTCTGGGAGGTGAGGGTGACCATCTATGTCATCATTTTCTCCCTCAGCAGGGAGAAGCAGGATGAGAGATCCAGTGGGTTTGTCAGGATCGCGGGATTCCTGATGGTGTAGGTGGCTCTGCGGGGTTTCCATGTCAACGGGGAGAGGTACAGGAACTGAAAGAACTCTCACTCCATTAATGTACAGTTGGTGTGTGAGCATGCCCAGTAAATCATGTTGGTGAATGTCCACCATCGTGGCAGCAGCCACCATACCTTCATTCTGAAGCAGTCAACCAGTCCCAACACTGCGGGTCTCCATGCAGAACCAGAATGCGATTCCTCAGAGACAAAGGAAACCCCCCTCTAGACCCAACTCATGTTTCTACAACCCCAAACCATCTCCCACCTCCAACCAAACGCACACAATTAACATGTGTAAAATGTGAGCAATGGAGTCACCAGGAACATGATGGAACTGACCATCGGTGTGATGAAGCTTTACTTCCGATGTCTGAACCGCTCGGGGGGAGTCCTCCAGTACACACTGGAGCAGGTGCCCAAGTTCATGGTGTTCTGCTGCACCCTTCATATCATCACCATCACGAGGACACAGGCATTGGCAGCAGGAATCCAGAGGCCACCTCAGGAGAATGAGGAGGAGGCAGGGAGGATATTTTCTGGATGCCTTCCACCAGGACAGGCTGTCGGAGAGTCCCTGCTAAGATTCAGTATCCGATAGGACAACTTCCCTTTCCCACAATGAATCCCCCATTCTCCACCATTACACCCATCTGAGACGCCCCATCACAGTGTTATTGCAGCACAGAAGGAACTATTCAGTCCGACGTGTCTGCGTCGCCATTCCGAATGAGCAATTCACCTAATCCCATTCCCTGCCTTCTTCCCATAATCCTGCACATTCTTCCTTCTAATCCACCAAATTATTCAGCTTTAGCATGTTTATAGATGTGGTCACCCAACAGCTGAAGATTATGCAGGGAGAGAAGGAATTGGTGATCCCCAGACAGTCAAAAAGAATCAGGCAGGTAGTGCTGCAAACCCATGAGTGCATCTCACTCTCCAACAGGTATTCAGTTCAGAATAGTGAGGAAAGTGATGCTTCACCTGGGGAGCGCAGCCAGAGCCAACTCTGTGTCAGCACGGGTAGCTGAGCTGCAGAGCGGGGTAGAGGGATGACTGGAAGAGCCATAGTGATCAGTAGTCAGGGGAACAGGCAGGCTTTTATGTGGCCACAGACGTGAATCGAGGATGGTGTGCTGCTTGTCTGGTGCCAGGGTCAAGGATGTCACTGAGCGACTGCAGAGCATCCTGAAGGAGAAGGGGAACAGCCAGCAGTCATGGTCCACATTGGAACCGGCAACAGAGGTAGAAAGAGGAATGTCGTCCAGCAGTCAGAATTTATGGAGCTAGGGAAGAAATTAGCCAGCAGGACCTCAAAGTAGTAACTTCTGGATTAGTCCCAGTGCCATGCACAGCTGACTATAGAAATAGAAAACTAAAACAGATGAATGCGTGGCTGAGAAGATTGTGCAGGAGGGAGGGCTTCAGATTCCTGGGACATTGGGACCAGCTTTGGATTAGATGGGACCTGTACAGGCCTGACTGGTTGCACCTGATCGGAGCCGGGACTGGGTCACTTGCAGAACGTTCAGCTCGTGCTGTCGGGGAGGGTATAAACTAGTTTGGCAGGGGGGGTGGGGACCTGAGGGTAGACTCAGTTGGGACAAAACCTGAAATGAAAATAGAAGGCAGAAAATTAATGGATGAGTTTAGAAAACAGAGGAAAAGAGGGTTAGATTTTTTTAAGTGTGTGGCTGTGCTCAAGGGTATCTATTTCAATGCAAGAAGTATAGCAAATAAAGCAGATGAGCTGAGGGCAAGGTGGACAGGTGGCAGTATGATATCATAGCTATCACAGAAACATAGCTGAAGGGGGGACAGGAATGGCAGCTCAACGTTCCTGGTTACAGGGTTTTCAGACACGATAGGGAGGGGGATAAGAAAGGAGGGGAAGTGGCAATTTCGGTCAAGAAATCTATTACAGCTGTGAGGAGGGATGATATGTTGGAAGGTTCATCAACTGAGGCGATATGGATTGAGCCAGGAACCAAAAAGGGGCAACCTCACTGCTGGGAGTGTGATCCCGTCAGCCAAACAGTCCGAGGGAGATAGAAGAGCAGATATGTAGGCAAGTCTCTGAGAAGTGCAAGAACAATAGGGCAGTAATAGTAGGGTATTTTAATAACTCCAATATTAACTGGGATAATTTTAGTATGAAAAAAATTAATGGAACAGAAATCTTGAGGTGCATTCAGGAGAACGTTTTTGGCCAGGATGTAGCACGTCCAACAACAGAGGGTGCAGTTTTAGACATTGTTTTTGGAAATGAAGATGGGCAGGTGGAAGGAGTGGCAGGGAAGAGCATTTTGGTGGGAGTGATCATAATTCAGTTAGTTTTAACTTAATTATGGAACAGGACAAGAGATACATCAGGAGTTAGAGTTCTCAATGGGGAAAGGCGAATATTACTAAACAGAGGAGCGAAAGTGGACTGGAAACAGCAGTTTGAAGGTAGTTCAGTCTCAGAGCAGTGGGAGGCATTCAAAGGGGAGATTCGAAAGGTTCAGGATAAACATGTTCCCACAAGGAAAAAGGGTGAGGCGGCCAAATCTCGAGTCTCATGGATGTCAAGGAGCCGACAGGGTAGGATAACGCATGAAAAGGAAAGCTTCTGTCCGACACTGAGAACTTAATACTGCAGAAAGCCGAGAGGAGTATAGAAAGTGGAGGGATCAAATCAAAAAGGAAGTTAGGAAAGGAAAGTGAGGGTTTGAAAGAATATTGGCAAGCAAAATTAAGGTGAACCTAAAGATGTTTTCTCAATACATTAAGAGGAAGAGGACAACTAAGGGGAGAGTAGGCCCCACAATAGATCAGAAAGGTAACCTTTGTATAAGGGTGGAAGATATTGGACTGGTTCTTATTGAACACTTTGCATATGTCTTCAGAAAAGAGGGGGGAGTTAGATATTGTCGTTAAGGAGGAAGAGTGTGAATTATTGGATATGATAAACATAGGGAGAGTGGAATAATTAATGGGATTAGCATCCTTGAAAGTTGAAACATCACCAATGCCGGATGAAATGTACCCCAGGCTGTTCAAAGAAGCAAGAGAGGAAATAGCAGAGGGTCTGCCTACCATCATTTCCCAATCTCACTAGATACAGATGTGGTGCCGGAGTATTGGGGAATTGCTAACGTTGTACCTCTTTTTAAAAATGGAGCGAAGGATTGTCTGAATAATTACAGGCCACTCAGTCTAACCTCAGTAGTGGGCAAATTATTGGAATCTATTCTGAGAGACGGGATAAACTGTCACTTAGAAAGGCACAGGTTTATCAAGGATAGTCAGCATGGATTTGTTAAGTGACTCTCTTGTTTGACCAAATTGATCGAATTTTTTGAAGCTGTTGCAAGGAATATAGATGAGGGTAGTGCAGTTGATGTGGTCTACATGGATTTTAGCAAGGCTTCTGTCAAGGTCCCACATGATAGACTGGTTCAAAAAATAAAATCCCATGGCATCCAGAGAAATGCAGCAAGGCGGATACAAAATTGTCTCAGTGGCAGGAAACACAGGGTAATTATTGACAAGTATTTTTGCGACTGGAGGACTGTCCCCATTGTCATTCCACAGGGCTCAGTAATGGGTCCCCTGCTTTCTGTGGTCTATATTAAAGATTTAGAAGTAAATTTAGGGGGTATGATCAAGACTTTTGCAGACGACACAAAGGTTGGCCATGTGGTGGATAGCGAGAAGGATAGCTGTAGGCTGCAGGAAGATATTGACGATCTGGTCAGATGGGCAGAAAAATGGGAATCGACCTGGATAAGTGTGAGGTGATGCTATTGGGGAGCTCAAACAAGCAAAGGAATACACGATTACTAGGACAATACTGAGAAGTGTAGAGGAAGTAAGGGACTTTGGAGTGAATGCCCACAGATCCCTGAAGATAGCAGGACAGGTCAATAAGGCAGTTAAGAAGGCGTATGGAATCATTTCCCTTTTTAGCCGAGGTATAGAATGTAAGACCTGGGAGGTTATGCTGGAACTGTATAAATCATTGGTTAGGCCACAACTTGAATGCTTTGTGCAGTTCTGGTAACCACATTACAGAAAGGAGGCAATTGCAGTAGAGATGGTACAGAGGAGATTTACGAGGATGTTGCCAGGACTGGAAAAATGCAGCTATGAGGAAAGATTGGATAGGCTGGGGTTGTTCTTCATGGAACAGAAAAGGCTTGAGGGGAGATCTGATTGAAATGAACAACATTTTGTGGGGCCTGCATTAAGTGGAGGTGAAGGGTCTATTCACCTTAGCAAAAAGGTCAGTGACTAGGGGACATAGATTTAAAGTGATTGGCAGAAATATCAGCAGGGAGTTGAGGAAAAACATGTTCACCCAGAAATACAAAATTGCCTCAGTGACAGGAAGCAAAGGGTAATTGTTGACGGGTATTGACTGGAGGACTGTTACCAGTCGTGTTCCAGAGGGCTTGGTACTCGGTCCCCTGCTTTTAGTGAGGGTCTGTAACTCACTTCATGAAAGGATGGTTGAGGCAGAAACCCTCTACTCATTCAAAAGGAGTCTGGATGTGCACCTCAAGTGTCATAATCTGCAGGGCTACGGATCAAATGATGGAAGGTGTGATTAGAATTGTTGGATAACTTTTCGGCTTGCACAGACACGATGGGCCAAGTTAACTCTTTCTGTTCCTTAAAATTTCTCCCGTTCCATGATTCTATAACACGAAACACGCTATCCTCGTTAACACTCACAATTACGTCAACAAACGATCAAGACTATTAGAAATGATTTTCCATGAAGCTACCCCTGCTGCTTGTCATTTATTAAGACATGATTTTACAAGTAAGACATATTTTTGTTCTGGGTTATGGCCTCCAGAATTTTCCAATAATCAACATTAGGCTGATAGTTACAAGGCTTATCCAACGTCCCCTTCTTTAAACAGGGTGTAACATTTACAGCCCTTCAGTTCTCTGGCATCATTTTTAAAAATTCATTCATGGGATGTGGACACCGCTGGCCAGGCCAGCATTTATTGCCCATCCCTAATTACCCATGCAAAGGTGGTGATGAGCTGCCTTCTTGAACCACTGCAGTCCATGTGGGGTAGATACACCCACAGTCCTGTTAGGAAGGAAGTTCCAGTATTTTGACCCAGCGACAGTGAAGGAACGGCAAGATAGTTTCAAATCAGCATGGTGTGTGGCTTGGAGGGGAACTTGCAGGTGGTGGTGTTTCCATACATCTGCTGCGCTTGCCCTTCTAAATGGTCGAGGTTGTGTGTTTGGAAGGTGCTGTCTAACGAGCCTTGGTGTGTTGCTGCAGTGCATCTTGTAGATGGTACACACTGCTGCCACTGTGCGTCGGTGATGGAGAGAATGAATGTTGTGGATGGGGTGCCAATCAAGCGGGCTGCTTTGTACTGGATGGTGCCGAGCTTCTTGAGTGTTGTTGGAGCTGCACCCATCCAGACAAGTATTCCATCACACTCCTGGCTTGTGCCTTATAGATGGTGGACTGGCTTTGGGGAATCAGGGGGTGAGTTAATCGCCTCAGCATTCTTCGCCTATGACCTGCTCTTTGAGCCATGGTATTTATATGGCTACTCCTGTTCAGTTTCTGTTCAATGGTAACCCCTAGGATGTTGATAGTGGTGGATTCAGCTATGGTAATGTCATTGAATGTCAAGGGAGATGATTAGATTCTCTCTTGTCGGAGATGGTCATTGCCTGGCACTAGTGCAGTGCGAATGATACTTGCCAATTATCAGCCCAAGCCTTGATATTGTCCAGGTCCTGCTGCATTTCTACACAGACTGCTTCAGTATCTGAGGAGTCACGAATGGTGCTGAACATTGTGCAATCATCAGCCAACATCCCCACTTCTGGTCTTGTGATTGAAGGAAGGTCATTGATGAAGCAGCTGAAGATGGTTGGGTCTCGGAAACTACCCTGAGGAACTCCTGCAGTGATGTCCTGGAGTTGAGATGATTGACCTGCAACAACCACAACCATCTTCCTTTGCGCTAGGTATGACTCCAACAAGCAGAGAGTTTTCCCGCTGATTCCCACTGACTCCATTTTTGCTCTGGCTCCTTGATGCCATACTCAGTCAAATGCTGCCTTGATGTCAAGGCAGTCACTCATACCTCACCTCTTGAATTCAGCTCCTTTGTCCATGTTTGAACCAAGGCCGTAATGAGGTCAGGAGCGGTGTGACCCTGGCGGAACCCAAACTGAGCGTCACTGAGCAGGTTATTGCTAAGCAAGTGCTGTTTGATAGCATTGTCGATGACACCTTCCATCACTTTACTGATGATTGTGAATAGGCTGATGGGGCGGTAATTGGCCGGGTTTGACTTATCCTGCTTTTTGTGTACAGGACATAGCTGGGCAATTTTTCACATTGACGGGTAGATGCCAATGTTGTAGCTGTAATTGAACAGTTTGATGGGGGAACGGAAGTTCTGGAGCACAGGTATTCAGTACTATTTCCGGAATATTGTCAGGGCCCATAGCCTTTGCAGTATCCCGTGCCTTCAATCGTTTCTTGATATCACGCTGAGTGAATCCAACCCTGAGAAGCAGTACTGTATACTCCCCTCCACATCCAGTCTGAACAATGACTGTTCACCACTTCTCTCTGCTTTCTGTCCCTGAATCAGTGTCATATCAACACTATCACTGTCGCATTAATCCATGTCATGACAAGTCTATGAAATAGCCACACTATCACTGTCACATTAATCCATGTCATGACAAGTCTATGAAATGTCTGTTGATCACAGGCCGTTTGAAAGTCTATATACATAAGTGGATATACATGAGTAGGGGCGAAAGATGTTGATATGGTTCTTAATGAGCTCTCTTAACAAAAGAGGGGACGATGCAGATACTGTGGTTAAGGAGGAGGAGTGTGAATTATTGGATGTGATATACATAGGGAGAGAGGAAGTATTAATGGGATTAGCATCTTTGAAAGTTGATAATTCACCAGGGCCAGATGAAATGTATTCCAGGCTGTCAAAAGAAGTGAGAGAGGAAATAGCAGAGGGTCTGACCATCATTTCCCAGTCCTCACTGGATACAGGTGTAGTGCCAGAGGATTGGTGAACTGTTAACATTGTACCTCTTTAAAAAGGGAGCAAAGGATAGACCGAATAATTGCAGGCCAAACAGTGTAACCTCAGTAGTGGGCAAATTATTGCAATGTATTCTGAGAGACAGGATGAACTGTCACTTAGAAAGGCTCAGGTCAATCAAGGACAGTTAGCATGGATTTGTTAAGGGAAGATATTGTTGACTAACTTGATTTAATTTTTCGACGAAGTCGCAAGGACGATAGATGAGGGTAGTGCAGATGATATGGTCTCCGTGGATTTTGGCAAGGCTTTTGACAAGGTCCCATGTGGCATACTAGGTAAAACAAATAAAGTCCCATGGAATCCAGCGAAATGCAGAAAGCTGGATACAAAATTGGCTCAGTAGCAGGAAACAAAGGGTGATTGTTGACGGGCGTTTTACTGACTTGAGGTCTGTTTCCAGTGGCATTCCACAGGGCTCAGTACTGGGTCCCCAGCTTTTAGTAGTATACATTAACGATTTGAACGTACATGTAGGGGGCATGATCAAGATGTGTGCAGATGGTACACAGATTGGTTGTGCGGTTGGTAGCGAGGAGGATAGCTAGGCTGCAGGAAAATATTGATGTCAGAAAATATTGATGGGGCGGCACAGTGGCGCAGTGGTTAGCACTGCAGCCTCACAGCTTCAGGGACCCGGGTTCGATTCTGGGTAATGCCTGTGTGGAGTTTGAAAGTTCTCCCTGTGTCTGCGTGGCTTTTCTCCGGGTGCTCCGGATTCCTCCCACAAGCCAAAAGACTTGCAGGTTGGTAGGTAAATTGGCCATTATAGATTGTCACTAGTATAGGTAGGTGGTAGGGAAATATAGGGACAGGTGGGGATGTTTGGTAGGAATATGGGATTAATGTAGGATTAGTATAAATGGATGGTTGATGGTCGGCACAGACTCAGTGGGCCGAAGGGCCTGTTTCAGTGCTGTATCTCTAATCTAAAAAATAAGTGTCAAATGGAATTCAACCTGGTTAAGTATGAGACGATGCAATTGAGGAGGTCAAACAAGGCAAAGGGATAGACAATCAATCGGAAAATACTGAGAAGTGTAGAGGAAGTGAGGGACCTTGGAGTCAATGTCCACTGATGTCCTGAATGTAGCAGGTCAGGTCGATAAGGTGGTTAAGAAGGCATATGGAATCCTTCCCTTTATTAGCTGTGGTATAGAATACAAGAGCAGTGAGGTTATGCTGGAACTGTGTAAATCATTGGTTGGGCCACAACCTGAGTACTCTGCAGTTCTGGTCACCTAATTACACAAAGGATGGAATTGCACTAGAGAGGGTACAGAGGAGATTTATGAGGATGTTTGCCAGGATAGGAAAAATGCAGCTATGTAGAAAGATTAGATAGGCTGGGGTTGTTCTACTTGGAACAGAGAAGGCTGAAGGGAGATCTGATTGAAAGGGACATAATTTTGTGGGGCCTGGATAGAGTGGAGTCTATTCACCTTAGCAGAGAGATCAGTGACTAGGGGGCAGTGACTTAAAGTGCTTGGTAGAAGGATTAGCGGGGAGTTGAGGAGAAACTTGTTCACCCAAAAATACAAAATGTGCTCAGTGGCAGGAAACAAAGGGTAATTGTTATAATAAAAGCAAAATACTGCGGATGCTGGAAATCTGAAGTAAAAACAAGAAATGCTGGAAATACTCGGCAGGTCTGGCAGCATCTGTGGAGAGAGAAGCAGAGTTAACGTTTCAGGTCAATGATGAAGGGTCACTGACCTGGAACGTTAACTCTGCTTCTCTCTCCACAGATGCTGCCAAACCTGCTGAGTATTTCCAGCATGTCTTATTTTTATTAAAGGGTAGTTGATGACGGATATTTTACTGACCTGAGGACTGTTTACAGTGGCGTTCCACAGGGTTCAGTACTGCGTCCGCTGTTTACAGTGAGAGTCTAGAAATTACTGCCTGAAAGGATAGTTGAAGCAGAATCCCTCCACTCAGTGAAAAGGAATCTGGATGTTCACCTCAAGTGTCATTATCTGCAGGGCTACAGATCAAATACTGGAAGATGTGATTAGAATAGGTGGATCATTTTTCGGCCCGTGCAGACACAATGAGACAAGTGGCCTCTTTCTGTATCTTAAACTTTCTATGATTATATTACATGAAACACTCACAGTTACGTCCTCAACGAACTTGATCAAGATTATCAGGAATGATATTTCATTAACCTTTCCGTGCTGCTTGTCATTTATTATCCCGTGTTTTACAAGCAAGATATATTTTTGTGTTGGGTTATGACCTCTAGAAGTTTCCAACCACCTACATTAGACTGATAGTTACAGGGTTTACCCAACCTCTCCATTTTAAACAGGGTGTAACATTGACAATCCTCCAGACCTCTGGCATCACTCCCATATCCAAGGAGGACTGAAAGATTCTGTCCAGTGCTTCTGTCATTTCCACTATTCCTTCCCTCAGTAACCCTCACAAAACCCATGCCGACTGGATAAATATTCTACTTTATTGTGGTACAAAAAGTGCTGAATTGAAAGGGAGTTTACTGAACCTGTTTGTTCAGTGACTGTAATTAATGTCAGTCTCCATGGACCCTAATTGTATCACTGGAGGGTTTCCATATTCTATTAATACAGGACTCCTTTCAATGTGTTTTCCGAAAGTGTTAGCGGGACCATCAGCTCCGGCACTAAAAGGGATCCGTGGGCTGCAGAGAGAGGGAGAGGAGAGATCAGAATCTGAATAATAGATTGGAATATTGCAACAATCGATCAGAATCTGAGAACAACAGATGGGAATGTTACAACAATTGACAGGAGTGTATCCTATTGGTTTGACTATCTTACTGCGGATTATTATTGGATAACATTAGAATTGCGGATCCATTATGCTCTAAAGACGATTCAATTTATTTACTATCCCATCCTCGCTACTATTGGTGTCCCTGGTAAGTCTCTGCATCCAACTATTAGATTCATAAACCATATTCCACTGATTTAGTGTTATTGTCATTTAAATCGTGAGAAGACTGAAACCATTATCTTCCGTTTCTGTCACAACTCCATTCCCTGTCCATGATCTGCATCCCCCTCGCTGTCCATTGTCTGAGGCTGAACCAGGAAGTTTACAACCTCTGGTATCTATTTAATGCTGAGCTGAGTTCATCTCCATATTCTCTCCATCCCCAGCCCGGCCAATTGTTATGGCCAGGTGAGGAGGGGTCAGAGTGGCGCTTCTTTATTTGACTGCAACAGTGTTTGTCCTTTATAAACAGTGAACATGCTTAACGTCTCAGTGAGTGTTCTACATCTTACCTTTGGTGTGATGGTGAAGAAACCGATTGGACAAGTTCTCTTGAGTTTAAACATGAAAGAGGTGAGTTTATTAAACTTAACAAGAGAAACCCGATCTGAATAAAATCATAAAAAAACGGAACACACAGTTACATACACACTCATACGAGAATCACACACACTCAAATAGATTACAGAGTGAGAAGTAAATTTGTGGTTGGATTTGAGTCCAGAATAAGTTTCAAAAACTCATTCTGAGATGTTGGGCGATTCCGTGGTCTTCCAGCTGAAGTTATATTCTTGAAGTCTTTTGCTTGTCGAAGTGCAGTATGTGGCTGGTCCACATTGCTCAGGATTTTCTTTGAGGCTTTCTTCCCCTGGTTACTCTGTCAGCAGCAATCTGTAGGCTTGAGTGGCCCGCAGTCACATGTGGTTTTCAAACTTGTGATGTTAGGTGGAGAGAGAGATGGAGAGAGAGAGGGGTCACAGCCCTTCTGCTTCTGCACAGTTTGAATCATTGGCTTGTCTGTCTTTGTCCAGGAGAAACTCCCAGCTTTCACAGAGATGGACAGAAGGTCTCAGGACTGCCTCAGTGTATTCTCTGAACCCTTCTAATGAGATTCAAGGTTAAAAACTTCTATCTCCCCAGGGCTCAGGATACCAGTATTTATACTTGGAGGAGTTTGCTCTTTCAAAGTCAATGTGTCAGGGGAGTCTTGCATGCCGTGTTAATGAATGTAATCTTAGGTAATTCAATCACTAGAGCAAGCCAATGATATTGGTCCAGGCTCATCAGACATGTGTCTCCTGTTGTGGGCCTTAGAATGTGAAAATGTGTTTCAGATGCCAATTACGGTGGCCATCTTGGCTGCCAGTTTTTTGAAGGTTAACTGTAGGATTTTTTCTATTAAAAGGTTACTGTAAGTTTCCAATCGATGAAATAAAATTCCTCATTTGGCATGTTGTGTTAACTTAACACCGGCGCAGCACATGGAAAGAAATGTGATAACGGGAACATTTCATTTCAGAACTGTGGGAAGAAAAAGAAAGAAATACACATGCATTCTCAATAATCACTTCTCAAATTCACACATTAATCTTAGAATTATTGCAGCTGACATTGTCTGTTACAGCTGTACTGATTTAACTTTTTTGGCGTTTTGTCTGGGATGATTATGTGTCGGGTTCGACGCTGGACAATGCATCAACGATTGCATTGTTTACCTTTTCTCTCCTCTAATGAAGTTTTAACTACTCAGGTTCCTGCACCTGAACAATCTTTCTCCCTAAACCGACAGTGTGTAATAAATTGTTTTTTTTAGACCCTGTGAGGTGTCTGAGATTTCCTCTGGGCCTTTGTTCGTGCTGAGTTCGCCTTTGAAATTGTTGTGTTTGGGTTTGGGACCGGATCATTGTGTTCTTCAGTGGGTAGATCCACACTGACCTTACTTTTAGCTTTCTGGTGAGGTACACAAGTGCTGTTTACCTTAGGGTATTTTACCTTCACTTTTCCCTTTACTATGGGAAGAATCATTTTTTTATCTACCCTATGTCCTCTGGGACATTACTGCTCGAAGGTCTTTGTCCAGCTTTCGCTGCACTCTGCAGCGGCACTTCGACTAGGTGAGGCATCTCCCTCACCATTGACATGCCTTTTTGGGACCTTTCCTTGTCCTTGCACGTTTCTGTAAATGCTGTTAGCAACCTTTTTAGGGTGCCTCTTTGACCTGCATTTAAGGAGGAGAGCGTAGGGTCTGATGGATCTCACATTTCAGGGTTGGCTATTCGGAGAGTAGGGGGTTCCAGTTAGAATCCTCATGGCCCTCCTCTAACCTGTCCTCACCGCCCTTTCCAATCCTTCCCTCCTGACTGCCTGACAGATCTGGACTTGGCTGTTCCCTCCACAGCCTTTGCTTTTTGCCTTTGGTCTGGAGTGTCAATTAAATAATGTACCTGACTATTCCTTTTGCCACTCGATATGGACCACTGAACCGGGATTTCAGGGATTCACCCTGCATTGGGAATAGTAACAATACATGGTCTCTGTCCTGAAATGTTTTTGCCTTGGCATTTCTGTCTCCTTACCTTTTCATAGCTGCCTGGGAGGTCTTTAGGTGCTCCCACAGCATAGAAATGTAGTCTAACATGGAAGACTCATCCCTGTGTCCCAAAAACTTCTCCTTGATTAGTTTAAGGGAACCTCTCACCTCGTGTCAATAAACTAATTCAAAGAGACTAAAGCCAGTGGAATCATTGGATAAGTCCCTGGAAACCAACAGGAGAAATCCCAGCCCTTTGTCCCAGTCATGGGGTTGCTCATAGCTGTATGGCCTGATCATTGTCTTTAGGGTCTGAGCGTACCACTCCAAAGCCCGTTGTGACTATGGATGGTAGGCTGAGGACTTTATTTATTTACTTATTTTATTTATTTAGAGATACAGCACTGAAACAGGCCCTTCGGCCGACCGAGTCTGTGCCGACCATCAACCACCCATTCTTCTAATCCTACATGAATCACATATTCCTACCACATCCCCAACATTCCTCAACTCCCCTCCCATCAACCTATACTAGCGGCAATTTATAATGGCCAATTTACCTATCAGCCTGCTAGTCTTTGGCTGTGGGAAGAAACCGGATCACCTGGTGAAAACCCAAGGGGTCACAGGGAGAACTTGCAAACTTTGCACAAGCAGTGCACATAATCGAACCCGGGTCACTGGAGCTGTGAGGCTGCGGTGCTACAGATTACCTTATTAAAAAAATGGACATAAAATGTGTGTCCTGATCCGACTGGATCTCAGCAGGCAGCCCATATCGGGTAAAGAATTGGGTTAGCCCCTTCACCACAGCCTTGGCAGGGATAGTTCTTCTGGCGAATGGCCTCTGGCAATCGGGTCACCACATCCATAATGGTGAGAAGATACTGGCATCCCGTTTGGTTTTCAGCAGGTGACCCCACAATCCACCAGCACTCTGCTAAAGTGGTCCCCAAAAGCTGGTATGTGAATTAGGGTGCAGGCTTTATTGCAGGTTGGGGCTTCCCCGCAACTTAGCACATGTGGCTAGTTTTACAAAACGCCACCACATCTTTGTGAAGTTGTGGCCAGTCAAAATACTGTCTTCTGCGGGCTTTGATTTTTCATACACCGAAATGTCCATCCATTAGAAGGTCGTGGGTCATTCTTAATATTTCTTTAAGGGACCTCAGTGGCACCACTATCTGCTGAACCACTGTCCACTCTTCATCCTCTGCTCTGTGAGGAGGTCGCCACTTCCTCATCAGCACCTCATTATTTAAATAGTAACACTCTGCAACTCCCTCTGCTTCAGTTTTGGTTTGGACAGTCTGTGCTATTTTTTAACACTGGGTCGGGTTGTTGAGCCTCAAATAAGGAAGAACTGTTTAATACATTCTTTGTCTCCTCTAACTTCCCAAAGAAGGTTTCAGACAACCAGAATGTAGGGTAATCCGTCTGCAGTGTCAGTTCAGGGGATTGTTTGGCCATGGACCGTGTCACCACACAATCAGGGAGAATGTCAGGGTCCTTCTCCTGTAACTACTCTGTCTCCCGGACCTCTTTTGGTCTCTCTTGAACTACTGGGGAAGCTGCCACCTTTTCCCTTGTCAGATTATTACCCAGGAGCAGTTCGACCCATCACCCGGTAAACTAGGTACAATCCCCATGGTAAAGGGTCATAAAACTGGGTCACACTCCAAGTGCACCGGATATAAGGGTATGGACATATACTGTCTTCCGATACCATTCACTAATGCTCTAGCATTCACTGCACTCTCTTTTTCCCAGCAGAAGGGATTGGGTGGCCCGTGTATCCTTGAGTATGACTATTGTTTTACTTGCCTCACTCAAGGGGTATGGCGTCACATTTCCTTAGGATACAAATTCCTGGTACCTCTCAGGGATTTTGTTTATTTTTCCCCGCACTCTCTGCGGGGTTTACTGGGTCTGACTCCCGAGTTGGAGGCACAGCCTGATCGGTTGTGCTTTACATCAGGTCCCATTATCCTGCACTGATCTGGTGGTCCCTGATTAATGCTACAGGTTTTCCCATAACTTGCAGCATTCAGCTCGATGGTGATCTGCCTTATTCCAATGGAAACGCACAGGTCTTCAGCCATTACTCCTGCTCTCAGTGCCGTCCTATTTGGCCTGAGGATGGTCCCCTGGGTGTCCAGCTTTTCCTCCTTGCCCAAGGCTAATCGGGCTCCTATAACCTTCCCACCTTTTATTCTCGGGTCTTTGTGGTGACTAGGGAAGGGTTTCCCTTTGGGGTTAAGGCTTTGTGTACAAGGGAAAATGCATCAGCCAGAATTGCAAACTGCCTGGCTCTTTGAACCTTTCGTTCCTCTTTGTGGGTTTTAATGGTAGGGAGAGCGAGTTTTTGAACTCCTTGAGATGGATCACCACTCTAAGGTTCAGATTTATGGGCTGTAATTTGAGTGTCTGTATCCACTGGTCAAAAGTAAACACAAAAACTGACTTTAAATCTTCTATAGCTACCTAAAAATGAAACGTTTGGCGAAGACAAATGTGGGTCCAATACAGGCAGAGTCAGGGGAATTTATAATGGTGAACAGAGAAATGGCAGTGAAGCTAAATGATTACTTTGTGTCTATCCTCATTGAGGAAGATACAAGGAAATTTCCAGAATTAGAGATCCAAGGGATTAGGGAGAATGAGGACATGAAGGAAATTAATATTAGCAAGAATGTTGCATTGGAGAAATTAATGGGGCTGAAGTTTGATGAGGCCCCAGGATCTGATATTCTGCATTCCAGGGTGGGGGAAGAGATAGCTATGGAGATGGTGGCTGCATTGGTGACTATCTTCAAAAATTCTATAGATTCTGGAGCGGTTCCTGCAGATTGGAAGGTAGTAAATGTCAGCCCACTATTTAAGAAGGGAGGGAGAGTAAAAACAGGGAATTTTAGACCTGGTTTCGTGCATCAGTCGTTGGGAAAATGCTGGGACTCTATTCTAAAGGATGTGATAAATGGACAGTTGGATAATAATCTGTTTGGGCATCGTAAACATGGATTTATGAATGAGAAATCATGTTTGACGAACCTGTTGGAGTTTTTATTGAGGATGTTACTAACAGAATTGATAAAGGGGAGTCGGTGGACGTGTTATACTTGAATTTTCAGAAGTCTTTTGATAAAGTACCCCACAGGAGGTTGGTTAGCAACATTGAAGCACATGGGATAGGAGATAATATACTGGCATGGATTAAAGATTGGTTAACAGGCAGTAAACAGTGAGTAGGAAGAAACGGGTCATTCTCACTTTGGCAGGCTGTGATTAGTTGTGTACCGCAAGGATCAGTACTTGGGCCCCAGCTGTGAACAATATATGTCAATGATTTGGATGTGGGGACCAAATGTAATATTTCCAAGTTCGCACATAACACAAAACTAGGTGGGAATGTATGTTGTGAGGAAGATGCAAAGCGTCTTCAAGGTCATTTGGACAGACATTGTGACTGGGCAAGAACATGGCAGATGGAATATAATAAGGACAGATATGACGTTATCCATTTTGGGCGGAGGAACAGATGTGCAGAGTATTTCTTAAATAGTAAGAGATTAGAAAGTGTAGATGTACAAAGGGAACCGTGTGTCAGTAAGTCACTGAAAACTAACATGCAGTGCAGCAAGCAATTCGGAATGCTAATGTTCTGTTAGCCTTTATCACAAGATGATTTGAGTACAGGAGTAGTGAAGTCTTACTTCATGTGTATAGAACCTTGCTTAGACCACACCTGGAATATTGTATGCAGTTTGGGTCCCCTTACCTTAGGAAGGATATTATTGCCATAGAGGGAGTGCAATGAAGGTTCACCAGACTTGTTCCCGGGATAGCGAGACTGTTCTATGAAGAGAGAAACTGGGCTTGTATTCTCTAGAGTTTCCAAGAATGTGTCGGGATCACATTGAAACCCACAAAATAATTAAAGAGATAAACAGCGTAAATGCGTGTACGATATTTCCCCTGGCTGTGCAGTCTAGAACTAATGGATACAATTTCAAAATAATGGGGAAGCCACTTCGGACAGAGATGAGGAGAAATTTCTTGACTCAGAGGTTTCTGAATCTTTGGAATTCTGCATCCCAGACGGATGTGGAATCTCAGTCGGTGAGTATGTTTAAACTATAGATTGACAGATTTCTAACTACAAATGACAAAAAGGGGATATGAAGATAATGTGTGAAAAAGGCATTGAAGTGGATGATCAGCCATGGTCATATTGAATGGTGCAGCAGACTCGATGGTTTGAATGGCCTACTCCTGCTCCTATGTCCCTGTGTTTGGAAGCTGCTTAACTCTTTCAAACTCGAGATAACTTTAGTCAGGCTGCTTTCGGAGGGTTTGGAATGCTTGATGGTACACTTCCGGTACTATCTCATGTACGCCCAGCATTGCATTTTTAGTCATCTCATAATCTGATGAACTTTCATCTGACAACAGTGAATAAACCTCATGGGATTTTCCTGTTACTTTGTTTTGTCAGAACAGTGTCCAGCTCTCCGCCGGACATTTCAGTTGCTTTACAAGCTTTTCAAAAGTGACAGAAAATTCTGCCACATCCTCCTCATTGAACTTTGGAATGAACTGGGTGAATGGGAGGAAGGCAGAAAGTAGGAAACATCTATCGTTGGGAAATTGTTAGAACCCATTATTAAGGAAGTAATAACAGGATATTTAGAAAGTCAAAACGCAATCCATCAGAGTCAGCATGGTTTTATGAAGGGTAAATCATATTTGACGAATTTGCGAGAGTTCTTTGAAGCTGTGACAAGAAAAGTGGAAAATGGGGATCCTGTAGATGTAGTATATCTGGACTTCCAGAAGACATTTGATAAAGTACCGCACAAAAGGTTAATACACAAGGTACGATTACATGGGGTTAGGGGCAATTTATTAACTTTGATAGAGGATTGGCTCACGAACAGAAAACAGAGAGTCGGGATAAATGGGTCTTTTTCTGGTTGGCAAGATGTAACGACTGGGGTACCACAGGGTTTGGTCCTTGGCCCCAGCTATTTACAATCTATATTAATGACTTGGATGCAGGTATAGAAGGTACTATAGCCAAATTTGCAGATTACACTAAAATAGGTGGGATAGTAAGTTGCAATAATTAAATAAGAAATTTACAAATTGATATGGATAGGTTAGGTGAATGATCCAAAATTTGGCAGATGGAGTTTAACGTGGGTAAGTGTAAGGTTATCCATTTTGGTCGGAAGAATAGAAAGGCAAATTATTACCTAACTGGAGAGAAACTTCAGAGTGCTTCGGTGCAGAAGGATCTGGGTGTCCTCGTGCATGAATCGCAGAAAGCTTGTTTGGAGGTAAAGCAGGTGAAAAGGAAGGCAAATGGAATTTTGGTATTTCTTGCTAAAGGAATAGAATATAAAAGTAGGAAAGTGTTGCTGCAACTGTACAAGGCATTAATGAGCCCGCACCTTCAGTATTGTGTATAGTTTTAGTCTCCTGACTTGAGGATGGATGTAGTTGCATTGGAGGCAGATCAGAGGAGGGTCACTAGATTGATTCCAGGGATGAGGCGTTTGTCTTATGAAGAGAGATTGAGCTCTTTATGCCTTTACTCTCTAGAGTTTAGAAGAATGAGAGTCGATCTAATTGAGGTAGAGAAGATGATTAAGGGGATTGACAAAGTAGACATAGAGAAGACCTTTCCTCTTGTGTGGCAATCTAGAATGAGAGGTCATTGTTTTAGGATAAGGGGTGGCGGATTTCAAACAGAGATGAAGAGAAATTTCTTCTCTGAAAGGGTCGTGAGTCTGTGGGATTCACTACCCGGAGTGCAATAGATGCCGGGACATTGAGTAAATTTAAGGAGGAGATAGACAGATTTTTAATTAGTAATGGGTTGAAGAGTTATGGAGAACAGGCAGGAAAGTGAAGCTGAGGCCGAGATGAGATCAGCCATGACCACATTGAATGGCAAAGCAGGCTCGAGGGGCTGAATTGCCTACTCCTGCTCGAACTTCTTATGTTATTATGTTCTTATCTGGATCTTTCCATCAAGAGCGGGTGACGTATCCATTATCTCTCTCTCTGTTGTCCATTGATGTATCTGCTGTGTGACGGAGACAATCTATGTCGGGTGAGGTGAATTATACTGTCTGCTCCATCAGCAGGGAGAAGTAGGTGAGAGATCCCGTGGCATTGTCATGACAGCTGGATTCCTGATGGTCTCGGTGTCTCTGCGGGATCCCAATGGCAACGGGGAGAGGTACAGGAACTGTTCTAACTCTCACTCCATCAATGTACAGTTGGTGCAAAAACAAGAAATGCTGGAATCACTCAGCAGGTCTGGCAGCATCTGTGGAAAGAGAAGCAGAGTTAACGTTTCGGGTCAGTGACCCTTCTTCAGAACTGACAAATATTAGAAAAGTCACAGATTATGAACAAGTGAGGTGGGGGTGGGGCAAGAAATAACAAAGGAGAAGGTGCAGATTGGACCAGGCCACATAGCTGACCAAAAGGTCACGGAGAAAAGGCAAACAATATGTTAATGGTGTGTTGAAAGAAAAAGCATTAGTACAGATTAGGTGTGAATACACTGAATATTGAACAGCAGCAAGTGCAAACCTGAAGAAAAACAACCTGAAAAAAACAATGGGTAAGAAAACTGAACAAACTAAGATGAAATGAAACAAATGCAAAAAAAGATTGTAAAAAATGTAAAAAGGAACGTAAAAAAAGGAAGAAAAAATAACGAAAAATGAAAGTAAAATGGGGGGCTGTCATGCTCTGAAATTATTGAACTCAATGTTCAGTCCGGCAGGCTGTAGTGTGCCGAATCGGAAGATGAGATGCTGTTCCTCGAGCTTGCGTTGATGTTCACTGGAAAACTGCAGCAATCCCAGGACGGAGAAATGAGCATGAGAGCAGGGGGGAGTGTTGAAATGGCAAGCAACCGGAAGCTCAGTGTTCTGCTTGCGGACTAAGCGGAGATGTTCCGCAAAGCGGTCACCCAGTCTGCGCTTGGTCTCCCCAATGTAGAGGAGACCACACTGTGAGCAGCGAATATAGTATACTACATTGAAAGAAGTACAAGTAAATCGCTGCTTCACCTGAAAGGAGTGTTTGGGGCCTGGGATAGTGAGGAGCGAGGAGGTAAATGGGCAGGTACATGGAACATAGAACATTACAGCGCAGTACAGACCCTTCAGCCATCGATGTTGCGCCGACCTGTGAAACCATCTGACCTACACTATTCCATTTTCATCCATATGTCTATCCAATGACCACTTAAATGCCCTTAAAGTTGGCGAGTCTACTACTGTTGCAGGCAGGGCGTTCCACGCCCCGACTACTCTCTGTGTAAAGAAGCTACCTCTGACATCTGTCCTATATCTATCACCCCTCAGCCTAAAGCTATGTCCCCTCGTGTTTACCATCACCATCCGAGGAAAAAGGCTCTCACTATCCACCCTGTCCAGCCCTCTGATTATCTTATATGTTTCTATTAAGTCACCTCTTCCCCTCCTTCTCTCTAACGAAAGCAACCTCAAGTCTCTCAGCCTTTCCTCGTAAGACCTTCCCTCCATACCAGGCAACATCCTAGTAAATCTCCTCTGCACCTTTTCCAAAGCTTCCACATCCTTCCTATAATGCGGTGACCAGAACTGCACGCAATACTCCAGGTGCGGCTGCACCAGAGTTCTGTACAGCTGCAGCATGACCTCGTGGCTCCGAAACTCGATCCCTCTACTAATAAAAGCTAACACATCATATGCCTTCTTAACAGTTCTGTTAACCTGGGTGGCAACTTTCAGGGATTTATGTACCTGGACACCAAGATCTCTCTGCTCATCGACACTACCAAGAATCTTCCCAATAGCCCAGTATTCTGCAATCCTGTTACTCCTTCCAAAGTGAATCATCTCACACTTCTCCTCATTAAACTCCATTTGCCATCTCTCAGCCCAGCTCTGCAGCCTATCTATGTCCCTTTGTAACCTGCAACATCCTTCGGAACTAACCACAACTCCACCGACCTTCGTGTCATCCGCAAATTTACGAACCCACCCTTCTACACCCTCATCCAGGTCATTTATAAAAATGACAAACAGCAGTGGCCCAAAACAGATCCTTGCGGTACATCACTAGAAACTATACTCCAGGATGAACATTTACCATCAACCACCACCCTCTGTCTTCTTTCAGCTAGCCAAATTCTGATCCAAAGCACTAATTCACCTTCAATCCCATACTTCTGTATTTTCTGCAATTGCCTACCGTGGGGAACCTTATCAAACGCCTTACTGAAATACATATACACCACATCCACGGCTTTACCCTCATCCACCTGTTTGGTCACCTTGTCAAAAAACTCAATAAGGTTTGTGAGGCACGACCTACCTTTCACAAAACCGTGCTGAATGTCTCTAATGAACTTATTCTTTTCAAGATGATTATAAATCCTATCTCTTATAACCTTTTCCAACATTTTACACACAACCAAAGTAAGGCTCACAGGTCTATAATTACCAGGGCTGTCTCTACTCCCCTTCTTGAACAAGGGGACAACATTTGCTATCCTCCAGTCTTCCAGCACTATTCCTGTCGACAATGACGACATAAATATCAAGGACAAAGGCTCTGCAATCTCCTCTCTGGGTTCCCAGAGAATCCTAGGATAAATCCTATCTGGCCCAGGGGTCTTATCTATTTTCACACTTTCCAAAATTGATAACACCTCCTCCTTGTGAACCTCAATCCCATCTAGCCTAGTAGTCTGTATCTCAGTATTCTCCTCGACAACATTTTCTTTCTCCACTGTAAATACTGACGAAAAATATTCATTTAACACTTCCCCTATCTCCTCTGATGCCACACACAACTTCCCACTACTATCCTTGATTGGCTCCAATCTAACTCTAGTCATTCTTTTATTCCTGATGTACCTATAGAAAGCCTTAGGGTTTTCTTTGATCCTATCCGCCAATGACTTCTCGTGTCCTCTCCTTGCTCTTCTTATCCCTCCCTTTAGATCCTTCCTGGCTAGCTTGTAACTCTCAAGCGCCCTAACTGAGCCTTCATGTCTCATTCTAACATAAGCCTTCTTCTTCCTCTTGACAAGCTCTTCAACTTCTTTAGTAAACCACGGCTCCCTCGCTCGACAACTTCCTCCCTGCCTGACAGGTACATACTTATCAAGGACACGCAGTAGCTGCTCCTTGAATAAGCTCCACATTTCGATTGTGCCCATCCCCTGCAGTTTCCTTCCCCATCCTACGCATCCTAAGTCTTGCCTAATCGCGTCATAATTTCCTTTCCCCCAGCTATAATTCTTGCCCTGCTGTATATGCCTGTCCCTGCCCATCGCTAAGGTAAACCTAACCGAATTGTGATCACTATCACCAAAGTGCTCACCAACTTCTAAATCTAACACCTGGCCGGGTTCATTACCCAGTACCAAATCCAATGTGGCATCGCCCCTGGTTGGCCTGTCTATATACTGTGTCAGAAAACCCTCCTGCACACACTGGACAAAAACAGACCCATCTAAAGTACCCGAACTATAGTATTTCCAGTCAATATTTGGAAAGTTAAAGTCCCCCATAACCAGTACCCTGTTACTCTCGCTCCTGTCAAGTATCATCTTTGCTATCCTTTCCTCTACATCTCTGGAACTATTTGGAGGTCTATAGAAAACTCCCAACAGGGTGACGTCTCCTCTCCTGTTTCTAACCTCGGCCCAGACTACCTCAGTAGACGAGTCCTCAAACGTCCTTTCTGCTGCTGCAATACTTTCCTTGATTAACAATGCCACCCCCCGCCCCCACCCTCTTTTACCCTCTTCTCTGTTCTTAGTGAAACATCTAAATTCCGGAACCCGCAACATCCATTCCTGTCCCTGCTCTACCCATGTCTCTGAAATGGCCACAACATCGAGATCCCAGGTACCAACCCATGCTGCAAGCTCACCCACCTTATTTCGGATGCTCCTGACGTTGAAGTAGACACATTTTAAACCAAGCTCTTGCTTGCCAGTGCCCTCTTGTGTCCTTATAACCTTATCTCTGCCGTCACTACTCTCAACATCCTGCACACTGGAACTACAATTTAGGTTCCCATCCCCCTGCTGAATTAGTTTAAACCCCCCCGAAGAGCACTAACAAATCTCCCCGCCCAGGATATTGGTACCCCTCTGGTTCAGGTGAAGACCATCCTGTTTGCAGAGGTCCCACCTACCCCAGAAAGAGCCCCAATTATCCAGGAAACCAAAACCCTCCCTCCTACACCATCCCTGCAGCCACGTGTTCAACTCCTCTCTCTCCCTATTCCTCACTTCGCTTGCACGTGGCACGGGCAACAACCCAGAGATAACAACTCTGTTTGTTCTCGCTCTATGCTTCCACCCTAGCTCCCTGAATTTCTGCCTTAAATCCCCATCTGTCTTCCTACCTATGTCGTTGGTGCCTGTGTACCACGACTTGGGGCTGCTCCCCCTCGCCCTTGAGGATCCCAAAAACACGATCCGAGACATCACGTACCCTGGCACCTGGGAGCCAACACACCAATCGTGAGTCTCTCTCGTTCCCACAGAACCTCCTATCTGTTCCCCTAACTATGGAGTCCCCAATGACTAATGCTCTGCTCCTCTTACCCCTTCCCTTCTGAGCAACAGGGACAGACTCTGCGCCAGAGACCTGTATCCCATTGGCTACCCCTGATAAGTCGTCTCCTCCAACAGTATCCAAAACGGTATACCTGTTGTTGAGGGAAACGGCCACAGGGGATCCCTGCACTGCCTGCTGCTTCCCTCTCCTTCCCCTGACGGTAACCCATCTACCTTCTTCTTTTACCTGAGGTGTGACTGCCTCCCGATAACTCCTCTCAATAATCCCCTCCGCCTCCCGAATGATCCGAAGTTCCTCCAGCTCCAGTTCCCTAACGCGGACCTCGAGGAGCTGGAGCTGGGTGCACTTCCCGCAGATGCAGTCAGCAGGGACACCATTGGCGACCCTTACCTCCAACATTCTGCAGGAGGAACATTCAACTGCCTTAACCTCCATTCCCACTATTCTAAATTCCCAAGTTTTTAACCAATCACACGATAAAACAAGAAGAGTAATAGAAAAAGCCTTACCTTACCTACACGCAACCGAGTCCTTTTTTTTGGTCAGAGGAGGAGGGCGGGTGGGAGACACTACAAGAGTAGTCTCTCGGGTTCTGAAACAGCCCAAATATGTAGATTTCTACTTACCCAGCAGTCCCTGCTCCACCGAAACTCCCGATGAAATTGACTTTCCAGCTGTTCACTCCTCGCTCGCAATGCCTGTGCTCCTGGAAAAGATGCACAACGAAAACGTAAGAGAATTTACACAGCCCAAATATATAGGTTTCTACTGACCCAGCAGTCCCTGCTCCACCGAAACTCCCGATGAAATTTACTTCCCAGCTGTTCACTCCTCGCTCGCAATGCCTGTGCTCCTGGAAAAGATGCACAACGAAAAGCTACACCTCCTGCGATTGCAGGGGAAGGTGCCCTGGGACGGGTGGGGGTAATGGAGGAGTGGACCAGGGTGTCGCGGAGGGAACGATCCCTTCGGAATGCTCACAGGGGAAGGGAGGGGAAGATGCGACTGGTAGTGGCATCACGCTGGAGGTGGCGGAAATGGCGGAGGATGATCCTTTGGATATGGAGGCTGGTGGGATGAAAAGTGAGGACAAGGGGAACCCTGTCACGGTTCTGGGAGGGAGGGGAAGGGGTGAGGGTAGAGGTGCGGGGAATGGGTCGGACACGGTTGAGGGACCTGTCAACCACAGTGGGGGGAAATCCTCGGTTGAGGAAAAAGGAGGTCATATCAGAAGCACCATCATGGAAGGTGGCATCATCAGAGCAGATGCGTCGGAGACGGAGAAACTGGGAGAATGGAATGGAGTCCTTACAGGAGGTAGGGTGTGAAGACGAGGTAGCTGTGGGAGTCAGTGGGCTTATAATGGATATTGGTAGACAACCTATCCCCAGAGATGGAGACAGAGAAGTCGAGGAAGGGAAGGGAAGTGTCAGAGATGGACCATGTAATGGTGAGCGAAGGGTCGAAATTGGAAGCAAAGTTGATAAAGTTTTCTAGTTCGGGAGGGAGCAGGAAACGGCACCGATACAGTCATCAATGTAGCGGAAAAAGAGTTGGGGGAGGGGGCCTGAGTAGGACTGGAACAAAGAATGCTCGACATATCCCACAAAAAGACAGGCATAACTAGGACCCATGCGGGTACCCATAGTGACACCTTTTATTTGAAGGAAGTGCATGGAGTTGAAGGAGAAGTTGTTCAATGTGAGAACAAGTTCAGCCAGGTGGAGGAGGGTGGTGGTGGAACTAGAAAACTTTATCAACTTTGCTTCAAAACAGAACCTTGCGGTACACCACTAGTAACTAAACTCCAGGATGAACATTTGCCATCAACCACCACTCTCTGTCTTCTTTCAGCTAGCCAATTTCTGATCCAAAGCTCTAAATCACCTTCAACCCCATACTTCTGTATTTTCTGCAATAGCCTACCGTGGGGAACCTTATCAAACGCCTTACTGAAATCCATATACACCACATCCACTGCTTTACCCTCATCCACCTGTTTGGTCAACTTCTCGAAAAACTCAATAAGGTTTGTGAGGCACGACCTACCTGTCACAAAACCGTGCTGACTATCTCTAATGTACTTATTCTTTTCAAGATGATTATAAATCCTGTCTCTTATAACCTTTTCCAACATTTTACCCACAACCGAAGTAAGGCTCACAGGTCTATAATTACCAGGGCTGTCTCTACTCCCCTTCTTGAACAAGGGGACAACATTTGCAATCCTCCAGTCTTCCGGCACTATTCCTGTCGACAATGACGACATAAAGATCAACATCTTAGTTTTCATCTTAGTTTGTTCAGTTTGCTTACCCACTGTTTATTTCAGGTTGTTTTTCTTCAGGTTTGCACTTGCTGCTGTTCAATATTCAGTATATTCACACCTAATCTGTACTAATGCTTTGTCTTTCAACACACCATTAACATATTGTTTGCCTTTTCTCCGTGACCTTTTGGTCAGCTATGTGGCCTGGTCCAATCTGCACCTTCTCCTTTGTTATTTCTTGCCCCACCCCCACCTCACTTGTTCATAATCTGTGACTTTTCTAATATTTGTCAGTTCTGAAGAAGGGTCACTGACCCGAAACGTTAACTCTGCTTCTCTTTCCACAGATGCTGCCAGACCTGCTGAGTGATTCCAGCATTTCTTGTTTTTGTTTCAGATTTCCAGCATCCGCAGTATTTTGCTTTTATTTTAATGTACAGTTGGTGTGCGAGCATGCCCAGTACATCATGTTGGTAAATGTCCACTATCCTGGCAACGGCCACCATACCTTCATTCTGAAGCAGTCAGCCGGTCCCAACACAACGTGCCCCCATGCAGAACCAGAATGTGGCTCATGACATCTAAACCCTAGACAGTCCCCTCCCCCACACAAAACCACCAGGTGAAGTAATGCTTCCGATGTCTGAACCGCTCGGGGGGAGCCCTCCAGTACATACTGGAGCAGGTGTCCAATTTCATGGTGTTCTGCTGCACCCGTCACATCATCACCATCATGAGGACACAGGCATTGGCACCAGGGATCCGCAGGCTACCTCAGTAGGAGGAGGAGGAGGCAGGGAGAATATTTCCTGGATGATTTCAAACCGGACAGGCTGTCGTAGAGACGCTGCTAAGATTCCAGTTCCCATAGGTCAACTTCCCTTTCCCACCATGGATCCCCCTCTTCTCCACCATTACATCCATCTGAGGTGCCCCATCACAGCGTCCCCTAGGTAAGCATCCTGCAATAAAAACACCAACAAAATGTTTTTCATGATCATCTTTATCCAACAACACATGCAATTATACGAACCAAACTGAACTATTCACCCTTGTGTATTCCCTTAGTCCCTGTCTTGTGGGTTCCCTCAACTTGCCTAGTGCTCCTACACAGTGTTTCCCAGTGACTGCAGCATGGCTTGTGGAAGGCTGCTGTCGTTCACTGAGGCAGACTGCAGATGCCCTTGCAGGACGTCCTCGAACAATTATGGGCCTTGAGGACTTGGATTCAGACAGCACCGCCTCGACATGAGCAGCAGCTCCAGCAATGTTCACTTCTGAGTCCTGTGTATTATAACTCGTTTGTAACCTCACCCTCCGGTGGTCTGTCACATGGACTATCCTTTCCCCATGGACTGGCTGCTGCTCACTCGTGCTCGGTGACTCACCACGTGCAGATTCTGACTTGATACCAGCCTCTAAGGTACACGCACTATAAGTATTTGATCTGGTGGTTGTGAGTGTCAGACCTAGTGATGGGGCTTTATTGCTCTTTTGATGCTTTCTTTCTGTCTCCTGGAGCTGCTGTGACTGGGAAGCTGGCAGTATTGGGTTATAACTGGAAAGTATAAAATCAGAAGGGGAGGTTTGGGGTGAAGGATTGGGCGTGGTATGGAAAGCCGGAGGTCCATGGTCTCACTATCTCCAGCTTGTACATCAACATTTCTAACGTTTACCAGTTCTGATGAAGGGTCACAGATCTGAAACATGAGCTCTGTTTCTCTCTACACCGATGCTGCCAGACCCACTGAGTATTTCCGGCACTTTCTGTTCAGGTACACAATGTGCCCCATTGACCAACTTATGTCAGCCCTTTGTTTTTAGCTTAAATTTGCATTTCTGGACATACGCAAATATTCCATTGAGAATGAAATCGTAATTCCCATCATACACCTCGAAAATCCTTAGTATGTCCGTCTCCCCAGGTGTGCCTGTTTTGCTTCTCGACCAGGTTATCAATTGACTATTTCCTGTGATACGCTAGTGAGATTGTATTTCTGGCTTTTCTTATTCAAAACTCTCCGAAAGACCCCCCACCCCCACGCTCTTAGTGATGAACACACACGTTTGATATGAGTGTAAACTCTTTTTGTTGCCAAATCTCCTACTCATTCATCACTCAACTGAGTTTACTATTTCTCACAAACCAAGTAAACCAAGCCTATCATCCCGATGTCTGTCTTCCCTCGCCTAACCACTGGAAGGTCTGATCGAGGGTCAGAGATTACCCAAAAGGAGGTCATGGGTCACAAGCAGTTTATTGAGGAGTGGCGGTTCAAATACAGCACAAAATCAGAATAAACACAGTAGAGAAACGACCTGTGACATTTGAGAAAGTCTTTCTGGCTGTGGATTAGATTTTTTAGAAGCTATTATTAAAGATGTTATAGCAGGGCAGGTCGAAAAATTCAAGGTGATTAGGCAGAGTCAACATGGTTTTGTGAAAGGGAAATTACGTTTAATCAATTAACTGGAGTTCTTTGAAGAAGTAACATGTGCTGTGGATAAAGGGGAACTGGTGGATGTACTGTACATAGATTTCCAGAAGGCATTTGATAAGGTGCCACATCAAAGGTCATTGCGAAAAATAAAAGCTCATGGTGTCGGGGGTAACACATTGCCATGGATAGACGTTTGGTTGGCTAACAGGAAACAGAGAGCAGGCATAAATGGGTAAATTTCTGGTTGGCAGGATGTAACGAGAGGTGTGCCATAGGTATCAGTGCTGGGGCCTCAACGTTTTACAGTTTATTTAAATGAATTAGATGAAAAGACCGAAGGTGTGGTTGGTAGATCTGTTGACGTAACAAAGTTCTGAAGAGGACATAGGAGGCTACAAACGGACATAGATAGATTGAGTGAGAAGGCAAAGATCTGGGAAATGGAGTGGAATGTGGGGAAATGTGAAATTGTCCATATTGGTAGTAATAATGAAATTAAACTAAGCATATTATCTGAATGGTGAGGGATTGCAGAACTCTGAGATGCAGGAGTATCTGGGTGTCCTGGTGCATGAATTGCATAAGGTTAGCATGTCGGTTCAGAAAGTAGTTAGGAAAGCTAATATAATGTTATCACTTATTGTGAGTGGAATTGAATACACAGGTAGGGAGGGCATTGGCTAGACATTATCTGGAATTCTGTGTTCAGTACTGGTCTCCTTATTTAAGGAAACATGTAAATGCGTTGCAAGCAGTTCAGAGAAGGTTTATTAGAATAATATGGGCGGAATGTCTTATGAGGAAAGGCTGGACAGGCTAGTCTTATATCAGCTGGAGTTTAGAAGAGTAAGGGGCGGCTTGATTGAAACATTTAAGATTCAGAGCGTGGGATGGAGCACGTGAGGGCGACAGAGAGAGAGAGAGGGAGAGATAGAGAAAGAGAGAAAGGGACAGCTGAGCTCATCGGAAGCTGAAAACCTCATCCATGCCTTTGTTACCTCGAGATTTGACTATTCTAACACATTGCTGGCTTGTTTCCCACATTCTACTCTCTGTAACCTTGTGGTCATCCAAAACTCTGCTGCCATCTTCTAATTTATACCAAATTCTGTTCACCCAACATCCCTGTGCTCACTGACTGACATTGGCTCTTGGTCCAGTAACACCACAATTTTAATATTTCAACCATGAGATCAAGTCCCTCCATGTACTCGTCCTTCTGATTATCCCAATCCCCTGTCCATTTCCAATATTCCGGAAACATGTTCATCCCCCAAGTCGTGGTCCACATCGGCACCCACGACATAGGTAGGAAGAGAGATGGGGATTTAAGGCAGAAATTCAGGGAGCTAGGGTGGAAGCTTAGAGCGAGAACAACCAGAGTTGTTATCTCTGGGTTGTTGCCCGTGCCACGTGCTGGCGAAGAGAGGAATAGGGAGAGAGAAGAGTTGAACACGTGGCTGCAGTGATGGTGCAGGAGGGAGGGTTTTGGTTTCCTGGATAATTGGGGCTCTTTCTGGGGTAGGTGGGACCTCTACAAACAGGATGGTCTTCACCTGAACCAGAGGGGTACAAATATCCTGGGGGGCAGATTTGTGAGTGCTCTTCGGGGGGTTTAAACTAAATCAGCAGGGGAATGGGAACCTAAATTGTAGTTCCAGTGTACAGGCTGTTGAGAGTAGTGAGGTAGGGGATAAGGATACAGGGACGCAAGAGGGCACTGGCAAGCAAGAACTTGGTTTAAAGTGTGTCTACTTCAACGCCAGGAGCATCCGGAATAAGGTGGGTGAGCTTGCAGCATGGGTTGGTACCTGGGATCCTGATGTTGTGGCCATTTCAGAGACATGGGTAGAGCAGGGGCAGGAATGGATGTTGCAGGTTCCGGGATTTAGATGTTTCAGTAAGAACAGAGAAGAGGGTAAAAGAGTGGGGGGTGTGGCATTGTTAATCAAGGAAAGTATTACAGCGGCAGAAAGGACGCTTGAGGACTCGTCTACTGAGGTAGTATGGGCCGAGGTTAGAAACAGGAGAGGAGAGGTCACCCTGTTGGGAGTTTTCTATAGACCTCCGAATAGTTCCAGAGATGTAGAGGAAAGGATAGCGAAGATGATTTTCGACAGGAGCGAGAGTAACAGAGTAGTGGTTATGGGGGACTTTAACTTTCCAAATATTGACTGGAAATACTATAGTTCGAGTTCTTTAGATGGGTCTGTTTTTGTCCAGTGTGTGCAGGAGGGTTTTCTGACACAGTATGTGGACAGGCCAACCAGGGGCGATGCCACATTGGATTTGGTACTGGGTAATGAACCCGGCCAGGTGTTCGATTTAGATGTAGGTGAGCACTTTGGCGATAGTGATCACAATTCGGTTTGGTTTACCTTAGCGATGGGCAGGGACAGGTATATACCGCAGGGCAAGAATTATAGCTGGGGGAAAGGAAATTATGACGCGATTAGGCAAGATTTAGGATGTGTCGGATGGGGAAGGAAACTGCAGGGGATGGGCACAAACGAAATGTGGAGCTTATTCAAGGAGCAGCTACTGCGTGTCCTTGATAAGTATGTACCTGTCAGGCAGGGAGGAAGTTGTCGAGCGAGGGAGTCGTGGTTTACTCAAGAAGTTGAAGCGCTTGTCAAGAGGAAGAGGGAGGCTTATGTTAGGATGAGACGTGAAGGCTCAGTTCGGGCGCTTGAGAGTTACAAGCTAGCCAGGAAGGATCTAAAGGGAGGGCTAAGAAGATCAAGGAGCGGACACGAGAAGTCATTGGCGGATAGGATCAAAGAAAACCCTAAGGCTTTCTCTAGGTATATCAGGAATAAACGAATGATAAGAGTTAGAACAGGGCCAATCAAGGATAGTAGTGGGAAGTTGTGTGCGGAATCAGAGGAGATAGGGGAAGCGTTAAATGAATATTTTTCGTCAGTATTTACAGTAGAGAAAGAAAATGTTGCCGAGGAGATTACTGAGATGCAGCCTACTAGGCTAGATGGGATTGAGATTCACAAGGAGGAGGTGTTATCAATTTTGGAAAGAGTGAAAATAGATAAGTCCCCTGGGCCAGATGGGATTTATCCTAGGATTCTCTGGGAAGCCAGGAAGGAGATTGCAGCGCCTTTGTCCTTGATCTTTATGTCGTCATTGTCGACAGGAGTAATGCCGGAAGACTGTAGGATAGCAAATGTTGTCCCCTTGTTCAAGAAGGGGAGTAGAGACAGCCCTGGTAATTATAGACCTGTGAGCCTTACTTCGGTTGTGGTAAAATGTTGGAAAAGGTTATAAGAGATAGGATTTATAATCATCTTGAAAAGAATAAGTTCATTTGCGATAGTCAGCACGGTTTTGTGAAAGGTAGGTCGTGCCTCACAAACCTTATTGAGTTTTTCGAGAAGGTGATCAAACAGCTGGATGAGGGTAAAGCAGTGGATGTGGTGTATATGGATTTCAGTAAGGCGTTTGATAAGGTTCCCCACGGTAGGCTATTGCAGAAAATACGGAAGTATGGGGTTGAAGGTGATTTAGAGCTTTGGATCAGAAATTGGCTAGCTGAAAGAAGACAGAGGGTGGTGGTTGATGGCAAATGTTCATCCTGGAGTTTAGTTACTAGTGGTGTACCGCAAGGTTCTGTTTTGGGGCCACTGCTGTTTGTCATTTTTATAAATGACCTGGATGAGGGTGCAGAAGGGTGGGTTAGTAAATTTGCAGATGACACGAAGGTCGGTGGAGTTCTGGATAGTGTCGAAGGGTGTTGTAGGGTACAGAGGGACATAGATAGGCTGCAGTGCTGGGCTGTGAGTTGGCAAATGGAGTTTAATGCGGAGAAGTGTGAGGTGATTCACTTTGGAAGGAGTAACAGCAATGCAGAGTACTGGGCTAATGGGAAGATTCTTGGCAGTGTAGATGAGCAGAGATATCTTGGTGTCCAGGTGCATAAATCCCTGAAAGTTGCTACCCAGGTTAATAGGGCTGTTAAGAAGGCATGTGGTGTGTTAGCCTTTATTAGTAGGGGGATCGAGTTTTGGAGCCACGAGGTCATGATGCAGCTGTACAAAACTCTGGTGAGGCCGCACCTTGAGTATTGCGTGCAGTTCTGGTCACCACATTATAGGAAGGATGTGGAAGCGTTAGAAAGGGTGCACAGGGGATGTACCAGGATGTTGCCTGGTCTGGAGGGAAGGTCTTACGAGGAAAGGCTGAGGGACTTGGGGTTGTTTTCGTTAGAGAGAAGGAGGAGGAGAGGTGACTTAATAGAGACATACAAGATAATCAGAGGGTTGGATAGGGTGGATAGTGAGAGTCTTTTTTCCTCGGATGTTGATGGCAAACACGAGGGGACATAGCTTTAAGTTGAGGGGTGAAAGATATAGGACAGATGTCAGAGGTAGTTTCTTTATGCAGAGAGTAGTAGGGGCGTGGAACGCCCTGCCTGCAACAGTAGTAGACTCGCCAACTTTAAGGACATTTAAGTGGTCATTGGATAGACATATGGATGAAAATGGAATAGTGTAGGTCAGATGGTCGGCGCAACATCGAGGGCCGTAGGGCCTGCACTGCTCTGTAATGTTCTAATTCTAATTCTAATTCTAATCTTAAAGTCTTTTGCTAATTTACTTTATAAAGGTGGGTTTCTTTCCCTCTGTCTCTATCCCTGACCACACATTTCGTCTCTTCATCTTCCACCCTGCAAAATCATATAAAAAGGAGGCAGGAACTCTGTTGCCACTCCTACACCACTGTAAGATCTGATCGAGGGTCACAGATTAACAGAAAGGAGGTCGAAGGGTCACAAGCAAATTATTGCAGGGAAACCATTTGAAAAAAATCGGATGGACCGGATTAATCTCCACGTGGAAAGGCAGGGATTAATCAGGAATAGTCAGCATGGCTTTGTCAAGGGGAGTTCGTGTCTAACTAAATTGATGGATTATTTTCGAGGCGGTGACTAGGGGTGTAAAGGAGTGTAAAGCAGTAGTCTATATGGACTTCAGTAAGGCTTTTGATGGGGTCCCGCATGGGAGATTTGTTAAGAAGGTAAGAGCCCATGGGATCCAGGGCAACTTGGCAAATTGGATCCAAAATTGGCTTAGTGGCAGGAGGCAGAGGGTGATGGTCAAGGGTTATTTTTGCAAGTGGAAGCCTGTGACCCGTGATGTACTGCAGGGATCGGTGCTGGGACTCTTGCTGTTTGTAGTGTACATTAATGATTTGGACGTGAATATAGGAGGTCTGATCAGTAAGTTCACAGCTGACACGAAAATTGGTGGTGTTGTAAATCGTGAGCAGGAAAGCCTTAGATTACAGGATGATATCGATGGGCTGGTAAGATGGGCAGAGGAGTGGCAAATGGAATTTAATCCTGAGAAGTGTGAGGTGATGCATTTTGGGAGGGCGAACAAGGCAAGGAAATATACAATGGATGGTAGGACCCTAGGAAGTACTGAAGGTCAGAGGGACCTAGGTGTACTTGTCCATAGATCATGAAGGCAGCAGCACAGGTAGACAATGCGGACAGGAAGACGTATGGGACACCTGCCTTTATTAGCCGAGGCATAGAATATAAGAGCAGGGAGGTTATGATGGAGCATAAAACTCCAGTTAGGCCACAACTGGAGGACTGTGTATAGTTGTGGTTGACGCACTATCGAAAGGATGTGATTGCAATGGAGAGGGTGCAGAATAGATTCACCAGGATGTTGCCTGGGCTGGAGCATTTCAGCTATGAAGAGCGACAGAAAAGGCTAGGGTTGTTTTCCTTAGAGCAGAAAAGGATGAGGGGTGTCATGATTGAGCTATACAAAATAACGAGGGGCATTGATAGGTTAGATATGAAGAATCTTTTTTTCCCTGAGCGGACGGGTCAATAACCATGGGTAATCGATTTAAGGTAAGGGACAGGAGGTTTAGAAGGGATTTGAGGAAAATAATTTTCACCCAGAGGGTGGTTCGAATCTGGAACGCACTGCCATAAGAGATGGTCCGGGCAGGAACCCTCACAACATTTCAGAAGTATTTAGATGAGCACTTGAATCGCCATGGCAAACAAGGCTACAGGCCAAGTGCTGGGAATTGGGATTAGAATAGTTCGGTGCTTGATGGCCGGCACAGACACAGTGGGCTGAAGGTCCTGTTTCTGTGCTGTATATCTCTATAATTCTATGACTCTTTGAGGAGTAACAGTTCAAATAGAGCATAACATCGGAAGAGACATGGTGTACATAGGACCTGTGGCAGGTGAGAATGGCTTTCAGCTATGGATCAGACGTTGGAAGCTATTATTAAAGACGTTAGAAAGACGTTAAAGCACGTCGGAAAAATCAAGGTGATCAGGGAGAGTCAACATGGTTTTGTGAAAGGGAAATCATGTTTAACCAATATACTGGAGTTCTTTGAAGAAGTAACATTTACTGTGGATAAAGGGGAACTGGTGGATTTACTGTACTTAGATTTACAGAACACATCAAACGTCATTGTGTAAAATAAAAGCTCATAGTGTAGGGGGTAACATAATTGGCATGGATAGAGGATTGGTTAGCTAACAGGAAACAGAGTAGGCATAAATGGGTTATTTTCTGGTTGGCAAGCTGCAACGAGTGGTGTGCCACCACGATCAGTGCTGGGGCCTCAACTTTTTACAATTGATATAAATGATTTTGATGAATGGACCGAAGGTATGCTTGCGAAATTTGCTAATGACTCCAAGATAGGTAAGAAGGTAAGTTCTCAAAAGGACATAAGGAGGTTACAAAGGGATATAGATAGGTTGAATGAGTGGTCAAAGAACTGGCAAATGGAGTATAATGTGAGAAAAGGTCAACTGTCCATTTTGGCTGGAGGACCCGACTGTTACCTCGAGACTTAACTATTCCAACACACTCCAGGCTGCTCTCCCACATTCTATTCTCTGTAACCTTGTGGTCATCCGAAACTCTGCTGTCACCTTCTAATTTACACTAAATTCTGTTCACCCAACATTAGGGATTAGGGAACCATGGATGACAGGTGAAATTGTGAGACTAGCCAAGAGGAAAAAGGAAGCATACATGAGGTCTAGGCGGCTGATGAAAGACGAAGCTTTGTAAGAATATCGGGAATGGAGGACCAATCTGAAACGAGGAATTAAGAGGGCGAAAAGGGGGTCATGAAATATCTTTAGCAAACAGGGTTAAAGAAAATCCCAAAGCCTTTTATTCATATATAAGGAGAAAGAGGGAAACTAGAGAAAGGATTGGCCCACTCAAGGACAAACGAGAAATGTTATGCTTGGACTCAGCGAAAATGGGTTAGATTCCAAACGAGTACTTTGCATCGGTATTCACCGAGGAGAGGGACATGACGGATGTTGAGGTTAGCAACAGGTATTTGATTACTCTAGGTCAAGTCGGCAGAAGGAGGGAGGAAGTGTTGGGTATTCTAAAGGGCATTAAGGTGGACAAGTCCCCAGGACTGGATGGGATCTATCCCAGGTTACTGAGGGAAGCGAGAGAGGAAATAGCAGGGGCCTTAACAGATATCTTTGCAGCATCCTTAAACACGGGAGAGGTCCCGGAGGACAGGAGAATTGCTAATGTTGTCCCCTTGTTTAAGAAGGGTAGCAGGGATAATCCAGGTAATTATAGACCGGTGAGCCTGACGTCAGTGGTAGGGAAGCTGCTGGAGAAGATACTGAGGGATAGGATCTATTCCCATTTGGAAGAAAATGGGCTTATCAGTGATAGGCAACATGGTTTTGTGCAGGGAAGGTCATGTCGTACCAACTTAATAGAATTCTTTGAGGAAGTGACAAAGTTGATTGATGAGGGAAGGGCTGTAGATGGCATATACATGGACTTCAGTAAGGCGTTTGATAAGGTTCCCCATGTTAGGCTGATGGAGCAAGTGAAGGCGCATGGGGTCCAGGGTGTACTAGCTAGATGGATAAAGAACTGGCTGGGCAACAGGAGACAGTGAGTAGCAGTAGAAGGGAGTTTCTCAAAATGGAGACGTGTGACCAGTGGTGTTCCACAGGGATCCGCGCTGGGACCACTGTTGTTTGTGATATACATAATGATTTGGAGGAAAGTATAGGTGGTCTGATTAGCAGACGACACTAAGATTGGAGGAGTAGCAGATAGTGAAGGGGACAGTCAGAGAATACAGCAGAATATAGATAGACTGGAGAGTTGGGCAGAGAAATGGCAGATGGAGTTCAATCAGGGCAAATGCGAGGTGATGCATTTTGGAAGATCCAATTCAAGAGTGAACTATACAGTAAATGGAAAAGTCCTGGGGAAAATTGATGGCCAGAGAGATTTGGGTGTTCAGGTCCACTGTTCCCTGAAGGTGGCAACGCAGGTAAATAGAGTCGTCAAGAAGGCAAACGGCATGTTTTCCTTCATCGGACGGGGTATTGAGTACAAGAGTTGGCATGTCATGTTACAGTTGTATAGGACTTTGGTTCGGCCACATTTGGAATACTGCATGCAGCTCTGGTCGCCACATTACCAAAAGGATGTGGATGCTTTGGAGAGGGTGCAGAGGAGGTTCACCAGGATGTTGCCTGGTATGGAGGGCGCTAGCTGTGAAGAGAGGTTGAGTAGATTAGGATTATTTTCATGAGAAAGACGGAGGTTGAGGGGGGACCTGATTGAGGTGTACAAAATCATGAGAGGTATGGACAGGGTGGATAGCAAGAAGCTTTTTCCCAGAGTGGGGGATTCAATTACTAGAGGACACGAGTTCAAAGTGAAAGGGGAAAAGTTTAGGGGGGATATGCTTGTAAAGTTCTTTACGCAGAGGGTGGTGGGTGCCTGGAATGCGTTGCCAGCGGAGGTGGTGGATGCGGGCACGATGGAGTCTTTTAAGATGTATCGAGACAGATACATGAATGGGCAGGAAGAAAAGAGATACAGACCCTTAGAAAATAGTCGACATGTTTAGATAGAGGATCTGGATCGGCGCAGGCTTGGAGGGCCGAAGGGCCTGTTCCTGTGCTGTAATATTCTTTGTTCTTTGGTCTATCCCTGTGCTCACTGATCTACATTGGCTCTTGGTCCAGTAACACCTCAAGTTTAATATTCTCACTCGTATGATCAAATCCCTCATGTCCTCACCCCTCTGATTATTCCAATCCCCTGTTCATTTCCAATATTCCTGCAGCTTGTTCATCTGAAAGTATTTTTCTAATTCCCTTTTTGAAGTGAGTTCTTTCCGTCTGTCTCTATCCCTGACCACAAATTTCATCTCTCCAGCTCCACTGGTGCTGTGGAAGTTTGGATCCACAAAATGGTGTGAGCTGCACTGCCGGTCACATCCAGTACATTGTACAGGACACACAGGCTGGCCGGGGTGCTGGAGTGGGTGCAATGTGTGTGTGTCTGTCGAGTGAGGAAGGTCTGAATATGGTGTCAGTCAGCCATTCCGGCAGCTTTGATGTACGACTTTGAAACTTGGTCTTTGCATGTCCACTGACCATCTGTGTCAGTCACTCTCAGCTGAACATACATTCAGCAGCACGAAGAACCCCCTCTAGTGTTATTTAAGTTGACCGTGTATCCATCTCCCAGGTGTAGGGCTTATTACTGACTTCTGCCATTGTAAAGTTAGTGGAGGTGCTGTGGATGGTTTTTTGCAGATTGTGTTGTGAGCTGCTGCAAACATTCAGGGAGGACAGAGGATTTGTTGACCCAACTCTGGACAAGTTATAGGGACTGTAGTTACAGTGTCTCTGGGTCTGTAACATGACCAACAAATGGAGCAGAGGCTGCAGAGAGGGGAAGCTGTGCAAAGAGGGCGGAGGAGGGGGCTCTGCCCTACCCACCCCGTGTTTTCCAAGAGCAAAAAGAACAGTGATCCGAATAACGAGCCCTGGAAAACACCACTGTATGCTCCCATCGAGTCTGAACAACAACCTTTCAGCACTTCTCTCTGTTTACTGTTCCTGAGCCAATGTTATATCCACACTGTCACTGTCCCTTTAATCCATAGGGTTCCGTTTTCCTAACCTGTCTATTGAATGTGATTTGATCAAACACCTTTTGAAAGTCTCTATATATAACTTCAATCACACCACCCTCATCAACCCTCTCCAATGTTTTATCAAAGAACTCCATCAAGTTTACCTCACCACCACCTCTCTCCACTGTTGTTAAATTATCAGACTGCTTATCCAACACCCAGTACTGGATGAGCAGAAATTTCCTCCAATTAAATATTGGGAAGACTTGTTTTCACTCCCCACTCCAACTCTGTTCCCTTGCTATTGATTCCATCCCTCTCCCTTTATCAGTCTGAGATTCATACAGTTTGTTTGCAGCCTTAGTATCACATTTGATCACAAAATGAGCTTTAACCTCATTTTCAGGATATCATTACAACCGCCTACTTCCACCTCAGTAACATCGCCCGACTTCACCCCTGTCTCAGCCCATCTGCTGCTGAAATTCATTCATGCCTTCCTTATCCCTAGAAATGACTACTCCAACACACTTTTCTCTGATTTCCCGCCTGCTACTCTCTGTAAACTTGATGTCCTCCAGAACTCTGCTGCCATGTCCTAAATCGTGCCACGTCCCGTGCACATATCACTGACCGACTTTGACTCCTGATCAAGTAATCTCTTTATTTAAATTCTCAACTTATTTTTCCTCCATGACCTCGCCCCCGTCCTGTATATATCTGTGCACCTCTAATTCTGGCCTCTTGTGCATCCCTGATTTTAACTGTTCCACCATTGGTGACCACACCTTCAGTTGCCTCAGCTCCAAGCTCTAGAATACCCTCCTTACACCTCTCCGCCTCTCCATCCCGCCACCTCTCCACCACCCTTTCCTCTTTTAAGACACCCATTAAAACCTACATCTTTGACCACGCTTTTGGTCCTCTGACCTAATAATTTCTTATATCTCTCGGTGTCATGTTTTGTTTTATGAGGAAGCATCATGGGATGTTTTATTGCATTCAAGACACTATATAAAATAAGTTGTTGTTGTCGTTTGCCATACATGATTTTGAATTCGCATTTGCGTGCTGCTTCTCAAATTTTATCCCTTTTATGAGTTTCTTTTGGGCCTCCTTATCTCGAGAGACAATGGATACGCGCCTGGAGGTGGTCAGTGGTTTGTGAAGCAGCGCCTGGAGTGGCTGTAAAGGCCAATTCTGGAGTGACAGGCTCTTCCACAGGTGCTGCAGAGAAATTTGTTTGTTGGGGCTGTTGCACAGTTGGCTCTCCCCTTGCGCCTCTGTCTTTTTTCCTGCCAACTACTAAGTCTCTTCGACTCGCCACAATTTAGCCCTGTCTTTATGGCTGCCCGCCAGCTCTGGCGAATGCTGGCAACTGACTCCCACGACTTGTGATCAATGTCACACGATTTCATGTCGCGTTTGCAGACGTCTTTATAACGGAGACATGGACGGCCGGTGGGTCTGATACCAGTGGCGAGCTCGCTGTACAATGTGTCTTTGGGGATCCTGCCATCTTCCATGCGGCTCACATGGCCAAGCCATCTCAAGCGCCGCTGACTCAGTAGTGTGTATAAGCTGGGGGTGTTGGCCGCTTCAAGGACTTCTGTGTTGGAGATATAGTCCTGCCACCTGATGCCAAGTATTCTCCGAAGGCAGCGAAGATGGAATGAATTGAGACATCGCTCTTGGCTGGCATACGTTGTCCAGGCCTCGCTGCCATAGAGCAAGGTACTGAGGACACAGGCCTGATACACTCGGACTTTTGTGTTCCGTGTCAGTGCGCCATTTTCCCACACTCTCTTGGCCAGTCTGGACATAGCAGTGGAAGCCTTACCCATGCGCTTGTTGATTTCTGCATCTAGAGACAGGTTACTGGTGATAGTTGAGCCGAGGTAGGTGAACTCTTGAACCACTTCCAGAGCGTGGTCGCCAATATTGATGGATGGAGCATTTCTGACATCCTGCCCCATGATGTTCGTTTTCTTGAGGCTGATGGTTAGGCCAAATTCATTGCAGGCAGACGCAAACCTGTCGATGAGACTCTGCAGGCATTCTTCAGTGTGAGATGTTAAAGCAGCATCGTCAGCAAAGAGGAGTTCTCTGATGAGGACTTTCCGTACTTTGGACTTCGCTCTTAGACGGGCAAGGTTGAACAACCTGCCCCCTGATCTTGTGTGGAGGAAAATTCCTTCTTCAGAGGATTTGAACGCATGTGAAAGCAGCAGGGAGAAGAAAATCCCAAAAAGTCCTTTTATGAGTAAGGAATACTTATATCCTGCTTGTGACCATTAGAAATTTCCAACCACCGACATTAGACTGACTGGTCATTAATACAGGTTTTACCCCATCTCTCCTTTTTTAAACAGGGAGTAACATTTACAACCCTCCAGTTCTCTGTTATCACTCCCATATCCAAGGACGATTGAAAGATTCTGTCCAGGGCCTCTGTTATTTCCACATTTCCTTTCCTCAGTAGCCTCATGCATCCCATACAGACCAGGTAAATGTTCTACTTCTTTGAGGTACAAAAAGTGTTTGGATGGAAAGTGGTCAACAGAACCACTCTGTACTAACACACGTCTCCACCTCTGCCTCAGCCCATCTGCTGCATAAACACTCATTAGTGCCTTTGTTAAATACACACTTGACTATTCCAATTCTATTCTGGTCACCCTCCCAGTTATAAAGCTCCAGAAACCACAGCCCATCCATAACTATGCTGCCTGTATTCTAACTCACACCAAATCCCGATCACCCATCACCCTTGTGCTCACTGATCGACATTAGCTCCCGGTCTGGCAGCACCTTAATTTTAATATACTCATTATTGTGGTTGAATCTCTCCATGGCCTCACGCCTCCAATTACTCCCATTCCCCTCTCCATTCCCATATTCCTTCAACTCTTTTGCCTGAAAGTCTTTTCTTCAATTCCCTTTTAAAAGTAACTGTTTGAAAAGGCACTGTTTGAAAATTAGGGGTCGCCCTTTTCAGACAGAGATGAGGAGACTTTTCTTTTCCTCAGATGATTGTGTGATTTTGGAAATCTCTGCCTTAGAAGGTGGTGGAGGGGGAGTCATTGCATATTATTAACGCAGAGGTAGATAGATTTTTGTTAGGTAAGAGAATCCAAGTTTATCGGGGGTAGATGGGGGTGCGGAATTCGAAACGCAAACAGATCAGCCATGATCTTATTAGATGGCGGAGCAGGCTTGACTGGCTGAATGGCCTGCTTCTGCCCCTAATTCATATGATCCTATAGTCGTTCTCTCTGTTTATCTACTCTGGCAATGATTTTCAGCTCCACAGCGCCACTGGGCCTAACGCCATGTAAGTTTGGATCCTTAAAATAATACGAGCTGAGCTGCCGGTCACTTCAAGTGTTCCATGCTGGAGAGGGCTCGAGACCCCGTTCACCAAGCATGTGCTGGTAGCGTGAGGAGGGGTCTGTATATATCTTCTATCAGCCATTCCAGCAGCTGTGATGTACGACTTTGAAACTTCGACTGTCCACGGAACGCCTGTGCTAGTCACTCTCAGCTGAACATCCATTCAGCAGCACGAGGAAGACCCTCTAGTGTTATTTAAAAAGGACCAGGCATCCAACTTACAGGTGAGGGGTTTTTGACTTACTTTTGCTATTGTAAAGTTAGTGGAGGTGCTGAGGATGGTTCGCTGGAGGTTGTGTTGTGAGCTGCTGCCGACATTCAGGGAGGACAGAGGATTTGGTCACGCAAATTTGGACAAGGTATGGGGACTGTAGTGACAGTGTCTCTGGGTCTGTAAGAAATGGAGCAGAGGCTGCATAGAGGGGAAGTTCTGTAAAGAGGGAGGAAGAGGGGGCTCTGCCCTACGCACCTCCGGTTTTCCAAGAACACTTTTGCTACCTACGCCTAACCCAGGAGCAGTGCGTGAGGTGACTCTGATTCAATAAGGAGGTGGTCACAGAGCTGTGTCACCTCCTGTAACACGACCTGGAGCCTCACACCAGGGTGAGGACGGAGCTGTCAGTGGCTGTTAAGGTCACAGTTTAATTGAACTTCTATGTATCTGGATCTTTCCAGTCACAGAGACTGATAGAGCCATTTACGACATAGAAGGAGGCCATTCATCCCATCATGTCCATGCTGGCTCTCCATGGAGCAATCCATTCAGTCCCACTCGCCCGCTCAATCCCTGTCGCAAATTCATTTCATTCAGGTGCCCACCAGCTTTCATTTGAAATCACTGATTGTCTCTGCTTCCAACACATTTGTGGGCAGTGAGTTCCAGATCATTAACACACGCTACATAAAGAAAACTGTTCTTCCGCATATTCCCCCTGCATCTCTTGTCCAAAACATTCAATCCGTGCTCCTAGTCCTTCTTTCATCAGTTAATGGGAACACTTTTTATTTGTCTAAATTATCCAGACCTGTCATAATCTTGTAACCTAACCTTGGAACTAAAATCCAGCATCCCTGGAACCATCCTGTTAAATCTATTCTGCACCATTTCAAAGACCTTCACAATCTTTCTGAAGTGTGATGACCAGAATTGGACAAACTAGTCCAGCTGAGACCTAACCAGAGATTTTTAAACATTCATCATAACTTCTCTGCTTTTGAACTCAATACCTCTCTTTATGAAATCCAAGATTATATGTGTTTTACTAACCAATCTCTCAATATGTCCTGTCACCTTTAAAGATGGATACACATGCACCCACAGGTCTCTCTGTTCCTGCACACTGTTTAGAACTGTGTTATTAAGTCTATATTGCCTTCCTATCCTCTCTGTCAAAATGCCTCACCTCACAATTGTCTCACACTTTCATCTGCCACTTGTCTGCTCAATCTACTTAGTATCTATGTCCTGTCGCAGGTGGTTCTGAACATCCTCACTATTTGTCACAGCTCCAAGTTTGGTATCAGAGGCGGATTTTGAAATTCTACTCTGTATTCCAAGATCCAAGTCATTTATACACAGCAAAAATAAACAGTGGCCCGAGCACTGACCCTGGGGGAACACTCACTGTCAAACATCTTGCAGTCTGAAAAACTATCATTTACTATGACACACTGTTTTCTCTATGTAAACCTTTGTTTTTATCCAATTGGACACTGACCCTCCCATTCCATTTGACTCAATGTTGGTTATTAACCTTTTTTGTGGTATTTTATCAAACACATTCTTCAAACCAATCAAGACAACATCCATCACATTCCCTTCATCAACCTTCTCTGTTCCATCATGAAAAGTGCAATTAGATTAGTCAAGCATGACTTTCCTTTTGTAAATCTATGCTGGCTATCCTGAATTAACTCAAACCTCTCAACATGCCTGCTGTTTTATCCCTGATTATTGTTCTAAAACTTTTCCCACCACTGATGTTGGACTAACTGGCCTGTAGTTGTGAGGACTGTGTGTTGTCCATTGATGTATCCGCTAGGTGAGAGAGGCCATCTATGTCGGGTGAAGTTAATACATCATTTTCTCCCTCAGCCGGGAGAAGCAGGATAAGAGGTCCCGTGGCTTTGTCAGGAGAGCCACATTCCTGATGGTCGAGGTGTCTCTACGGTGTCCCCATGTCAACAGGGAGAGGTACAGGAACTGACTAAAATCTCACTCCATTAATGTACAGTTGGTGTGTGAGCATGCCCAGTACATCATGTTGGTGAATGTCCACTATCCTGGCAGCAGCCACAATAACTTCATTCTGAAGCAGTCAGCCAGTCCCAACACATTAGTCTCCCATGCAGAACCAGAATGTGGCTCCTCGGAGACAAATGTAACCACCCCGCCCTCTCCAGACACAGCTCATGTTTCTACACCCCCAAACTTCCTCCCACCGCCAACCAACCTCACACAATTAATATGTGTATAACGTGAACAATGAAGTCACCAGGAACATGGTGGAACAGACCACCACTGTGATGAAGCAATGCTTCCACTGTCCGAACCGTGTGAGGTTGGTTGGCTGCTGCCAGGATAGTGGACATTCACCAACATGATGTACTGGGCATGCTCACACACCAACTGTGCATTAATGGAGTGAGATTTTATTCAGTTCCTGTACATTTCCCCGTTGACATGGGGACACCGTAGAGACACCTCGACCATCAGGAATGTGGCTCTCCTGACAAAGCCACGGGACCTCGTATCCTGCTTCTCCCCGCTGAGGGAGAAAATGATGTATGAACGTCACCCGACATAGATGGCCTCTCTCACCTAGTGGATACATCAATGGACAACACACAGTCCTCACAACTACAGGCCAGTTAGTCCAACATCAGTGGTGGGAAAAGTTTTAGAACAATAATCAGGGGGAGCCCTCCAGTACACACTGGAGCAGGTGTCCAAGTTCATGGTGTTCTGCTGCACCCTTCATATCATCACCATCATGAGGACACAGGCATTGGCACCAGGAATCCGGAGGAAAACTCAGGAGGAGGAGGAGGAGGCAGGGAGAATATTTCCTGGATGCCTTTGACCCAGAAAGACCGTCAGAGAGTCTCTGCTTATATTCTGTTTCCCAAAGGACAACTTCCTTTTCCCACCATGGATCCCCCATGTTTCACCATTACACCCATCTGAGATGCCCCATCACAGTGTCCCCGTGGTCACCATCCTGCAATAAAAAACACCAACAACAATCTTTTCATTAACATCTTTATCCAACAGCACATCCAAATATACAAACAAAACTGAACTATTCAAACTTGTGTATTCCCTTAGTCCCTGTCTTGTGGGTTCCCTCGACTTGCCTAGTGCTCCGATACAGTGTTTCTCCAGTGACTGCAGCATGGCTGGTGGAAGTCTGCTGACTTTCACTGGGGAGACTGCAGATGGCCTTGCAGGATGTCCTCGAGCAGCTCTGTGACTTGAGGACTTGGAATCGGACTGCACCACCTCGACATGGGCAGCAGCAGCCTGGGCTGGCTGATGGGTAACAGCAAGGACACTGGTGGAGTGACAGTGAATGGAGAACAAATACTGTCATCCTGAGAGAGGACAGCAGGTTCATACTCCACGGAGACAGTGTCATTCCCACGGGGCGACACCTCAGCAATCCTAGTAATCTACTGGATCACAGATTGCTGGACTGCTGTCAAATCCTGCAAACCCTTTTGAACACTGAGATCCACAGCCATGATGGCAGCAGTCTGATCCTGCACGGCAGCAAGCATGGATCTCATGACCTCAGTCTGAGCTTCCACTGCAGCACTGAGACGTCATATAATTCTGGTCTCTTGAACATCCCGAGTTTAATTACTCTACCATTGGCGGCCGTGCCTTCTGCTGCCGAGGCCCTAAGCTCTTCAAGAGAAGAGCAGAACTTCTTCATGGTAGGCATTCCTGGAAGAGAAGTGACAGTGAATTAAATACTAAAATGAAAGCAAAATACTGCGGCTGCTGGAACTCTGCAATGAGAACAGAAATTGTCAGAAATAGTCAGCAGGTCTGGCACCATCTGTGTAGAGAGAAACAGAGTTAACGTTTCAGCTCTGCCTCGTGTTTTACAAGAGAACAAAGAGCAGTGGTCCTAAAACCGAGCCCTCGGGAGCACCACTGTCTACTGTCATTGAGTCTGAACAACAACCTTTCACCACTTCTCTCTGTTTACTGTTCCTTAGTCAATGTTATATCCACACTGTCACTGTCCCTTTAATCCATAGAGTTCAGTTTTCCTAACCATTCATCAGAACTGGTAAAGGTTAGAAATGTAGCAATCTGTCATTTAAACTCTCCCCTCTCCGTCCCATCACAATCCTTCCTTCGTGTTCTTCTTCCCCTTTCCCCTCTTTCACTTGCTCAAAGACTGTTACATTTCGAACGTTTACCTGTTCAATTGACTATTTCCTATCATATGCCAATGACATTGTATTTCTGGCTTTACTTATTCAAAACTCTCTTAAAATTCCGCTCCCCCCGTCCCACCCCGCCCCGCAACTCTTCGTGATGACACACACACGTTTGATCGAGTGTAAACTCTCTCTGTCTCCAAATCCATTTTGGCAGGAATATTAAAAACCAAGAATGTTATCTGAATGGTGATGGATTGAAGAAATCTGAGATGCAGAGGGATATGCGTATCCTGGTGCATGAATTGTATAAGGTTAGTCTGCAGGTTCAGCAAGTAATTAGGAAAGCTAATGGAATATTATCATTTATTGCGAGCGGAATAGGACACAAAATTAGGGTGTTTATATTTCAGTTATACAGAGACCTCATTTGGAGTACTGTTTTCAGTATTGGTCTCCTTATTTAAGAAAGGATGTAAATGGGTTGGAAGCAGTTCAGAGAAGTTTTACTGGACTAAAACCTGGAATGGGCGGTTTACCTTATGTTGAAAAGCTGGACAGGCTCCTCTGAGATCAGCTGGAGTTTTGAAAAGTAAGAGGCGACAGGATTGAAGAATATAAGACTCTGAGTGTGGGACAGAGCAAGTGAGGGAGACAGAGAGAGAAACAGAGAGAGAGAGAGAGAGCTCAGCTCATCTGCTGCTGAAACCCTCATCCATGTCTATGTTACCTCAAGACTTGACTATTCGAACACACTCCTGGCTGGTCTCCCACATTCTACTATCTGTAACCTTCTGATCATAGAAAACTCTGCTGCCATCTTCTAATTTACATTAAGTTTTGTTCACCCAACATCCCTGTGCTCACTGACCTACATTGGCTCTTGGTCCAGTCGCACCTCAATTTTAATATTCTCACTCATGTGATCAAATCCCTCATGTCCTCACCCCTCTAATTATCCCAATCCCCTGTCCATTACCAATATTCCTGAAACTTGTTCATCTTAAAGTCTTTTTCTAATTCCCTGGAATATCCTCACGGCAGTTTTCTTTTTTCATTCTTTCATGCGATGTGGGTGTCACTGACAAGACCAGCATTTGTTGCCCATCCCCAATTGCCCTTGATAACTGAGTGGTTTGCTGGACATTTCAGAAGTCAGTTTAGAGTCAACCACATTGTTGTGGGTCTGGAGTCACATGGAGGCCAGACCATATAAGGATGGCAGATTTCCATTGCAAAAGTACATCAATAAGCCAGGCTGTTTTTTTAAACGATGATCAATGATAGTTTCATGGCACCATTGATGAGAATAGCTTTCAAATGCAGATTTGTATGAATTAATTGAATTTTATAACTTATTGAAATTTAAATTGAACCAGTTGCCACGGTGGGATTTGAACCCATGTCCTCAGAGAATCAGTCTGAGCCTCAGTATTACAATTTTGGTAATATTACCACGACGCTACGGTCACCACCTTTCCGTCTCGCTTTCCTCCTTTCAAGTACTCGTTAAAACCTATCTCTTTGTTCAAGCTGTTGGCCATCTGATCTAATATCTCCTGTTGTGTCTCAGTGTCATACTTTGCTTCATAATGATCCTGTGAAGTACTTTGGGATGTTTTATAACATTAAAAGCACTATATAAATATAAGTTGTTGTTGAGGTTTCCCAGTCATGCTTTGTCATTACCATATCCCTACTGCTGTCTATTTATTATGCCATGTTTTTCAAAGCAATGAATACATTTGTCCTGGGTTATGAAATTTCCCCATCAGTGACATTAAACTGTCTGGTCAGTAAATACAGTGTCTACCCCATCTCTCCTTTTTTTCAAATAGGGTGTAACATTTACAACCCTCCAGCCCTCTGTCACAACTCCTAAATCCAAGGATGATTGAAAGATTCTGTCCAGTGCCTCCGCTATTCCCACCTTTCCTTCCCTCAGCATCTCTCATCCATCCCATCCAGACCGGATAAATGTTCTACTTTATTGTGGCACAAACAGTGCTGGACTGAAAGGGGTTAACTGAAACTGTTTGTTCAGTGACTGTAGATAATGTCAGTCTCCATGGACCCTAATTGTTTCACTGGAGGGTTTCCATCTTCTATTAAGAAGGGACTGCTTTCAATGTATTATCACATAGTGTCAACAGGAGCATCAAACCCGGCAGTAAGAGGGACCAACAGCTCCAGACAGAGGGAGAGGATAGATCAGAATCTGAGAACAATAGATTGTAATGTTACAACAATGGACAGGAGTTTCATCTGGCAATTTGACGCTCTTTCCACATATTATGACTGGAACTCATTAGATGATCGTATCTATTTTGCTCTTCAGGTTATTCAATATATTTACTATCCCGCCCTCGCTTTTGTTGGTGTTCCTGGTAAGACTCTTTATCCAGCTATTAATTCTATAAACCGTGTTTAACTGCATTACTGCTCTTGACATTTTCTCATCCCTCTTTGCTGTTGTTGTTACTCCTGGTGAGTCTTTGATAAAGGCTGTAAACTCTACGAAGCATTGCTAATTTTGTTACTAGTCGTGTAATTTTCTCTCTTGGTGTTGCTTCTTTTAATGTTCCTGGTAAGACCCTATATAGAGCTAGCAGATCGTTGTTGTGCCTAATCTGCACTTTCTCTTAAAGAATTCACAGAAGCGGACTGGTGGAAGGTATATCAATGTTTATTCACACATTAAATCATCAGGTACAAGCACTAAATACTTGCACGTTATACTACCCGTCAAGTCACGAGGTGATCAGTCTCAGACTAGCGGCTGCCCTTTTGTTCTCTGAGTCCTTGACACAGGGAAACTTCTTGACTGTTCTTCCCTGGGGTTCTCGTGCCGTCACCAGTTTCAGCCATTGTCTACTGTGAGTCTAATCATATCTCGTGTCCATAGCAACTCTTTTATCTGGTTTGTGCAAGGATACTGTCTGGTAGAATCTCTCTCTTGTTTCAGCCTGTTTTTCTGTACTGTCTACAATTCCTTGGCCATCTGCTTGCTGTGCTCCTTTCTATCCAGCCCCCACTATGTTTCAAAACGTTGTGTATTGTTGTGTGACGAGTCCCTTTGTTTCAACTAAGTTCTTATGTGTTTTTCTGAGTCTACAGCCCTCCCCGCCCTCCTTTGATCCTGCAGGGCGATGCGCAAGGGATCACACTCTCCCGTCTCTTAGGTAGTACACTTGTGCAATTACAATTTCGCTGTTAACGCAATATCCTAAGGAGTGTAATGTTAAAGAAAGCACAATTTAAACATCATTGTTACATAATTAATCACTTGTGTGATCATAATACAGTCGCAATTTAATGTGTAGAATACATTTGTCATTCATTAATTCATTTTAAGTATCTACCAATAGTTATACAACTACCCTCGTGTTACATAATTCATTGTCTATCTTTTTATCGAACAAGTTTGAATACTGATTGCCTTTAAGGTAGCTGTCCAACCTGCATTCATACATCCTCGCATATTCCTTACTCAATTTCTTAAGTTTCCGAATTAAGTATGTCACATATATCACCATGATACCCGAAACAACTATCAGGACATGGGAGATAATTCTAAACCAGTGGTGTATCTGCACGTTTGACCGCAAGTTCCATAAGTCCTCCCACCAGGTAGAATCATTTGTCTCGTCAATCTCAATTTGTATTATCTTCCACTCTTGTTCCAGATTGTAGTACACGACAGCAATGGTTTCTACTTGCTGCCTCTCTTGACCGAAACGTATGGGCAATGGCTGAATAGTATATTCATGTTCCCGGAGGTAATTTATCAAGTCGTCCTTAACACTTTGTGTCACAGTTATCGTTTCTGTCTTTCTTTTCTGTATTCTACAAATCCATCTTCTCTACTCTAGTTGGTATTTGTGGGTATAAAAGAAACGTACTGTTCCTCACCAGACAAATCCGGTTATGTCCATACTGGTACTCCTTCATCGTGGTGGTTAAGCAATATCTCCCCTTTCCCTTATAGGCCACATGGGTTAACCTGATAATGCCTTCCTGGTTTCCATGGTGCAATTTACAGTGGTATTAAATCCACTCTTTTATTCTGCTGTTTTATATGTATGTATGTATATATAAATATATAGGGTGAGGACACATGACCACCTGGTTTTCCAGACTACACTTAGACAAAGTTGTCCCAATTATCTCCTTTCCAATTTTCACAACATAGGTCAATATATCATAGTATTTTCTGTAATCCTTTCCCCTTTCCTCGCTGCATCTACTATTCTCTGCAGTAATGGGGCAGATGGAAAAGGTTTGCCATCTGCTGACACAAAACCTCTCACTTCCCACAGAGGTAGGTACTCGGTCAAACTGTTGCACACGTACATACTGTCAGAATTTATATCAAGCAGTGGGGGAAACATGTGTGGTTGTGTCACCACAAAGCGACTGCAGCTAGTTCTGAACGCCCCCCGTCGTCAATAAGTCACTAAAGACAAACAAGCAGGTTCAGCAAGCATTAAGAGGGCTAATGGTATGTCTGCCTTTATTGCAAGAATATTTGAGTACAGAAGTAGTGAAGGCTTACTTCAATTGTACTGAACCTTGGTTAGACATCACCTGGAGTACTGTGTGCAGTTTTGGTCCCTTTACCCTAGGAAGGATATTATTGCCATCGAGGGAATGCAAGAAAGGTTCACCAGACTTGTTCCTGGGATGGAAGGACTGCCCTATGAAGAGTGATTGGGCAAACTGGGCGTGTAGTCTCTAGAGTTTCGAAGAATGAGAGGGTATCTCTTTGAAACCTATAAAATATTTAAAGGGATAGACAGGGTAGATGTAGGTAATATGTTCCCCAAGGTTGGGGAGACTCGAATCAGCAGACACACTTTCAAAATAAGACGTAAGCCACTTATGACTGAGCTGAGGAGACATTTATTTCCTCAGAGTATTGTGAACTTTCGGAATTCTCTGCTCCAGAGAGTTGTGGAAACTCAGTGATTGAGTCTACTTAAAGTAGAGATTGACAGATTTCTAAGTACCACTGACAGAGAGGGATATGGGGATAATGTGGGAAAAAGGCATTGAAGTGGATGATCAGCCACTATCATATTGAATGGCAGAGCAGGCTTGATGGGCTGAATGGCCTACTTCTGCTCCTATGTTCCTAAGCTGCTTAACTCATTCAGACTCGAGGCAGTTTAGTCAGGCTGCTTTCGGAGCGTTTGGAATTTTTGCTGGTACACCTGTGGTACTATCTCATATGCGCCCAAGATAGAATTTTTAGTTATCGCATAATCTGATGAACTTTCATCTGACAACAATGAATAAACCTCATGGGCTTTTCCTGTTACTTTGTTTTGTAAAAACAGTATCTAGTTCTCTGCCAGCCATTTCAGCTGCTTTGCAAGCTTTTCAAAAGTGATGAAAAATTCTGCCACATCCTCCTCATTCAACTTTAGAATGAACTGGGTGAACTTTAAGAGCTCAGCACATTGTCCTGGGCGAGGGGCAGCTCCCTCACTAGCTGTGTCTTCACTCGGTGTACTGGGTCTTCCTCCAGTTGTTTGAGCCGCCTTAACTCCCTTTCCTCCTTCTCCTTCTGGAACACTCTTATTTTTTCCCTTTCTTGACACTCACTCTGCTCTTTCTTGCTCTCTCTGGAATTCTAATTCTAGTCTATTCGGTTCTAGTTTTACCTTAGCGAACAATACCCAACCTGTTAGTGATCTAAACCTGTTTGAGTATTCAGCTTCAAGTGAAAAATGGTTGGCCACAAGTCTTAGGAATTCGGGTTTCCTAGCTTTTGGACAGAGAGTAATCCCTAACTGTCCAGCTACATTACTCAACTTTTCAACAGAGAGAGCTTTTAACATGTCCCGAGTTACTTCACTCTGTATGTAACTCTTTTTTGCCAATGTAACTCCTTTATTCACAAAGGGAGGGAGACAGAAACTACAGGCCAGTTCGCTTCACATCTCTCTTGCGGGAAATGTGAGACGTAATTATTAAAAACGTACTCGCAGACAGTTAGAAAAAAATCAAAGTAATCAGGCAGAGTCAGCATGGTCTTCCGAAAGGGGAATCATGTTCGATCAATTTGTTGGAGTTCTTCGAAGTAGTAACATGTGCTGTAGAGAAAGGGGAACCAGTGGATGTACTGTACTTAGATTTCCAGAAAGCATTTGATCAGGTGCCAGATCAAAGGTTAATGTGGAAATTAAAAGCTTATAGTGTAGGGGGTAACACACTGGCGTTGATAGAGGATTGAACAAGAACAAAGAACAAGGAACAGTACAGCAAAGGAACAGGCCATTCGGCCCTCCAAGCCTGCGCCGATCTTGATGCCTGCCGAAACTAACACCTTCTGCACTTACGGGGCCCATATCCCTCTATTCCCTTCCGAGTCATATATTTGTCAAGATGTCTCTTAATCATCGCTATCGTATCTGCTTCCGCCACCTCAACCGGCAGCAAGTTCCAGGCACTCACCACCCTCTGTGTAAAAAACTTACCTCGCACATCCACTCTAAACTTTGCCCCTCGCACTTTAAACCTATGTCCCTGAGTAACTGACTCTTTCACCCTGGGAAAAAGCTTCTGACTATCCACTCTGTCCATGCCGCTCATAACTTTGTAAACCTCTATCATGTCGCCCCTCCACCTCCGTTGTTCCAGTGAAAACAATCCGAGTTTTTTCAACCTCTCCTCATAGCTAATGCCCTTCAGACCAGGCAACATCCTGGTAGACCTTCTCTGTACCCTGTCCAAAGCCTCCACGTCCTTCGGGTAGTGTGGCGACCAGAATTGCACACACTTTTCTAAGTGTGGCCTAACTAACGTTCTGTACAGCTGAAACATGACTTGCCAATTTTTATACTCTATGCCCCGACCGATGAAGGCAAGCATGCCGTATGCCTTCTTGAGTAGCTTATCCACCTGCGTTGCCACTTTCAGTGACCAGTCGACCTGTACGCCCAGATCTATCTGCCTATCAATACTCCTAAGGGTTCTGCCATTTGCTGAATACCTCCCACCTGCATTAGACCTTCCAAAATGCATTACCTCACATTTGTTTGGATTTCTACTTCAACGCCAGGAGCATCCGGAATAAGGTGGGTGAGCTTGCAGCATGGGTTGGTACCTGGGATCCTGATGTTGTGGCCATTTCGGAGACATGGGTAGAGCAGGGGCAGGAATGGATGTTGCAGGTTCCGGGATTTAGATGTTTCAGAAAGAACAGAGAAGAGGGTAAAAGAGGGGGGGGTGTGGCATTGTTAATCAAGGAAAGTATTACAGCGGCAGAAAGGACGTTTGAGGACTCGTCTACTGAGGTAGTATGGGCCGAGGTTAGAAACAGGAGAGGAGAGGTCACCCTGTTGGGCGTTTTCTATAGACCTCCGAATAGTTCCAGAGATGTAGAGGAAAGGATAGCGAAGATGATTCTCGACAGGAGCGAGAGTAACAGGGTAGTGGTTCTGGGGGACTTTAACTTTCCAAATATTGACTGGAAATACTATAGTTCGAGTACTTTAGATGGGTCAGTTTTTGTCCAGTGTGTGCAGGAGGGTTTTCTGACACAGTATGTGGACAGGCCAACCAGGGGCGATGCCACATTGGATTTGGTACTGGGTAATGAACCCGGCCAGGTGTTCGATTTAGATGTAGGTGAGCACTTTGGCGATAGTGATCACAATTCGGTTAGGTTTACCTTAGCGATGGGCAGGGACAGGTATATACCGCAGGGCAAGAATTATAGATTAGATTAGATTAGAGATACAGCACTGAAACAGGCCCTTCGGCCCACCGAGTCTGTGCCGACCATCAACCACCCATTTATACTAATCCTACACTAATCCCATATTCTTACCAAACATCCCCACCTGTCCCTATATTTCCCTACCACCTACCTATACTAGTGACAATTTCTAATGGCCAATTTACCTATCAACCTGCAAGTCTTTTGGCTTGTGGGAGGAAACCGGAGCACCCGGAGAAAACCCACGCAGACACAGGGAGAACTTGCAAACTCCACACAGGCAGTACCCAGAATCGAACCCGGGTCCCTGGAGCTGTGAGGCTGCAGTGCTAACCACTGCGCCACTGTGCCGCCCAGCTGGGGGAAAGGAAATTATGACGCGATTAGGCAAGATTTAGGATGTGTAGGATGGGGAAGGAAACTGCAGGGGATGGGCACAAACGAAATGTGGAGCTTATTCAAGGAGCAGCTAATGCGTGTCCTTGATAAGTATGTACCTGTCAGGCAGGGAGGAAGTTGTCGAGCAAGGGAGCCGTGGTTTACTCAAGAAGTTGAAGCGCTTGTCAAGAGGAAGAGGGCGGCTTATGTTAGGATGAGACATGAAGGCTCAGTTAGGGCGCTTGAGAGTTACAAGCTAGCCAGGAAGGATCTAAAGGGAGGGCTAAGAAGAGCAAGGAGAGGACACGAGAAGTCATTGGCGGATAGGATCAAAGAAAACCCTAAGGCTTTCTATAGGTATATCAGGAATAAACGAATGATAAGAGTTAGAACAGGGCCAATCAAGGATAGTAGTGGGAAGTTGTGTGCGGAATCAGAGGAGATAGGGGAAGCGTTAAATGAATATTTTTCGTCAGTATTTACAGTAGAGAAAGAAAATGTTGCCGAGGAGATTACTGAGATGCAGCCTACTAGGCTAGATGGGATTGAGGTTCACAAGGAGGAGGTGTTAGCAATTTTGGAAAGAGTGAAAATAGATAAGTCCCCTGGGCCAGATGGGATTTATCCTAGGATTCTCTGGGAAGCCAGGGAGGAGATTGCAGAGCCGTTGTTGTTGATCTTTAAGTCGTCATTGTCGACAGGAGTAGTGCCGGAGGACTGGAGGATAGCAAATGTTGTCCCCTTGTTCAAGAAGGGGAGTAGAGACAGCCCTGGTAATTATAGACCTGTGAGCCTTACTTCGGTTGTGGGTAAAATGTTGGAAAAGGTTATAAGAGACAGGATTTATAATCATCTTGAAAAGAATAAGTTCATTTGCGATAGTCAGCACGGTTTTGTGAAAGGTAGGTCGTGCCTCACAAACCTTATTGAGTTTTTCGAGAAGGTGACCAAACAGGTGGATGAGGGTAAAGCCGTGGATGTGGTGTATATGGATTTCAGTAAGGCGTTTGATAAGGTTCCCCACGGTAGGCTATTGCAGAAAATACGCAAGTATGGGGTTGAAGGTGATTTAGAGCTTTGGATCAGAAATTGGCTAGCTGAAAGAAGACAGAGGGTGGTGGTTGATGGCAAATGTTCATCCTGGAGTTCAGTTACTAGTGGTGTACCGCAAGGTTCTGTTTTGGGGCCACTGCTGTTTGTCATTTTTATAAACGACCTGGATGAGGGTGTAGAAGGGTGGGTTAGTAAATCTGCGGATGACACGAAGGTCGGTGGAGTTGTGGATATTGTCGAAGGGTGTTGCAGGGTACAGAGGGACATAGATAGGCTGCAGAGCTGGGCTGAGAGATGGCAAATGGAGTTTAATGCGGAGAAGTGTGAGGTGATTCACTTTGGAAGGAGTAACAGCAATGCAGAGTACTGGGCTAATGGGAAGATTCTTGGTAGTGTAGATGAGCAGAGAGATCTTGGTATCCAGGTACATAAATCCCTGAAAGTTGCTACCCAGGTTAATAGGGCTGTTAAGAAGGCATATGGTGTGTTAGACTTTATTAGTAGGGGGATCGAGTTTCAGAGCCACGGGGTCATGATGCAGCTGTACAAAACTCTGGTGAGGCCGCACCTGGAGTATTGCGTGCAGTTCTGGTCACCGCATTATAGGAAGGATGTCGAAGCTTTGGAAAGGGTGCAGAGGAGATTTACTAGGATGTTGCCTGGTATGGAAGGAAGGTCTTACGAGGAAAGGCTGAGGGACTTGGGGTTGTTTTCGTTGGAGAGAAGGAGGAGGAGAGGTGACTTAATAGAGACATACAAGATAATCAAAGGGTTAGATAGGGTGGATAGTGAGAGTCTTTTTCCTCGGATGAGGATGGCAAACACGAGGGGACATAGCTTTAAGTTGAGGGGTGAAAGATATAGGACAGATGTCAGAGGTAGTTTCTTTACGCAGAGAGTAGTAGGGGCGTGGAACGCCCTGCCTGCAACAGTAGTAGACTCGCCAACTTTAAGGGCATTTAAGTGGTCATTGGATAGACATATGGATGTAAATGGAATAGTGTAGGTCAGATGATCGGCGCAACATCGAGGGCCGAAGGGCCTGTACTGCGCTGTAATATTCTAATTCTAATTCTAATTCTAAACTCCATGTACCATTTCTCTGCCCAAGTCTCCAACCGATCTATATCCTGCTGTATCCTCTGACAATCCTCATCATTATCTGCAACTCCACCAACATTTGTGTCATCTACAAACTTACTAATCAGACCAGCTACATTTTCCTCCAAATCATTTATATATACTACCAACAGCAAATGTCCCAGCACTGATCCCTACGCAACACCACTTGTCACATCCCTCCATTCAAAAAAACACCCATCCACCGATACCCTCTGTCTTCTGTGACTAAGCCAGTTCTGTATCCATCTTGCCAGCTCACCTCTGATCCCGTGTGACATCACCTTCTGCACCAGTCTGCCATGCGGGACCTTGTCAAAGGCTTTACTAAAGTCCATATTGATAACATCCACCGCCCTTCCCTCATCAATCATCTTCGTCATTTTCTCAAAAAACTCAATCAAATTAGTAAGACACGACCTCCCCTTCACTAAACCATGCTGTTTCTCGCTAATAAGTCCGTTTGTTACCAAATAGGAGTAAATCCCGCCCCAAAGAATCCTCTCTAATAGTTTCCCTACCACTGACTTAACGCTCCCAGGCCTATAATTTCCTGGATTATCCTTACCCCTCTTCTTAAACAAAGGAACAGCATTGACTATTCTTCAGCCCTTTGGGACCTCCCCTGTTGCCAGTGAGGATGCAAAGATTTCTGTCAAGGCTCCAGCAATTTCTTCCCTTGCCTCCCTCAGTATTCTAGGGTAGATCCCATCATGCCCTGGGGACATATCTACCTTAATACTTTGCAAGACACCCAACACCTCCTCCTTTTTGATAATGAGATGACTGAGACTATCTGCACGCCCTTCCCTCGGCTTATCACCCACTCCTTCTCCTTGGTGAATACTGATGCAAAGTACTCATTTCGAACCTCACCCACTTCCTCTGGCTTCAAGCATAGATTCCCATCGCTGTCATTGAGTTGGCCAACCCTTTCCCTGGTTACCCTCTTGCTCATTATATATGTATAAAAAGCCTTGGGATTTTCCTTAATCCTGTTCGCCAATTACTTTTCATGACCCCTTTTAGCCCTCCTAACTCCTTGCTTAATCTCCTTCCTACTATCCTTATATTCCTCAAGTGCTTCAGCTGTTCCTTGCCTTCCAGCCCTTACAAATGCTTCCTTTTTCTTTTTGACTAGGCTCACAATATCCCGTGTTATCCAAGCTTCCCAAAACTTGCCAAACTTGTCTTTCTTCCTTACAGGAACATGCTGGTCCTGGATTCTAATCAACTGACGTTTGAAAGACTCCCGCATGTCAGATGTTGATTTACCCTCAAACAGCCGCCCCCAATTTAAATTCTTCAGTTCCTGCCTAATATTGTTATAATTAGCCTTCCCCCAATTTAGCACCTTCACCCGAGGACTACTCTTATCCTTATCCACATGTACCTTAAAACTTATGGAATTATGGCCACTGCTCCCGAAATGATCCCCCACTGAAATCTCGACCACCTGGCCGGGCTCATTCCCCAATCCCAGGTCCAGAATGGCCCCATCCCTGGTTGGACTATCCACATACCGTTTCAAGAAGCCTTCCTGGATGCTCCTCACAAATTCTGCCCCATCCAAGCCCAGAGCACTAAGTGAGTCCCAGTCAATATTGGGGAAGTTAAACTCACCCACCACGACAACCCTGTTACCATTACATCTTTCAAAAATCTGTCCACATATCTGCTTCTCTACCTCCCGCTGGCTGTTGGGAGGCCTGTAGTAAACCCCCAACATCGTGACTGCACCCTTCCTATTCCTGAGCTCCACCCATATTGCCTCGCTGCATGACCTCTCTGAGGTGTCCTCCCACAGTACAGCTGTGATATTCTCCTTAACCAGTAATGCAGCTCCCCCACCCCTTTTACATCCCCCTCAATCCCTCCTGAAGCTTCTTAAGCCTGGTACATTTAGCTGCCAATCCTGCCCCACCCTTAACCAAGTCTCTGTAATAGCAACAACATCATATTTCCAAGTACTAGTCTAAACTCTAATTTCATCTGCCTTACCTGTTATACTTCTCGCGTTGAAACAAATGCACTTCACAGCACCAGTCCCGCTGTGCACAGACACATCTCCCTGCCTGCTCTTCCTCTAAGTCCGACAGGCCTTATTTACTATGTCCTCCTCATTTACTTCACTAGCTGTCCTACTGCTCTGGTTCCCACCTGCCTGCCACACTAGTTTAGACCCTCCCGAGTGACGCTAGCAAATCTTGCAGCCAGGATATTTGTGCCCCTCGAGTTTAGATGCAACCCGTCCTTCTTGTACAGGTCCCATCTGTCCCTGAAGAGAGCCCAATGGTGCAGATATCTGAAACCCTCCCTTCTACACCAGCTGCTCAGCCACGTGTTTAGCTGCACTATCTTCCTATTTGTAGCCTCACTGGCACGTGGCACAGGGAGTAATCCAGAGATTACAACCCGAGAGGTCCTGTTTTTTAACTTACTACCTAACTCCCTCAACTCCCACTGCAGGAACTCATCACTCTTCCTGCCTATGTCGTTGGTACCGATGTGTACCACAACCTCTGGCTGTTCACCCTCCCCCTTCAGAATGCCCCCTATCTGTTCAGATACATCCTTCACCCTGGCACCAGGGAGGAAACATACCATCCTGGAGTCTCATTCACGTCCACAGAAGCGCCTATCTGTGCCCCTGACTATTGAGTCCCCTATAACTATTGCTCTTCTGTGCTTTGTCCCTCCCTGCTGAACAACAGTGCCAGCCGTGGTGCCACTGCTCTGGCTGCTGCTGTTTTCGCCTGATAGGCCATCCCCCTCAACAGTATCCAAAACGGTATACCTGTTAGAGAGGGGGATAGCCACAGGGGAATCCTGCACTGACTGCCTGCCCCTGCTGACGGTCACCCATCTATCTGCCTGCACCTTGGGTGTAACCAGTTCTCTAAAACTCCTGTCTATGACGCTTTCAGCCACCTGCATGCTCCTAACTGCATCCAGTTGCCGCTCCAACCGATCCATGCATCTGTGAGGAGCTGCAACTGGGTACACTTCCTGCAGATGTAGTCGCCCGGAACGCTGGAAGCATCACGGACTTCCCACATCTCACAGGTGAAGCACTTCACCCGTCTAACTGACATTTCTATCACTAATTAGTTAATTGAAGTAAAATAAATAAATACTTATTAAATCCTTACTAAATTATGATACACTTCACTATGTGGTCCCTGGTGCTAGATTTCTGCAATAAATATTAAATGCTGTCTAAATACAGTAATCTCTTCCATCTGGTTTAGTTACTCTACTTATTAATGAGTTAATTAGTGTTTTACTCAATTTTTATTAGTTTTATTTTCAAATTCGGTGCAGATTCCCTACCAGCCAATCAGGTCACAGCTTTCCTGTGACTTCACTTTTTCAGTTTTTTATTCCCACCCGAGCGAACGTACTCTGTGAATCCACCACTCTGGAACTCCGCCCTCCGAGTCTGCTCCGCGAATCCCCGAGATAAGTTTTTTTATATACTTACTGCTCCAGAACTCCGCCCTCCGAGTCCTGCTAGCAAACAGGAAACAACGTAGGCAAATATGGGTCATTTTCTGGTTGGCAAGATGTAACGAGTGGTGTGCCACAGGGATCTGTGCTGGGGTCTCAACTTTTTACAATTTATATAAATGACTTGGATGAAGGGACCGAAGGTATGGTTTCTAAATTTGCTGATGACACAAAGATAGATAGGGAAGTAAGTTGTGAAGAGGACAGAAGGAGGCTACAAAGGAATATAGATAGGTTAAGTGGGTGGGCAAATGGAGTACAATGTGGGAAAGTGGGAAATTGTTCATTTTGACAGAAAGAGTGAAAAGAAGCATATTATCTAAATGGAGAGAGATTGCAGAGCTCTGAGATGCAGAGGGATCTGGGTGTCCCAGTGCACGAATCGCGCAAGGCTAGTATGCAGGTACAGCAATTCCTTCGGAAAGCTAATGCAATGTTGTTGATTGTGAGGGGAACTGAATACAAAAGTCAGGAGATTAAGCTTCAGCTATACAGGGCATTGGTGAGATCACAACTGGAGGACTGTGTACAATATTGGTCACCTTATGTAAGGAAAGATGCAAATGCATTGGAATCAGTTCAGGAAAGGTTTACTAGACTAATACCTGAAATGGGTGGATTGTCTTATGAAGAGAGAATGGGCAGGCTAGGCTTGTATCCGCTGCAGTATAGAAGAGTATGAGGCAACTTGATTGAAACATTTATGATCCTGAGGGATCTTGACAGGGTGGATGTGGAAAGGATGTTTCCTCTTATGAGAGAATCTAGAATTCGGGGTTACTATTTAACAATAAGGGGTCGCCCTTTTAAAACAGGAAAGAGGAGAATTGTTTTCTCTCAGAGGGTCGTGGGTCTTTGGAACTCTCTTCCTCAAAAGGAAGTGGAAGCAGGGTCTTTCAATATTTTTTAAGGCAGAGGTAGATAGATTCTTGATAAGAAAGGGGTGAAAGGATATCGGGGTAAGTGGGATTGTGGAGTCGAGTTTGCAGTCAGATTAGCCCTGATCTTATTGAATGGCAGAGAAGGCTCGAGGGGCCGAGTGGCCTACTCCTGCTCTTAATTCGTATGTTCATATGTTCGTGTGCTCTGGATTCAGAAGGTACTGGCTTCGAATGTGGACATTTTAGTGTTCCAGCAGTACAAACCACAATAAAATCTGCAATGAAATGATTTCTTTTTCTCAGAGTCAATTGTTTTTACCACTTCTCTGGCCACAGGAGAGGTGCCAGAGGACTGGCGAATAGTGAATGTGTTACCATTATTCAAGAAGCAGGGATAAATCATGTAATTACAGGCCAGTGAGTCTAACATTATTGGTAGGGAAACTACTGGAGAAAAAATCTGACAGACAGGATTAATCTCCACATGAAGATGTAGGGATTAATCAGGGATAGTCAGGCTTTGTCAGAGGGAGATCATATCTCAAAATTTGACTGAATCTTTCAAGCAGGTGAATAGATGCGTAGATGAGGATTTTTGATAAGGTCCCGCATGGGACTAGGGTTAAGAAGTACTTAAGAAGTCCCAGAGTACTTAAGGAAGTGGCCCTAGAAATAGTGGATGCATTGGTGGTCATCTTTCAAGATTCTATAGACTCTGAAGCAGTTCCTACAGATTGGAGGATAGATAATGTAACCCCACTATTTTAAAAAGGCAGGCAGAGAGAAAACATGGAATTATATACCAGGCAGCCTGACGTTGGAAGTGGGGAAAATTCTATAGCACATTCTCAAAGGTCTTATAGCACAGCACTTTCAGAACAGTGGTAGAATCGGACAGAGGCAGCACGGATTTACGAAAGGGAAATCATGCTTGACATATTTACTAGAATTCTTCGAGGATATAACTAGTAGAGTTGATGAGAGGGAGCCAGTGGATATGGTTTATTTGGACGTTCAGAAGGCTTTCGACAAAGTCCCACATAAGAGTGCAGCGTCTAAAATTAAAGCACATGGGATTGGAGGTAGTGTATTGCGATGGATAGAAAATTGGTTGTCAGACAGGAAACAAAGAGTAGGAATAAACGGGTCTCTTTCTGAATGACAGGCAGTGACTAGTTGGGCACTGCAGGGATTGGAGCTGGGAAGCTGGCTATTTACAATATATATTGATGATTTAGATGAGGGAACTAAATGTAATATGTACAAATTTGCAGATGACACACAACTAAGTGGGAGGATGAGTTGTGAGCAGGATGCAGAGTGGCTTCAGGGTGATTTGGAAAAGCTGAGTGAGTGGGCAAATGCATGGAAGATGCAGTATAATATGGATAAATGTGAGGTTATCCACTTCGGTAACAAAAACAGGAAAACAGATTATTATCTGAACGGCTATAAACTGAGAGAGGGGAATATGGAACGGCTATAAACTGAGAGAGGGGAATATGGAACGAGACCTCGGTGTTCCCGTACATCAGTCGCTGAAGGAGAGCGTTTAGGTGCAACGGGCGGTAAAAAAGGCAAATGGTATGTTGGCCTTCATAGCGAGAGGGTTCGAGTACAGAAGCAGGGATGTCTTGCTGCAATTCTACAGAGCCTCGGTGAGGCCACACCTGGAATATTGTGTGAAATGTTGTTCTCCTTGTCTGAGGAAGGATGTTCTTGCTATCGACGGAGTGCAGCGGAGGTTTACCAGACTGATCCCTGGGATGGGGAGACTGACGTCTGAGAAGAGATTGAGTCAGTTAGGATTTAACAAGAGTTCAGAAGAGTGAGGGGGAATCTCATAGAAACCGATAAAATTCGAAAAGGACTTAAAAGGGGAGATGCAAGACGGATGCTCCCGATGGTGGGGGAGTCCAGAACCAGGGATCATAGACTAAGGATACGGGGTTATCCTTTCAGGACTGAGATGAGGAGTCATGTCATCACCCAGAGAGTGGTGAGCCAGTGGAATTCGCTATCACAGAAAGCGGTTGAGGCCAAAACATTGTATGTTTTCAAGAAGGAGTCAGATATAGCTTTTGGGTTGAAAAGGATCAAAGGATGTGGGGGTGGGGGTTGGGGAGAGGCGGGAACAGGTGACTGAGTTGGATGATGAGCCATGATCTTAATGAATGGCGGAGCAGGCTCGAAATGCCGAATTGCCTGTTCCTGCTCCTATTTTCTATGTTTCTAAGGTAGGGGCCCATGGGATCCAGCTCAATTTGGCAAATTGGATCCAAAATTGGCTTATTAGCATGAGGCAGAGGGTAATGGTCAAGGGTAGTTTTTGTGATTGGAAGCCTGTGACCAGTGGTGTACCACAGGGATCGGTGTTGGGACCATTCCTGTTTGTAGTGTACATCTATAATTTAGACGTGAATGTAGAAGGTATGATTGGTAAGTTCACAGATGACACAAAAATTGGTGGTGTCATAAATAGTGAGGAGGAAAGCCTTAGATTACAGGACGATATAGATGGGGTGGTAAGATGGGCAGACAAGCGGCAAATGGAATTTAATCCTGAGAAATGTGACGTGATGCATTTTAGGAGGACTACCAAGGCAAGGGAATATACAATGGATGGTCGCACGCTGGGAAGTACAGAATGTCAAATGGATATTGGTGGACTTGTCCAGAGGTCACCGAAGGCAGCAGCACAGGTGGTTTGGAAGGCATATGAAATGTTTGCCATTATTAGCTGAGGCATAGAATATAAGAGTGGGGTGGTTATGATGGAGCTGTATAAAACGCTAGTCAGGCCACAGCTGGAATACTGTGTATAGTTCTGGGCACCACACGATAAGAAGGATGTGATTGCACTGGAGAGGGTGCAGAGGAGATTCTCCAGGATGTTGCATGTGCTGCAGTATTTCAGCTATGAAGAGAGACAGGATAGGCTCGGGTTGTTTTCCTTAGAGCAGAGAAGGCTGAGGGGGTGGGGGGGTGGCGGTGGGGGGACGTGATTGAGGTATACAAAATTATGAGGGACATTGATAGGGTAGATAGGAAGAAACGTTTTTCAAATAGCGGCGGTGTCAGTAACCCGGAGAGTTGATTGAAGGTAAGGGTCACGAGGTTTAGAGGGGATTTGAGGAAAAGGAAATCACCCAGAGGGTGGTTGGAATCTGGAATAGACTGTCGGAAGGGGTGGTCGATGCAGGAGCACTCACAAAATTGAATAAGTATTTAGATGAGCACTTGAAACGCCATAGATTACAATGTTATGGGCGAAGTGATGGAAAATGGGATTAGAATGGATAGGCTTGATAACCGACACAGACACAGTGGGCCAAAGGGGCTGTTTCTGTGCTGTTTAACTCGGTGACTCTGACACTTCCAATTTCTCGTTTGTCGTTGGGTTACGATCTCTAGAACCTCCACATTTCTGTTACAGCCATTTGAGACTTATATCCACCGAAATTTACAAGTGTCAGAGGCGAATTGATTGAAACATATATGATCCTGAGGGGTCTTGACAGGGTGGATGTGTAAAGGATGTTTCCCGTTCTGGGAGTATCTAGAAATCAGGGTCACTATTTAAAAATAATGGGTCGCCCATTTAAAATAGAGTTGAGGAGAATATTTTGAGTCTTTGGAATTCTCTTCCTCAAAAGGCAGTGAAAGCAGAGTCTTTAAATATTTGTAAGGCAGAGGTAGATAGATTCTTGATAAGCAAGGGATTGAAAGGTTATCGGGGATAGGTGGGAATGTGGAGTCGAGGTTACAATCAGATTAGTCATGATCTTATTGAATACCTGAGTGTCCTACTCATGCTCCTAATTCGTATGTTCATATATTCGTATACTCTGGCTTCAGAAGGTACTGTCTTCGAATGTGGACATTTTGGTGCTCTAGCAGTGAAAACCACAATAAAATCTGCATTGAAATTTAAAATTTTTATTCTCAGGATTAATTATTTTTACCACTACTAATTTCTCGTTTGTCATTGCGTTACAATCCCTGGAACCTCCACATTTCTGATATAGCCAGGTGAGGAGTGGTCACAGGCGCTCTTCTTGTCCTATCTTTTATTTGATCACAACTAGGTTTATTCCATTTTAGCAGTGGACATGCTGACCATCTCAGTGCGTTTTTTACCTTTTACCTTTATTGTGATCGTGAAAGAACCAATCAGACAGGTTTTCTCGTGTTTAAACAAGAGGTGAGTTTATTATACTTAACAATCTAAACTGGATCTGAATAAATTCGTAAAAATAAACGCTACACATTCACGCACCCACTCGCACGAGAATCTCACACAAATAAATTACAGAGTGACAAATAAATTTGTGTTGGATAGAGTCCAGAATTAATAAATAAAAGTTCTGTGTGGTTGGATAATTCTGTGGTCTGTATTTTTCCCACCCTTAGTTATGAGTTTCATATCATCTGCAAGAGTTGAAATTGTTTTATTTTTACATAAACGTCTCTTTCATTTATATATCTATCGATTTGTCAGGAGCTGCACTGTTTCCAAAATGCGACCTCTGAGAATCAGCCCTTTATACTCCCCCTCCCCCAGTCTGAACAGTGTCTATTCACCACTTCTCTCTGCTTTCTGTCCCTGAGTCAGTGTCATATCCACACTATCACTGTCACATTAATCCAAATGTTCCACTTTTCATAACAAGTGTATGAAATGTCATTTGATCACCAGCCTTTTGAAAGTTCACATACATAACACGAAATACGCTATCCTCATCAACACTCACAGTTAAGTCATCAATGAACTTGATCAAGATTATCAGACGCGATTTTGCATTCACCTATTGTGCTGGTTGTCATTTATTATCCCATGTTATCCAAGAAAGATATATTTTTGTACTCGGTTACGGCCTCTGGAAATTTCCAACCATCGACTTTAGAGGGACTGGTCAGAGGTTGATCTAATGTCTCCTTTTGTAAACAGGGTGTAACATTTACAACCCTCCAGTCCTTTGATAACACTTTCATATCCATGCAGGATTGGATGCTTCTGGCCATTGCCTCTGCTATTTCTACCATTCCTTCCCTCAATAACCCTCATATATCCCATGTAGAGCTCTCTTCATGCCATCATACATTCCTCTGATGTTTCCGGTGTCTGAGGCCAGCTGAATATGGCTGCATAGGTGTTGCCAGTAGTCGTTTGCGCAACGCCTAGCTGTTCTTTGTGCAGTACTTCTGGCTGCTTTAAGTGCTGCGGATGTTAAATCGCTGGGGGCTTTCTTGTAGTTCAAAAGTGCAATGCGCTTAGCGGCTATGACAGGTTCCAGCTCTTCATTATGAGATTGAAACCAGTCTGCATTTCTCTTCGCACTTTTGCCGTAGGTGGTCAAAGCTGACTCATAGATGGCGTCTCTGATGTGGGCCCACTTGGTCTCAGCATCCCCTGTGGGAGTGTTTTGAAGGGCTGTTACAAGTGAATTTAGAAATTTTTGTAACAGCTGTGGGTGAGAAATTCTGCTCGTGTTGATGCGCGGGTGGCCCTTCTGCTTGGAATGATGCAACTTCTTTGGTCTGAGTCTAACCTTGCTGCACACCAGGGAGTGGTCGGTGTCGCAGTCCGCACTGTGGAAGCTGCGTGTGATTTGAACACTGTTTAAGGCGGCTCGCCTTGTGACAATGAGGTCTAGCTGGTGCCAACGACGTGATCTTGGGTGCCTCCATGAAACCTGGTGACAGGGTTTAGTGTGAAAGAACGAGTTGGTGATGCAGAGGTTATGATAGGTACACAACTCAAGCAGTCTCTGCCCGTTCTCATTCATCCTTCCAACGCCATAGCGCCCAAGGCAGGAGGGCCATGAGTCATGGTCGGCCCCAACCCTGGCATTAAAGTCCCCCAGCAGGAATAGGTGTTCGGTGTTGGGGATGCTGCTAATGATGTTATGGAGTTGTTCATAGAACTGGTCTTTAGCTTCAGGTGCGGAACAGAGTGTTGGAGCATAGATGCTGAGTAGGTGTACTGGACCAGAGGTGGTGAGCAGTCGGATGGACAGTATGCGTTCCGAGCCATTTGAGGGAGGCTCTATCATGCTGAGCAAGGAGTTTCTGATGGCGAAGCCCACTCCATGCTGTCTTGGTTCTTCAGGATCCCTGCCCTGCCAGAAGAAGGTGTAGTCTTGCTCTGCTAGAGAGCCACTCGCGGGGAGGCGAGTCTCCTGAAGTGCTGCAATGTCCACATTGAGTCTACTGAGCTCGTTGTTAATGATTGCGGTCTTCCGAGAATCGTTGATTTGTGTAAGGTCTTCCGACAGGCCAGGACACATAGTTCTGACGTTCCAGCTTGCAAAGCGAAGGGCTGGTACCTTCTTTCCTTTTTTCATGTTGTTTGGTGCGGTGTATCAGTCCACCTTTCGGGCAATGACCCTGAGCTCCAAGCTCTTGGGCCAACCATCAAGAAGATCACCCCCCTCAAATCTAAATCGGGGGACATAATCACTGACCAACGCAAACAGATGGACCGCTGGGTTGAGCACTACCTAGAACTGTACTCCAGGGAGAATGCTGTCACTGAGACTGCCCTCAATGCAGCCCAGCCTCTACCAGTCATGGATGAGCTGGACATACAGCCAACCAAATCGGAACTCAGTGATGCCATTGATTCCCTAGCCAGCGGAAAAGCCCCTGGGAAGGACAGCATTACCCCTGAAATAATCAAGAGTGCCAAGCCTGCTATACTCTCAGCACTACATGAACTGCTATGCCTGTGCTGGGACGAGGGAGCAGTACCCCAGGACATGCGCGATGCCAACATCATCACCCTCTATAAAAACAAAGGTGACCGCGGTGACTGCAACAACTACCGTGGAATCTCCCTGCTCAGCATAGTGGGGAAAGTCTTTGCTCGAGTCGCTCTGAACAGGCTCCAGAAGCTGGCCGAGCGCGTCTACCCTGAGGCACAGTGTGGCTTTCGTGCAGAGAGATCGACTATTGACATGCTGTTCTCCCTTCGTCAGATACAGGAGAAATGCCGTGAACAACAGATGCCCCTCTACATTGCTTTCATTGATCTCACCAAAGCCTTTGACCTCGTCAGCAGACGTGGTCTCTTCAGACTACTAGAAAAGATCGGATGTCCACCAAAGCTACTAAGTATCATCACCTCATTCCATGACAATATGAAAGGCACAATTCAACATGGTGGCTCCTCATCAGAGCCCTTTCCTATCCTGAGTGGTGTGAAACAGGGCTGTGTTCTCGCACCCACACTTTTTGGGATTTTCTTCTCCCTGCTGCTTTCACATGCGTTCAAATCCTCTGAAGAAGGAATTTTCCTCCACACAAGATCAGGGGGCAGGTTGTTCAACCTTGCCCGTCTAAGAGCGAAGTCCAAAGTACGGAAAGTCCTCATCAGAGAACTCCTCTTTGCTGACGATGCTGCTTTAACATCTCACACTGAAGAATGCCTGCAGAGTCTCATCGACAGGTTTGCGTCTGCCTGCAATGAATTTGGCCTAACCATCAGCCTCAAGAAAACGAACATCATGGGGCAGGATGTCAGAAATGCTCCATCCATCAATATTGGCGACCACGCTCTGGAAGTGGTTCAAGAGTTCACCTACCTAGGCTCAACTATCACCAGTAACCTGTCTCTAGATGCAGAAATCAACAAGCGCATGGGTAAGGCTTCCACTGCTATGTTCAGACTGGCCAAGAGAGTGTGGGAAAATGGCGCACTGACACGGAACACAAAAGTCCGAGTGTATCAGGCCTGTGTCCTCAGTACCTTGCTCTACGGCAGCGAGGCCTGGACAACGTATGCCAGCCAAGAGCGACGTCTCAATTCATTCCATCTTCGCTGCCTTCGGAGAATACTTGGCATCAGGTGGCAGGACTATATCTCCAACACAGAAGTCCTTGAAGTGGCCAACATCCCCAGCTTATAGACACTACTGAGTCAGCGGCGCTTGAGATGGCTTGGCCATGTGAGCCGCATGGAAGATGGCAGGATCCCCAAAGAAACATTGTACAGCGAGCTCGCCACTGGTATCAGACCCACCGGCCGTCCATGTCTCCGTTATAAAGACGTCTGCAAACGCGACATGAAATCGTGTGACATTGATCACAAGTCGTGGGAGTCAGTTGCCAGCATTCGCCAGAGCTGGCGGGCAGCCATAAAGACAGGGCTAAATTGTGGCGAGTCAAAGAGACTTAGTAGTTGGCAGGAAAAAAGACAGAGGCGCAAGGGGAGAGCCAACTGTGCAACAGCCCCAACAAACAAATTTCTCTGCAGCACCTGTGGAAGAGCCTGTCACTCCAGAATTGGCCTTTATAGCCACTCCAGGCGCTGCTTCACAAACCACTGACCACCTCCAGGCGCGTATCCATTGTCTCTCGAGATAAGGAGGCCCAAAAGAAAAAAAAAAAGAATCCCATGTAGACCGGGTCCAATTTATTGTGGTACTAAAACGCATGGTTTTGTGAAGGGGAGGTCGTGTCATACTAATTTGATTGAGTTTTTTGAGGAAGTGACGAAGATGATTGATGAAGGAAGGGCAGTGGATGTTGTATATACGGACTTTTGTAAAGCCTTTGACAAGGTCCCGCATGGCAGACTGGTACAAAAGGTGAAGTCACACGGGATCAAATGTGAGCTAGCAAGATGGATACAGAACTGGCTCGGTCATAGAAGACAGAGGGTTTCAGTGGATGGGTGTTTTTCTGAATGGAGGGATGTGACTAGAGGTGCTCCGCAGGGATCAGTGCTGGGACCTTTTCTGTTTGTAGTATATATAAATGATTTGGAGGAAAATGTAGCTGATCTGATTAGTAAGTTTGCGGATGACACAAAGGTTTGTGGAGTTGCGGATAATGATGAGGATTGTCAGAGGATACAGCAGGATATAGATCGGTTGGAGACTTGGGCGAAGAAATGGTACATGGAGTTCAATCCAGACAAATGTGAGGTAATGCATTTTGGAAGGTCTAATGCAGGTGGGAGGTAGACAGCAAATGACAGAACCCTTAGGAGTATTGACAGGCAGAGAGATCCAGGGGTACAGGTCCACAGGTCACTGAAAGTGCCAACGCAGGTGGATAAGATAGTCAAACAGGCATACGGCATGCTTGCCTTCATCGGTCGGGGCATAGAGTATAAAAATTGGCAAGTCATGTTGCAGCTGTACAGAACCTTAGTTCGGCCACACTTAGAATATTGTCTGCAATTCTGGTCGCCACACTATCAGAAGAATGTGGAGGCTTTGGAGAAGGTACAGAGGAGGTTTACCAGGATGTTGCCCGGTGTGGAGGGCATGAGCTATGAGGAGAGGTTGGAAAAACTCGGATTGTTTTCACTGGAACGACGGAGGTGGAGGGGCAACATGATAGAGGTTCACTAAGTTATGAGCGGCATGGACAGAGTGGATAGTCAGAAGCTTTTCCCCCGGGTGGAAGAGTCAGTTACTAGGGGACATAGGTTTAAGGTGCGAGGGGCAAAGTTTAGAGGGGATGTGCGAGGCACGTTTTTTACACAGAGGGTGGTGAGTGCCTGAAACTTGCTGCCAGGGGAGGCAGTGGAGCAGATACGATAGCGACGTATGAGAGACACCTTGACTAATGCATGAATAGGAAGGGAATAGAGGGATAAGGGCCCAGAAGTGCAGAAGGTGTTAGTTTAGGCAGGCATCTAGAACGGCGCAGGCTTGGCAGGCCGAATGGCCTGTTCCTTTGCTGTACTGTTCTTTATTCTTTGTTCTTGTTCTTTGTCTTTGCAGCTTGGTCTGCACATGTCCACTGACCACCTGTATTAGTCACTTTCAGCTGAACATGCATTCAGCAGCACGAGGAACCCCCTCTAGTGTTATTTAAAAGGCCCAGGCATCCAATTTACAGGCGAGGGGCTTGTGACTTACATCTGCGATTATAAAGTTAGTAGAGGTGCTGTGGATGTTTTTCTGGAGGTTGTGTTGTGAGATGCTGCAGACATTTTGCAAGGAAAGAGGATTTGGTGGTCCAACTCTAAACGAGGTATGGGGACTGTAGTTACAGTGTCTCTGGCTCTCTAACGTGACCAACAAATGGAGCAGAGGTTGCTGAGAGGGGATGCTCTGTAACGAGGGAGGAGGAGGGGGCTCTGCCCTAACCACCCCGGGTTTTCCAAGAGCACTGTTTCTACCTATACCTAACCCAGGAGCGTTGTGTGTGTTGTCTCTGATTCAATAAGGAGGTGGTCACAGAGCTGTGTCACCTCCTGTAACATGACCTAAAGCCTCACACCAGGGTGAGGACGGAGCAGTCTGCGACGGTTAAGATCACAGTTTCATTGAACATCTATGGATCTGGATCTTTCCAGGCAGGAGCGGGTGACGTCTCCATTATCTCTCTTTAGGTTGTCCATTGATGTACCTATTGTGTGACAGAGGCCGGGTGAGGTGAATTATACTGTCTGCTCCCTCAGCAGAGAGAAGTAGGATGAGAGATCCCGTGGTTTTGTCAGGACAGCGGGATTCCTGATGGTGTAAGTGGCTCTGCGGGGCCCCCATATCAACGGGTAGAGGTACAGGAACTGGAAGAACTCTCACTCCATTAATGTACAGTTGGTGTGTGAGCATGCCCAGTACATCATGTTGGTGTATGTCCACTATCCTGGCAGCAGCCACCATACCTTCATTCTGATGTAGTCAGCCATTCCCAACGTCTTCAGGCCTTCAAGGAGAATCAGAATGTGGCTCCTCAGAGACAATTAGTACCCTCCGCCCCATATATGGCTCAAGATTCCACACCCCATACCCCACCTTCCAATTCCAGCCAGCAAGAACATGGTGGAACAGATCCACGGTGTGATGAAGCAATGTTTCCGATGTCTGAACCGCTCGGATAGAGCCCTCCAGTACTCACTGGAGCAGGTGTCCAAGTTCATGGTGTTCTGCTGCACCCTTCATATCATCACCATCATGAGGACACGGGCATTGGCACCAGGAATCCGGAAGTTTTAGTTTTAGTTTAGTTTAGAGTTTAGAGATACAGCACTGAAACAGGCCCTTCGGCCCACCGAGTCTGTGCCGACCATCAACCACCCATTTATACTAATCCTACACTAATCCCATATTCCTACCACATCCCCACCTATCCCTATATTTCCCTACCACCTACCTATACTAGGGACAATTTATAATGGCCAATTTACCTACCAACCTGCAAGTCTTTTGGCTTGTGGGAGGAAACCGGAGCACCCGGAGAAAACCCACGCAGACACAGGGAGAACTTGCAAACTCCACACAGGCAGTACCCAGAATTGAACCCGGGTCGCTGGAGCTGTGAGGCTGCGGTGCTAACCACTGCGCCACTGTGCCGCCCGATTACCTCAGGAAGAAGAGGAGGGGGAGGCAGGGAGGATATTTCCTGGATGCCTTCCAGCCAGTCTTGCCTAGTGCTTCTATACATTGCTACCCCAGTGGCTGCAGCATTTGTTATTCATCCATGTGATGTGGGCGTCGCTGCCTAGGCCAGTATTTGTTGGCCATTCCTAGTTACCCTTGAGAAGGTGGTGGTGAGCTGCCTTCTGAAGCGCTGCAATCCATGTGGGGTAGGTATACCCACAGTGCTGTTAGGAAGGGAGTTCCAGGAATTTGACCCAGCGACAGTGAAGTAACGGCGATATAGTTCCAAGTCAGGATGGTGTGCGACTTGGAGGGGAACGTGCAGCTGGTGGTGTTCCCATGCATTTGCTGCACTTGTCCTTCCAGGTGGTAGAGGTCGCGGATTTGGAAGGTGCTGTCTGAGGAGGCTTGATGAGTTGTTGCTGGACATAGTGTAGATTGTACACTGTGCTGTCACTCTGACTGGTGCTGGAGTCAAGGAGTCATTTATGGTACAGATTGAGACCATGTTGTCTCTCTGCAGAGTAATCCAGTCAGTCCCATTCCCCCATTCAATCCCCGTGTTTCAGCAAGTTTCTTTCCTTCAACTGTCCATCCGGTTTCTTCTGGAAATCATTGTTCGTCTCCACTTCCACCACCATTGTGGGTAGTGAGTTCCAGATCATTACCACTCGCTGTGTAAAACAAAAAAGTTCTTCCCCATATTCTCCCTGAATTTCTTGCCCAAACGTTCAATCTATGTCCCTAGTCCTTGTACTATTAGTTAATAGGGACAGTTTTCCTTGTCTAACTTATCTAAGCCTGTCATAATCTCATACACCTCGATAAAATCTCCACTCAATCTATTTTGTCCGAAGGCAAATAAAGGGACATTTTCAAAACTTACCTTGTAACTAAGCTCCGCTCCCCCATTCTGGTAAACCTCCTCTGTACCCTCTCAAAAACACTCACACCCTTCCCCACGTGTGGTGACCAGAACTGGACAATATATTCCAGTTGGAGCCTAACCAATGTTCTATAAATGTTAAGCATAACATCCCTGCTTTTTTCCTCAATGCCTCTGTTTTAAACCCAAATCCCATATGCTTTGCCGACCATTCTCAATATGTCCTGTTATCTTCACTGATCAATCCACCGGCAGGTTTCTCTGCTCCCGCACACTCTTTAGAACTGTGCTATTAGTCTATGTAACGTCTCACTATTCCTACTGCCAAAATGCATCACCTCACGCTCCTCTCTATTAAATTCCATCTGCCAGTCGACTGCCCAGTCCGCTTGCCTGTCTGTGGCCTGTTACAGGTGCTTCATATCATCCTGATTCTTTGCCCCTCCTCCAGATTTTGTGTCATCGGAAAATTTCGGGACTCCACTCATGGGACAATGGCCGTCCTGCTTTCCATCCCACCACAATTCGTCATCCCAAACCTTATGATCTTTTTTTTATCCTTCCATGAATTTGTGTGTCACTGTCAAGAATAGCATTTGCTGCCCATCTCGATTTGCCTTTGAACTGAGTGGCTTGCTAGGCCATTTCAGAGGGCAGTTAAAAGTCAACCACATTGCTGTGGGTCTGGAGTCACATGTCCACCAGACCAGGTAAGGACAGCAGATTTCCTTCCCTGAAGGACATTCGTGAAGCAGATGGTTTCATACTTTCCAATGATAACCCAAAACTGCCAGCTTCCCAGTCACAGCAGCTCCAGGAGACAGAGAGCGAGAGCAGCAGCACAGCACTGATGGTGAAGTCCCATCACTAGGTCTGATATTCACAGTCACCAGCTCAAATATTTACTTTGCGTGTACCTTCGAGGCTGGTGTAGAGCCTGAATCTGCACGTGGTGAGTCACAGTCTCATAGGATTGTTACAGCACTGTAGGAGGCCATTCGCCCCTTTATGTCCATGTTGCTTTAGAGATACAGCACTGAAACAGGCCCTTCTGCCCACCGAGTCTGTGCCGACCATCAACCACCCATTTATACTAATGCTACACTAATCCCATATTCCTACCACATCCCCACCTGTCCCTATATTTCCCTACCACCTACCTATACTAGTGGCAATTTATAATGGCCAATTTACCGACCAAACTGCAAGTCTTTTGGCTTGTGGGAGGAAACCGGAGCACCCGGAGAAAACCCACGCAGACACAGGGAGAACTTGCTAACTCCACACAGGCAGTACCCAGAATTGAACCCGGATCGCTGGAGCTGTGAGGCTGCAGTGCTAACCACTGCACCACCGTGCTGCCCATCTCTGTGAAAGTCACTCAGCTTGTCCCATTGCCCCTGCCTTTTTCCAAAGACCTGCATTTTTTTTATCTTCAGATAATTATCCAATTACCTTTTGAAAATTACGTTTGAATTTGCCTCCACCGCACTCTCAGGCAGGTCATTCCAGATTCTAACCACTCACTGTGTTTATCCTCATGTCACCTTTAGTTCTTCTACCAATCACCTTAAATCAGTGTCCTCTGGTCTTGATCCATCCGCCAATGGCCACAGTTTCTCCCTATCCACCCATTCCAGATCCCTTATAACTTTGAACACTTCTGTCAAATCTCCTCTTCACTTTTTCTTCAAGCATAACAGCCCCAGCATCCCCAATCTATCCATACAACAGAATTTCTCATTCCTGAATCCATTCCCATAAATCTTTGCTGCACTCTCTCTAATGCCTTCACAACCTTCCTGAACTGTGATGCCCAGGACTGGACACAATATTCCAGTTGAGACGGAGGCAGTGTTTTATAAAGCTTCATCAAAGCTTCCTTGCTATTGTACTCACTGTCTCTATTTATTAAACCAAGGATTCTGAATGCCTTACTGACTGCTTTCTCAACCTGCCTGCCACCTCCACCAATAGGATCATATATAGCCCCCAGGTCTCTCTGTTCCTGCATACCCTTTAGAATTGTATCCTTTATCTTCTATTGCTTCTTCGCGGTCTTGCAGCCAAAATGAATCACTTCACACGTCTCCACATTAAATTTCATTTGCCACGTGTCCTCCCATTCCACCTGCCTATCTCTGTCCTCTTGAAGTCCATCACTGTCCTCCCCTTTGTTCACAATAATGCCATGTTTTCTGTCGGCTGCAGCGTTAGCATGGACACGATGAGCCGAATGGCCTCCTTCTGTGCTCTAAATAACTCAATGACTTTATGACACTATCAATGTCTACAACTTGTAGGTCATCCCAGACAGCAGGATGAGGGGAGGTGGGAGTTAAGAAGGGACATAAGGCATGAACATAACATCATGTTGAATGCTGTCGGTGATGCCGGAGGCTACGGGCTCTGTCACAGCCGGTCCCATGATATGGAGAACCATCTCCTCCCTCAGGCTCAGGGGATTAAGGTATGCCAGGCCCCTTGTCGGTTCACTGCTGATCCCTGTGATTATGGACAGCCTTCTCCTGTAAGAGAGAGAGCAGAATGTCAGTGATTGTGTTGCTCTGTGTTTGGGTGATGTGCCTACCATAGCTGAATAGCTGGAGGTATGTGGAAGCAGTGATTGGTGGGTGTGAGGCTGGTATCATTGGAAGGTCGGTGAGGGTGAGGTGGAGTATGTGAATGTTGAGTGTGAGTACTGAGTTTAGGGACTGCTGATGGGTGAGTGGTGGCGGTGTGGTACATTGAGCAGTGTGAGAGGTTGGTGGTGTTGGGGGTAGGAGATGTCATGTGGTGATGAATTCAGTGACATTGACCACCCTTGTGAGCTCATTAAACTTCTTCTGGCTCTGGTTCAGGTCCTCTGGGCCAGACCTATTGCATTGACCTCCCCGGCCACCTGCTCCCTTTCCCTGATGAGGGCGTTGCTTGAGGGTCTCCACCGCACCCCACAGAAACATGGGCTCTCTTCTCCTATCACCCGTCATGACTAAGGCAACTAGCACCTCATCCATGAACCGCAGAGACCTCTCTCTGTCCTAGTGTTCCATTTACCTTGTCTCCAATTGCAGCATTCACAGTCAGCAGCAGCAGCCTCCTGTGAATCTATACAGCTTCTCTTTAAGAGGGACAGACTGCCTTTAAGAGCTGAATCCTGGCTGAAACACATGCCAGCCTCACATTCAGTTAGGTTCCTGTTAAATGTGCAGACAGTGAGCAGGGTAGTTCACCCTGGGGTCACGTAGAATTCATGGAAATGAGGAGGCAGCATGAAGTTTGTGTGTCACCTGCCTCAACAGGAACGGGCATGGGAAGATCACGAATCACAATCCCAACGCCCGAAAACGGGTGCAAAGTTTTCTTTCAATCTGTCTCTATTTCCCTTTCCCCTTTTCACCCTCCCTCTCACTCTCTCTCTCCCTTTGTCTTCATTCTCTGTCTCTTACTCTCAGAATCAGAGATTTATGTAGCACAGAAGAAGGCTATTCGCCCCATTGTGTCAGTGCTGTCTCTGTGAGAGAGCTGTTTAATTAGTTCCTCTCCCATCCTCTTTCCACAGACTCCTGTTTATTTTTTCTTTTCGTGTATTTGTTAAATTCCTTTCTGAAAATATTATTGAATCTGCTTCCACCATGTTTTTAGGCAGTGAATTCCAGATCCCAACAAGTTGCTGTGTCAGAAAATTCTCCTCATTTCACCTCTGCTTCTTTGTCAATTACCTTCAATCTGTCTTCTTAATACTGAACTTTCTGACACTGGAAACAGTTTCACATTAAATACTCTATGAAAACCCCTCATGATTTTGAATTCTATATTAAATCTCCTCTTACCCTTCACTGCTCTAAAGAGAACAATCCCAGCTTTTCCAATCTCTCCACATAACTGAATTCCCAGGTCCCTGGTACCATTCCAGGAAATCACCTATGTCCCTTCACTAAGTCCTTGACATCCTTATCAAAGAACAAAGAACAAAGAAAATTATCAAAGTATGGTGATCAGGATTGGACACAATTCTCCAGCTGGGACCTAACCAATGATGCATAAAGATCAGCTTTTCCTCCTGAATTTTATTACTCTGTATCTCTCTCTCTGACACCGAGGACACTGCATGTTACCTTTAATGATCTGTGTGTGTATACCCCCAGTCTCTCTAATCCTCCACCCACTTTATAATGGTACCATTTAGTTTATATTGTTTTTCCTCATACTTCCGACCCAAATGTCTCACTTCACAGTTCACTGTGTTAAATTATATCTGCCATGTTCCTGTCCATTTCACCAGTCAGTCTCTGTCCTCCTGAAGGCTGTTACTATCCTTCGCACTGTGTATTAACATTTCTGCGCTTATGTCCATCTGAAAACGTTGACATTATCCCCCCTGTACACAACCCAACGGCAATAACATACAGCAACAGTGATCCCGACTGTGACCCTGGGGAACCCCACAGTGTACTTCCCTCCAGACTGAACAATAACCATTCTCCAATACTCTCTGCTTTCTGTCAAATTAGATAATTTCCTGCATGCTGGCATTGATTTTTTAAAAAAGCTGCATTTATATAGTGCCTTTCATGGCTGTCAGACGTCACAAAGCACCTTACACACAATGAGAACTTTTGAAAGCGTAGTCACTCTTGTAATGTGGGAAACAGGCAGACAATTTCTGCACTGTAAGATCCGACAAGTAGCAATGTGATGATGATCAGATCTGTTTTTGTGATGTTGATTGAATGGTAAATCTTGACCAGGGAACTGGGGATAATTCCCCTCTGCTTCTTCGAAATAATCTCATGGGATCTTTAACTTCCACCTGAGAGTGCTTTTGCTTTTATTTTAGTGCAGGTGGGGCGTTGGCTTAACTTTTTGTTCAAAAGACGGCACCTCTGGCAGTGAAACACTCACTCAGTACTGCACTGCAGTGCCAGCCTTGATCCTTGTGATCAAGTCCTGCAGTGACACTTGATCCTCGAATCTGAAAGGGGAGAGAGATACAAACTGAGCCACGGCTGACATTGGTCCTTTAATCCCATGTGTTTCTAATTCGGTAACACGGTTGTTATGTGGTACTTTATCAAACACCTGTTGAAAGGATAGGAAAATTGTGAAAGTCCAGGTGGGAACCATCACAGAATGCTAGAATAGCACAACCTGAATGATGTCATTCTGCCCATCAAGTCTATGCTGGCCCTTTCAAAGAGCAATCCAGTTACTCCCACTCCCTGACTCTTTCACTATATCCTAACATTTTTTCTGCATCAGATATTTATCCAATTCCCTTTTGGGATCTACTATTGAATCTGTATCCATCAGCCTTTCAGACAGTTCATTCCAAATCCAAACCATTCAGACGCAAAATCCTCATGTCTGCTTCTTTTCCCAATCGCCTTAAATCTGTGTCTCTGATTACCAGTCCCTTGGACATTGGAAACAGTTTCTCTTTATTTAATTTATCTAAACCCTTCCTAATGTTGAACACCTCAATCAAATCTCCTCTGAAAGTTCTCTGCTCTAAGCAGAACAACCCCAGCTACATAACTGTAATCCCTCATGCCTGGACAAATTCGAGTAAAACTGTTCTGTCCCCTCTCCGAAGGCTTCATTTCCTTCCTAAAGTGTGGTTCCCAGTATTCGACACAAGACTCCAGGTGCAGCTGAACTAGTATTTTATATGTTTCACATAATGTCCTTGCTTGTGTTCTTTTTGCCTCTATTTATAGAACCTAGGATCCCATATATTTATTAACTATTTAGTTAAAATTTCCTGCCACCTTCAACGATTTGTGTACAACCATCCCAGGTGTCTGTTCTTTCACCACCTTTATCGTTGCAGCATTTAACTTGCATTGTCTCTCGTCATTTATCCTTCGAAATTGTATTGCATCTCACAACTGCAATGCCAATTAAATATTGAGAAGACCAAAGTCATTGTTTTCTGTCTCTATTCCTAAGATTTCCTACCTACACCCTACATCCCTCTCCTTTGTAAATGTTTGAGACGAAGCCAAACTGTTCACAAGCTTGGTTACATAGTTAACCTTGCGATGTCCTACCAAATATTCACACCATCAGTAAAACGGCCTATTTCCAACCCCGGTGGAGTTGCCTTGCTGGTTAAAGAGGAAATTAACGCAATAGTGAGGAAAGATATTCGCTCTGACAATGCTGAATCTGTATAGGAAGAGCTGAGAATCACTAAGGGGCAACAAACGTTAGTGGGGGTTGTATATGTTTTTTTGTTCATTCATGGGATGTGGACGTCAATGACCAGGCCTGCATTTATCGCCCATCCCTAATTGCCCTTGAGACGAGCTGCCTTCTTGAACCGCTGTCGACCATGTGGGGTAAGAACATCCACTGTGCTGTTAGGAAGGGTGGTTTCCATTCCTTTCTATTGACTTCGTAGCAGTTAGATACAACTGAGTGGCTTGCTAAGCCATTTCAGAGGGCATGTAAGAGTCAACCACATTGCTGTTAGTCTGGAGTCACATGTCGGCCAGACGAGGTAGGACAGCAGATTTCCTTCCCTAAAGGACATTAGTGAACCAGATGGGGTTTTACAGCAATCAGCAATGGTTTCATGGCCATCATTAGACTAGCTTTTTAATTCCAGAATTTTATTAATTGAATTCAAATTCCACCTTCTGCTGTCGTGGGATTTGAACCCATGCCCCCCAGAGCAATAACCTGGTTCTGTGGGTTACGAGTCCAGTGACAATACCAATGCGCCACCGCCTCCCAAACCATAGTGGTTATCTTGGAAATGGCATTAAACAGGAAATTAGAGATGCATGCGATAAAGGAACATCTGTAATTATGGGTTATTTTAATCTGCATATAGATTGGAGAAATCAAATTGGTCACAATACCGTAGAGGAGGAATTCATGGAATGTTTCCGGGATGGTTTTCTGGACCAATACATTGAGGAACCAACTAGAAAACAGGCCATCCGAGACTAGGTATTGTGTGATGAGAAAGGAATAATTGACAATCTAGTTGTGCGACATCCGTTGGGGATGAGCGACCATAATATGATAGAATTCTTCATCAAAGTGGAGAGTGACCTAGTTGATTCTGAGACGAGGGTCCTGAATCTTAATAAAGGAAACTGCGAACTTATGAGGCGCGAGTTGGATATGATGGATTGGGAAACGTTATTTAAAGAGATGACGGTGGAGGCAATGGCAAACATTTAAAGTGTGCATGGATGAACACAATAATTGTTTGCTCTCTTCTGGCACAAAAGTAAAACGCGAAAGGTAGCCAATCCATGGCTTACAAGGAAAATTAGAGATAGTATTACATCCAAAGAAGAGGCATGCAAATTCGCCAGAAAAAACAACAGACCTGAGGATTGGGAGCAGTTTAGAATTCAGCAAAGGAAGGCAAAGGAATTTATTAAAAAGGGGGAAATAAAGTCTGAGAGCAAGCTTGCAGTGAACATAAAAACTGACTATAAAGTGTTCTATTGGTCTGTGAAGAGGAAAGGATTGTTTAAGACAAATGTAGGTCCCTTACAGTCAGAAACAGGGGAATGTATTATGGGGAACAAAGAAATGGCTGACCAACTAAATGCATACTTTGGTTCTGTCTTCACAAAGGAGAACACAAATATCATACCAGAAATGTTGGGGAACACAGGGCTCAGTGAGAGAGAGGAACTGAATGAAATCATTATTGATAGATAAATTGTGTTGGGGAATTTGATGGGATTGAAGGCGGATAAATCCCCAGGGCCTGATAATCTACATCCCAGAGTACATAAGGAAGTGGCTCAAGAAATAGTGGATGCATTGGTGGTCATCTTTCAAGACTCTATAGATTCTGGAACAGTTCCTACAGATTGAAGGGGAGGTAACGTAACCCCACTATTTAAAAAGGATGTATAGAGAAAGCAGGGAATTATAGACAAGTCAGCCTGACGTCGGAAGTGGGGATAATTCCAGAGTCCATTATCAAAGATTTTATAGCAGAGCACTTGGAGAACAGTGGTAGAATCCGACAGAGTCATCATGGATTTACGAAAGGAAAATCATGCTTGATAAATCTACTGGAATTCTTCGAGGATGCAACCAGTAAAGTTGATGACGGGGAGCCAGTGGATGTGTTTATTTGGACTTTTAGAAGGCTCTGAACAAAGTCCCACATAAGAGATTAGGGTGTAAAATTAAAGAGCATGGGATTGGGGGTAATTTAGTGTGATGAATAGAAAATTGCTTGGCAGACAGGAAACAAAGTGTAGGAGTAAACAGGTCTTTTTCTGAATGGCAGGCAGTGACTCGTGGGGTACCACAGGGATCAGTGTTGGGACCCCAGCTATTCACAATATATATTAATGATTTAGAGGAGGGAACTAATTGTAATATCTCCAAATTTTCAGATGCCACAAAACTGGGTGGGAGGGTGAGTTTTGAGGATGATGCAGAGAGGCTTCACGGTGATAGGGGACAGGTTGAGTGAGTGGGCAAATGCATGGCAGATGCAGTGCAATGTGGATAAATGTGAGGTTATCTACTTTGGGAGCAAAAACAGGAAGGCAAATTAATATCTGAACTGCTATAAACTGAGAGAGGGGACTATGCAATGAGTCCCTGGGTGTTCTCGTACATAAGTCGCTGAAAGTTAGAATGCAGGTGCAACAGTCAGTAAAAAAGGCAAATGGTATGTTGGCCTTCATAGCGAGAGGATTCGAGTACAGGAGCAGGGATGTCTTGCTGCAATTATACAGGGCCTTGGTGAGGCCACAGCGGCAATA